>NC_092642.1:322621-635242 GCF_039555335.1 Amphiura filiformis | reverse complement strand
CAACAGTCGATCCAAAGATCGAGCAAATTTGTTTCTGGTGCCTAAGACAAATTTCAACAGTTTAGTTCAATGATGATAGGGAAAAAGAATTGACAGGAAATGTTTTAGTAATCTTGTAAATATTTTATTTTGCGCTTCAATTCAGAGAGCCATAGATGCAGACGCATGGGCAAGGCTAGAAAATGAAGGGGTCCTGCAGGATAGTCTCATCACCTACATGTGGAGAAATATCATTGGAAGAGATGACTCTGGGAAGAAGGTAATTCTTGAAAAAAACATACTGTCATATGAGCAGATATGACTGGCCCTCTTACCAAATGCCTGTGAAAATTTGCAGGTGCTATAAGATTCGCAGACCTTGGCCCTTAACAGATTTTGGCATATGAAAACATTTGAAAAACAAATGATAACATGTGATTTTTTTACTTACTGCACCAATATTAATATTACATCATTTGTATGTTTCAGAAATCTGCTTTGTTGGAGCTGATGGAAAAATATGACTTGTTAGTGAAACAAGATTCATCATATCAAAAGGTAATTAAGAAGCATTATTACATTCACAGTCAGACAGCAGTGCAATCTGTGTGGTAAGCCAGGACTACACTGATATGATTATATTGTGTCTCTGTACACAGTAGCTCACAGTGATTGTACAAATGACATCAACTTCAACTTACTGTCACTTATGTGTATGTGAATGACTGCAATTGAGAAAATTAATGGTAACAATTGGGTAGGACTATGTTATAATAATGCAAAATTGTTTGATTTGTTGATTATTTTTCATTCCTTTACAGAATGAAGCCAGCTCAGAGCCATCCACTGTATGTTACTACGTACCATCAAGACTTCAAGTAACTACAGACAGAAATGCAGATCCGGTCATTTCTGAAGGAAGCAATGTTTTCTACATCAATTTCTTTTCCTTTTTACCAGGTATTTTTATATTTCTTTCAAATATATTTACTATTAAGGAGCATTACCTAGCGGTATTTGTACTCAAAATTGAGACAAATAAAGAGAAGAATGGTAAGGTTCTATAAAGAAGATCCCAACATAAGGGGTGTCATTTCCGCCCCATGTGCATGATTTTTCTTTTGAGGGGGAAAAATACCACGGACGTTTTTTTAGATACAATATTGGCCTTGGCTCAAGAACTGCAAGAATTATTGGCTTTCTAGACTCATTTAATATAAAATCAATGTATTAATATTGAGAAGAACACTGCATTAATATTGAGAAGTGCACTGCAGTTGTTTAGTTAAATGACTAACACTGGAAACATATGGCTCCTGTCACTCCACTCACCTTGAGCATAACTTTAGGAACTGATCCGTATTCAATTTCTTGGTTGAAGGTATAAATTAGGCTTCTACAACTTAATTTTTCCCTAAAGAAGTGTTGAAGCCCCATCCCTCCCACTATTAAGGCAGGCAAATTCAGTCAGAGTAGAGGCAATTACTGTGACTATATGATCTTTGTGCCAGTAATCACCTGCAAGATTATTGTCTGTTTGAAAAACCTATTTAGATTTTGATGTCTGTTTTACCTACATTTTAATGCAATACGGATACTTTTCAATCTGATTTCATTAGCAACATTCTCAGCTTTTATCATTGTTGATGTTTATCATGATGTTTTCCCTATATTTGTTTTCAGGTGGAATTGTATGCAGACTAATGGCCCGTGCACTAGAATGGTCTCAAAGACAAGGAGATGCAGTGCATGCTCCTGCTTTGGGACGTGTTTCAAGTACTTTCTACGCAGATGATCAACATCAGTTTAGACTTCAAGTCATCTCTAAACACATTATGGTATGGAAAATGATTATAATATAATTATTAAAATTATTAACAAGACTGCATGTAGACCCAAGAAATACCTGGTCTGAAGATTGTTTCTAAATTTATTGAATATTTGCTCTATTAAACCCCCATTTAATAAATGCCCCCATATTTTTACAATTAAAAGGGACCAAAATCGTCGGTTGCAACACATAGTGGCGTAGGGTGATTTTGGTCCTTTTTATGATATTTGGTCCAATGGCTTTAAATACGAAGTTCTTTAACGACCAAGTAAGAAAGCTCAACTATACTTAATTTATAACTTTAATAAATTGACCTTTGTTAACAATTCCGTCAAAATCTAATATTTTCTGTTTCACATACTGACTTACGATCAACATGCGCCACTATGTGCTGCGGCGAAAATCAAATTTGATGACATTTGGGCACAGAATCAACACCATCCGTCAATTTTGGCAAACGGTTGAGAAACGGGCCGAAATCTTCAATTTCACATATAATGTCGTATTAAGAGAGTTTTTCTTTTGTCAAAACCAATTTGTAGAAAACTTACTAGTTTTTCTTGCTGACAGTTTCGTCAGTAACCCATTGACTTTATCAAAGCTTGGTGTTGTTGTGATGATCCAACAGCTGATGGCTGGCGGGAAGTTATGTCACTTCCGGTAGCGATGTTAGTCTTGCTTGTAGTTTTCAAATATGGATCATTTAATAGATTTTAGACTCCCCCACTTATCGCTGAGTTCTTAAAATGGCTCTCGGATTCTTTTCTCTTTGACCTTGTGTATTTTTGTTGACTCGCTTTCTCCGCCTCCCTCCTGTGTTCATCTAAACGCGTGCCAAAAGTTCTTTTGGTTTCCCCAACATAGTTTAACTCACAACTTCCACAAGACTTCATGAACACAGTAAGGAGTTTTGACTGGGCAACGAGTAATGAACAGAGACGAGGGGATCTACAATCTAAGTCACGTGTATGATTCACTTTTGAAGACTGGAGGGAGATAAAATTTTTTCCTTAGTTTTGGAACAATTTGAAGTACTTGAAGGCAATTGTTAATATGAATTTCTTTATAACAGGTATCTGTTGTACCTGCAGAAATAATAGGTGATGCCTCAAGTACTAGAACAACTGCCAGTCCAAACACAACAGCTAAAGTAAGTATAAGGCTTGTAGTAAGACTTCAGAAATGACTCAACAAGAATATAATATAGGTGTCTGTCGTACCTAAAGTAATAGTAGGTGATGCCTTGAGTACTAGAACAACTGCCAGTCCAAACACAATAGCTAAAGTAAGTATTACGCTGGTAGTGAAACTTATGGAATGACTCAACAAGAATTAGGCCTTAGGCTCACAACTGAAACCACCCCCTAACATGGCATTTCAATCAAATTTGAAGTCAACTAAACCAATTTTAATGCTAGCCAACTATGAATCCTAATCCTAATCCTAAACCAACCCTACTCCTAATGGTAATCATAATCCTAAAGCCAAAACCAACCCTAATCCAAATGCTAATATTAAAGCCTAACCCAACCCTAATCCAAATGCTAATCTTTAAGCCTAACCCAACCCTAATCCTAATACTAACCTTATTTGTAAAGCCCAAGTCAATCCTAAGCCAAATGCTAATCGAAAGCCTAAAGCCTAAACCAATCCCCCATCTAATCACAAAGCCTGAACCAATATTAATGCTAATCTTGATGATGGCAATGTTATCACATTGTTCATGTCTTACTAATTTCCAGGTAAAAGACTTCCTAGAGGAGTCTCTAGCAGATATCAAGACGACATGGGCTCCAAGAATACAGTATATATTCTGTATAGCATGCCCCTGTAAAAGTGGGGATCAACATTACATAGATCTGGATAAGTTCTTATCAGATGATTCCAGAAGTGTTCAGTGCTGTAGAGGCAAATTGATCGCCAAAGGACCTGTCAAGCAGAAGTTTTGTCAGCATCAAGAAGTCTCTACTAATCCATCAAGTCCAGTCACTACTAATCCAGCAATTCCAGGTATGTCAAAGTACTTGTAATATTCTACTTGCCTATCGTGCATTTGTACACTTGCTGTCTGACGATTCTTGAGAACTTTCCATTTACTTATTTTATGGCTAATAATTGTACCAATCAATGCTATCAATTATAGCTATTACTGGTTTGTGCCTGACCTTGTTATATCCATGTAGCTGCAGTGGGATGACGAAGGGGACCATGCCCCCCTCTTTTGCCAGGGGGGGGGGGGGGTGAAGAAAGGAAACTGGTCTTTCATTTGAAGTAAAGCTTCATGGACAATACATTCCAATTACGAAGTTGACTATGTTTACCCCTCAAAAATAGCCACGGTTTTGAAGAGCATAATCTAGGAGCTTCAGAAGGTCATTATGGGAGCAGGTCGGCAGTTACTCCCTTCAAGAGGCGGGCGCCATCTGTCCTTGCCCTGGCCTTTGCCACTCTGCAATATTTATTATCTTGATACCCTAAGTTAAGTGCCTGTATAGAAATATGGCTCGGTAGTATGGGGTCAAAATAAGGCCTTACACAATGCCTTTAATATTGTATTATGATATTTGAATTATATTTACACCCTAGTTTTTGTCAAATTTGACTCCACAACAATGAGTTCTATTCGGCCTCATTCGGCTTATATATTTGGTCGGCTGTCTGGTTGGTTGTCCGACTGGAAGCAAAATCTTAAAAACAACCCCTTTGTGTGTTATTCAAGTCACACGAAATTCACATGAAATAAAGAGTCCCTTTTTAAAATAATTTCAGGTCAGCTGATGATAAGCTACCAATGGGATGCACAAGATAGAATGATAAAGTTGAGAGATAAACTGAGACATGCAGGCTACAGTGTGTGGATGGATATTGAGAAAATGGGTAGGTTTTGATTTCCAATATCTTTCCAATTATGAATGGATATTCTATATTATGAACACGTTCTTTGAATTGTGCATATAATTGTCTTAACCATGCAGAGGCTATTTTATGAAAAATACTGCTTCCACTGACAACCTAGCCTGATATTTTGGTAGAGTGAATCATTAATTCTAAAATCAAATGATATTATGAAGGGAAAGATGAATGTAATAACATACAATTGTGAAAAAGATTTCTAAAAAATTAAAATGGTTAATAAGCAAATTAAACAAAAAGACCAATATTTCATTGCTAATAAATCAAGGATTTGTATTTATTTATAAAAAGCCTGCTTCTGTTTTCGAGTCAACATGGTCAATGCTGTGTCTTATGGCGTCATGAACGCAAAAGAAGTGAATCAAATCTACCTGCAAATTCATGTATAAAGTTAATTAGTTTTTGTTTTCACAGAAGGGAGTATTCTTGAAAGCATGGGAAAAGCAGTGGAAAATGCTGATGTTGTTCTCACCTGTATATCACAGAAGTACCAAGACAGCCAAAACTGCCGCTCAGGTATGATAATTTTTTTTGCACTTTTTTATCACCAATTTAAAGACAAATGCAACTAGAGATTTTAGTCACAGACTGCGTACGTACCAGTCGTATCATGTTTGATCCAAAACACCAGACTCTGACTAATGGCCTTTGACGCCGCCACCCCCCCCCCCACCCTACCCCAAATAAGCGAGCATGACAGAGAAACAGGCTATTGTCAATATATATGTGCAAGTGGTGTGACTCTGCTATACTATTGTGGTAGAAAAGGCACTTTGAAGGTATTTTGTCTTGGACCGGAAATGACCCTGTAATTACTTTTAACCCCAAATCAATTTATACCGCATCAGTGGCATCACTGTGCTAAGTCATTTTGTGGCAGAAGAAGAATTTTTAAGGTATCTTAGACCAGAAGTGACCACTTAATGATGTTTAACCCCCGGGTTTAAATATGTGAACACCCCATATATACTGGCTAATACCAATGCAAGTGACATCACTGTGTTATATTATTTGTGGCAGAAGAGCCATTAAGTTTAGTGATGGCCAGAAGAACTTGGAAAGAAAAAAAAGATAGCTGTGTAATATGGAAATTGATGTTTTTGGGTTAGTTCAAGTAATAAAACATTTAACAGGATTAGTTTTACATTATAATGACGTCACACACACCCATTTACCACGTCCATGTATGATAAACCCAATTATGTCAATTGCATCCCATGCAGAATCTAATAAACAAAAATTTGAGGAGAAGAATAGTAATGCCTCTACAAAGAGAATCATTTGCCTGCAACTCACAGCCAAGAACTAAAAATGGCTGCAGGTCGAGAACTGAAATCATCAGACAAATATAGGCTTTAATAATATCTGAAGGCCAGTATCTAGTTCAAGATCTGTACGGCTAAACACCCCAGGTGGGGAAAATAAACTGGATTTGGTGTGTGTGCTGTTTTTAAATCTCAATTTGTAGATTTCTAGTAGATGTGCTTTGAAGGCTGTAGGGTCAATTATTGCTATTGTTGATTCTGGCAGTACATTCCACTTGGTGACAGCCCTTGGTAGAAATGAAAATTTGTAGGTGTTCCTAGATGGTTGTGGTGGTATGAAGGCTTTGCTGTGGTTGTTTCTGGTCAAGCGTGTTACTGGGTGCAGTAAGGTTTGGACCAGAATGGCCAGGTGACCTTCGTAGGCTTTCTGGAACTGGCTAAGACGTGATATTTTTCGTCTGGTAGATAGTACTTGGTGGCCATTTCAGATCCGCCATCATGTCGGTGACACTGCTACGCCTGTCATAGAGCTTCAAGTTGGTATATTTGGTACGCAGTGTAAGGGTACCAGACTGCATCGCAGTACTCCATGGAAGGTCGCACCAATGATTTATAAGCCATGTTCTTGATGTCTTCAATGCATCCCCGTAGATTTCTTTTTATAAAACCCAGTGATCTGTTAGCTTTGGAGCTACTTGACTGATGTGATTTTTTCATTTCATGTTGTTTGAGATGTCTACACCAAGATATGTGTGTTATTTTTTTTTACTAAGAATGGAACCATTTATTCATTCAATCTATCTTTATTCTGGTAAGCTCTTTCAATACATAAGTACTGATCTCCCAAGAGGTCCAGATCACACGATATATATCAATATACAATTAGACAATAATTAAACAATCAAAATGCAAAGAATACTATAACAAATACTATAGTATGTATGTTGTTTTAATTCCTTTGGAGTTTGTGACCTTTAAGACGAAACATTTGTCTATGTTCATTAACCATGGTTGTTCCCAGCTACAGAGTCTGTCAAGGTCCTTTTGGAGTTTGTCGGCGTCTGTGTCATTAATATTGCTGATTGAGTAAAGAACATAATCATCAGCAAAACGTCGGACAGTGGAGACAATTTAGTCCGGGAGGTCATTGATATATAATAAGAAAAGCAAAGGACCGAGTACAGTGCCCTGCGGAACGCCTGATTGGACACGTACCCAGTCCGATGCATCTCCTCCTATATAAACAACCTTTTGCTTTATTTGCATCAAGAAATCCATGTTAGCAGCATACTAACCTAAAGACCTGTTGTTTTCTATTTCAGAAGCCGAATATGCATACACTACAAAAAAACCTATCATTCCTCTGAAAATAGATGGGACGTTCAAACCATCTAGTTGGCTAGGTCCAATCATAGGTGCAAAAATGTATTACCGTGTAGACACCGATGAAATGCTGGATGGAAACTGGGCTGGTCTGCTCAGAGATATCGAGGCTCATGTCAAAGGTGGTAAGTATATTCATACAAAACTTGGTTTATAATATGAAATTTATATAAAAATAATTGAAGACTATAACTTTACCTGGTGTTGAATACCCTCAACTTTTAACGGGTTTAAGTGTTACCTACTTGGCCAATATTAAAACCTGGGTTTTTCTTTTGCATCCACAACATGTTTTCTTACCTTAAATACATCTACATTAACTTTCTAATAAATAACCTGCCTTAAATATTCCACTCCATGCCATACAGTATGATGGAGATATTCTGAATATGATTTAAATATTTTCTAATAGAAGTTTCATAGAGTCAAGAGTGTCAGTTGTAAGTCTTTCACTTAAAGCAGATTATTAATCATGTTAATCTTTAATTTATCTCTGAAAATACTGCATGATCAACCTCAATGCACAATATAATCGTATAGTACTAAGTAATTTGCATAATGAAGTGCAATTATATCCTTTGTTTTACACTTGTCTGCTGCAGCGAGAAAGCCTGTCAAGTGAAGTCGCCGGCAATGTGTGTATCGATTGGTAATTGAACCTGCACTGACCGTGGTCTTTCACTTTGGAGAGCATTGAGAGAGGCTGATACCATAGACTGATACTCATCACAGCATATCTATATCTACATATATTAGTAATCGCAATTTTCACAAAATCATTAAAATCTGGACGATTTGGAATTATTTTTACGCATGCGAGGCAGTGATTTGCAGCTAACAAAAATTTTCTTCAATATTCTTATTAATCAATCATATTAAGATTATTGCTGTAGAATACAGCTAAAATATCAAGATATTGCATGATGAAATTTTTTTATGTCACAGTGTGACTTAAACCAGTACTCGGATCATTGTGAGTAGTTAATTTGTATGCAACAGTCAAGCGTTGTTTGCAATATGTTTCATCGCCACCATATTTTATATACTTAATATGTAGTTAACTGGTAATGGTGATTGAATCATCACCATATTTTGCATGCTTCCTATGTAGTTAATTTGTATTTGTGGTACAACACCACAGACAGTACAATATGTTGTATCACCATCATATTTATATTTTTATACTCCCTATGTAGATAAGTTTGTAGTGGTAATTTGCATCGCCACCATATTTTTATACTTCCTATGTAAATTTGTATTTATGGTCATGCGCGTATTTGGGGGGGGGGCTTTTGGGGCGCCAGCCCCCGGGGTCAAAAGTAGGGGGCGGCAAAAACGAAGGGGCGGCGGAAGAAGAAGGGGCGGCAAAAACAGGGGCGGCAAAAACGAAGGGGCGGCAAAACGAATTAGCAAGGAAAAAAGGGCGCCAAATATTGAAAAAGCATAAAAAAATTGTCTTACGCTATAGAATAGAGTAAGCCAGTAAAATCACTGTTGTCTGTCGATCTGTCCGTCCGTGTGAAATCTTGTGTTTGTAGTTACTATTAATCCTGTGTTAATGTAGTTACTCTTAAACAGGAACGAAATGTAATAATGTTGGTATCATTGTGTAACGTTTTTGTTAAAGTTTCTTCAACAATCAAGTATGTTTTACTTTTAATGTTATAATCATTTTTGTTAATTGGTTTTAATTGCATAATTTTTTTATGTCGAAAACACACTGTGAAAATATAATTAACTTCCTGCTGTTGAGCACAATAAGAATTTTTTATTTTATGATAATACTCAGTTGCTGCATGCCCTTTCTGATGGTAGATAAAATAAAAGCCTAAATGATACCATTACAACCCCAGTGAATTGTATAATTACAATTGTGACAATATAATATGACATGCCAACACCATTTGTGCAGACTCTGAATTTAAAATGGGATCTCCATGAAACAGCATTTGTAGAAAATTTGACCAACTCAAAATCTCTGAATGTCCCTTCAATTGATCAAACAGAGCTAAACATGTACTGTAATGTGTAATGTCAAAAAAATCTCATTTTCTTGGATTTGATGTTAGATTTTCAGCATTATTACGTTGATAAAATGATATTTTTAAGACAAATTTGCAAGTTAGTAGGTTAGCCTCATTGATATCGTAAGGGACATTCAGAGTTCTTGATTTAGTTTTAAAATGTTTGCACAAATATTTTATGGTTACCCTGCATTTTACGGGAAAAATCATTTTTGGCATGTCACATTGATCACTCTCATCATTTAGTGACATCACTGTCAGCATTTAATGCCCTCCCCTTCCATGACACCCTGCTGTGCTTACATTGTAAATGTACTTGTAGCTATATTTTATTTACCATCGGAATGATTCACAAAAAATAACCCTAACCCTATCACAGCCTTGAATGGCTTTGAGACATAACAATTTTTGTAGCCTTACAAAGCTGACTTCTTCCCCATGTGTCAACTGAACATGGATCAAATAAAAAAATGTAAATTTGTAAAGAAATTGAACAAATTGGAAACAAAACACCAAGACTAGTTTCGTTTATAAAGTTTTGTCAATATTTTGGAAATACTTTAAATATTAAATATTTTTACACTGACATGAGAATGGTTTTGAATAAATCAGTGTTAATCATTGTGCTATAAAGTAGCATTGTGTGAGATGTTTTAACCTGAAGTTGGTGATTACTGTATGTAGATGATGATTAAAGTTCTAATATCGAGGGGTCAGTGACACAAAGACGTAACTCCATTTTGGTTTTATTTAATTAGCCCAATAATTGAACAACAAAGGGCGATTTGTTGGAGATACATCTTTAATTGTTACGCTGAGATGAATTGTTACGCTATAATCTCATTTTCGCAAAAAATGGACTTACGTCTTTGTGTCACTGACCCCTCGATATGTTCGTACAAAAGTAATGTAGTTGCTTGTTTTTATTCAAATGACAAAAACAATGTCTTTTTGTATCAATGATCTGATGAATCTGGACTTCACACACTGTTCAACACCGAACACACATTAACGAAATCTTAGCAATCGATCTGTGTAAATCTATTTTGTTTAATCTACAAACTTATATACAAAGTACTACGTTTTTAACAGGACAGCTTTGCATTTATCAAAAGGTAACCTGAAATTATCCACCAAATATTTGGATTACTCTTGTAGAAGTGCCTTGGAGTAGGGTAAAATTTAGTTCAGGGCCAAGAAAAAGGGGTCGGGTGGGGTTCAAGCAATTTTTGGCATATATTGTATCAGCACTGTTTAAAATTAGGCATTATAATGGTGTAGAAAGTGGTATGCAAAGTTGCTTGCTATGCTCACATATCGGTACCAGACACATTGTCATGTGTAATCCCGGTCAAAATTGTTGGAACACTTTAACATGGGTATTTCAAAAGGGACTTCAAATATGCCCCCCCCCCCTTTCCCTTTTTTGTCATGCTTCCCTAGAGACATGCAATATTAATTGATGGAGGAGTGTTGTAGTAGTAGGAAACGGTTCAGACGTCACACCAAAGAGGGTGAATTTTTTGTATGTCAAGTATAAGTGAAATACAGTTTAAAACAATCCTGTTTATAGGATTATAGGTATTGAAGACTAGATAATCTGAAGAGGGTCCTGTCAGAAAGCTGTTGCATGCACGTCAGCTTTTAATGATGTTTCATTGCTAACCTCTGTAAAACTTGACAACATTAATTTTAGCCCGTTAAAGTTCACAAGATCTTTAAAAGAAAGTAGTTGATGTATGGTCTACTTAGTGACAACGCCGCTCACAAAAATATCGTTACCATGGTTACACTGATACAGAAACAATTTCTTTTTTAAAAATCAAGAAAATTGAAACAAGTTGAGGAACTTGATGCGATTTTCTATCGCTCAATTTCAGCTCAATTTGACTTGTTGGATGACAATATAGTAACTAAAATTTTATTTCAAAGTGACAAATAGTACTTAACCATCAGACTACTTCATGTGTCTTTTGAAGCAAGTGCTTGATGGGCATTGAGCAGAATCTTGGACAACTATCCGCACAAAATAAAGCAATTCTAATTCTATCGTGGTACGGGATAGTTGTCCAAGATCCTGCTTTCTGTGCCTGGTGGCGTCACACGTTCAGGGGGCTTTAAAATGCGTAAGTGATCATGCTTGTCAGAGAAAAAGTCAATGGTGAATAAACAAAGTCATAATTTATATGCATGCCGAACGAGGTATAGAGACACGTATCAATTTCGATTTTCTTGCATACTTTCTCTGTGAATGCTTGTTTGTTTCTTTGTAGTTTCTGGTCTCTCAGCCATCGATTCTGGGTTCATTGTTTACTTTCTCTGTAAGTGCCTTTAGTTCGTTTGCTTGTTACGTTAAAGTTTCTGGTCTTTTAAATTTTAGCCAACGAGGCAGTGGTTCTGGGTTCCTTGTCTAATTTCTCTGTAAGTGCATTTAGTTTGTTTGCTCCTCTTACAACGAAGTTTGTGGTCTTTTAGCCAACCAGGCAGCGATTCTGGGTTCCTTGCTTACTTTCTCGTTGAGTGCCTTCAGTTTAGGAAAATCTTTGAGTGGGTCATCACACAGCTTTGTCATAAAAACATCACAGTAATTAAATAAACCAATATCAGCTAGCGTGATCTGAAGTGAAAAAGAGAAATAATTGTTATGTTGTTAAAAAAACTTCTTGTCGTATATTGTTCTGATGCAGACTAAATGTTCAAGTAAGCAATCGTGAAGGATTTTGTCTTAAAGATACCACCCTTACAGGTTTATGATCAAACAAACCCTCAAAGTACCAGGGGATATCCAGGGAATCCCTGAGAAAACACGGCGGGGAAACACGCTTTGTGAAATAGCGGGATTATTAAAATGAACTCTAAACGCACCAACTAGAAGTTAAAAAACCCCAAATTCTTTCTTGAAAACAGACGTTTTAGATTTTTTAGTTTGTGTTCATTCTCTGAAAAGCATCCTTAATCCGGGCCCTTAATTCTGGTCACACATGTAAACACCGTGAAACTTGAGTGGCCCCGGAGTTCAATGGGGAAATCACAAAAGCTTTCGGGAAAATATACTTACCTTGTTTCCAACAAAGACGTTCCCGCCATTAGCGGCAAGCATATTTTCAAGGTTCTTCAACTTTGGTTTTATCTTTTCTTCAAAAACTGCCTGCATACGGATAAGAGATGGAAAACATTTCAGACAGTGAAACTTATTCCCCAGTTAGGCCCTATATATTCTGTTTTGCCATGTTATCACTATCATTTTCAACTTTTAATTCTTTCTTTATCATAATATTTCCTGCACAGTGACAGTAACCTAACGTCTGGATGAATTTTTAGGGGAAACCTGGCTGGAAATCTAAAAATATATCGCACCTACAATTTGGCAATGTTTGCCCGGCCGAAGTAGTGTGATTGCTAAGCAATTTTTGGTTTAGATGGTAGGCCCCTATTTGTTTATTATTTAGCACTTTTTAGGGTTCTGCATACTTTCAGGAATGCATTAATTTAAATTCCCATAATATATTATATGAAAGTAGACATTTTTGGATGTAAATTAGTAAAACCATTTAGGGTTCCATACAGGACAGATTTTGCTTTTACATATTCACCCCCCCCGGTATCGTGGAATCGTTTATTGCACGCAAAACCTTTTCATACCTTTTTTGCCTCATCGTTTTCCTTTGTAGCAGGAAATATATCATTGACAATGTCAAGAAAAACCTCCATGACGGATTCGACCTTAAGCTGTTCTAAATTGTTACTACCGGCCAAGTCTGAAATACGAACGTAGAAACAAAATATTATTAAATAAAATCTCTTCTCTTTTTGAACCCCACTCAATTGAAGATGTGAGACGGGAATGTACCTGCGTCGGGAAGGGGACACCGAAGGGGAAGGGGCCTATCTGCATAAAATGATGTGTAGCAATATGAAAAATTGGATATAAATAATTTAAAAAGGGGATCATTTGGTAATAAATTTTGAAAAAAGAGGTCGTCAGGTAGAAAATTTCCAAAACATGCGGCGAGTTATATTTTGGTTACAAAATTCTGAGTTTCGTAGCTTCCACGTTATTTTATGGCACTTTGATGATAAACTTCTAGGAAAAAAGGGGTTATCAATTGTGTAGCCGAACTTTAAAAAAAGGGGGGGGGATGGTCATTGAATATGACTTTAAAAAGGCGGGGTCATCGGGTTTACCTAGGGCGAGGGAAGCGGGCCGAAAATATGTGAACAGTCGGGGATTCGAGTCCCGTGCTACCCCCCCACCCATTTTTTTTTGTGTGGGGGTGTGTGTGTGTGTGTGTGTGAAAACCTGCGGACGCCACTAAATCTGCTATGGACATAGGAGCTCATAGGCCTGAATGGTGCACAGGCTCTCCCGCATTTCCACTGCATAAATGATTCATTCGTGATTTGGTTTGACTTACTGCATTCTCTTGCTACATATCGTGCGATAGCTTGACAGTTGGGTATCTTCTTGCCTCCATCTACCTCAAGGATGGGTAAGGTTCCAGTTGGCATGGCTATTATAGTGATAAAAGGAACAAAAAGGAATCACACCAATTATTTAAATCATTGAAATATTTTTCAACCAATATCGTTATTCAACTGCTTAGGGGCCCATTAATTAAGGTATCTTTTCTTTGATTTTTACGGGCCCTCGAAGGTAGGCCCTACCTTTCTTTACTGTTTAAGGTATCCTCTCTTTAATTTGGCCCCCTAAAACCTCCGTGGAAACGTACCTTTTATACCCCTTTGTCTACGGTTGGGCCCGCGGGGGAGTGGGGTCAAGTGGTCCACCTTTTCATATTATTATGTTTTGATGAGTCCAAGTGTGTGAAAATATTGGATCTTAAACATAATAATGATAAAATTGGATGCTTTACGCCCAATATTTATTGGTCTCGCTATGAGTTTTAAAATATTAGACTCGACTACGTCTCGTCCAATATTTTAAAATGCAATAAATATGGGCTCAATTGATCCAATTTTATATCATTATTATGTTTTGATGAGTCCAAGTGTGTGAAAATATCAATATTGCATCTAGGCCTAGGTAGCATTCTATGGGTGCACTTGCTTAGGCCTACATAATTATACACCTTGCCTAATCGTAGTACATCGAGTCTAAACGTTATTGAAGTTACTTACGGGGTGTGCATAAATTGATAATATCATGGGCTTTTTGTGTGGATGTGGTGTGTGGGATATATTAAGTGGTCCAAACCTGGTCTACCTTGATTTTAACTTTTTGAAATTTTATTTCTGCACTACAAAAGCAGCATTGCATTACATCAAGTTACTTATCTCCATAGGCCTAACCTGTGAATCTTTATA
This sequence comes from Amphiura filiformis, assembly GCF_039555335.1. Lineage (NCBI taxonomy): Eukaryota > Metazoa > Echinodermata > Ophiuroidea > Amphilepidida > Amphiuridae > Amphiura > Amphiura filiformis. The sequence goes on along the minus strand of NC_092642.1, from coordinate 620,522 downwards.
ATTATGATATGCATATGGTGGTTTAAGGTTAAACAAAGTGTTGAAGGGCTTTACCTCCAGAAAAATATATTATTACCTTATACGTAAGAAAATATGTCTACTTATCATGTGAAATAAAAAATCCGGAAAAAATGTGTGAAAATGTGTTTTTAGCCTATTTTTTTAGCTCTTGTCAAGCACTATTATTCGATTTGTTTACAAGCGCCAAGCAACTGTCGTCTAGGAGAGTGATTGACATCTTTATTATTAGAGAAGAATGGAATCTGTATAGTTCATGAATATTCATGTAGTATTTATACAACCTGTATCCCAGCCATTTTGCTTAGCTATCATAATCGTTCATATAAGACGCCCATATGATCCATGGTGTTAAACTGATATTCAGCAACTTTATATCTCTCGATCTTTGCGATCCGAAATATTGAATTTCAACTTTAGGCACATCTCTAGCAAGATAATTAAATACCTGTCACAAATATAGGTCTTGAAATGTTACTTGCAACGTTAAAAATGTGAATAGAGAACAAATCGGGTTCAAACATGCTTCAAAAATATGAAAGTAATTGTCAACGCCTACTACCAGAATAGCCGGAAGAGGGCAGACTTCATAAGGGAGTGTTCATAATATATTTTAGTGGGGACAAAGAATTTGAAACTTATTTCGGGAAATTTCCTGGGTTTTTGTTTTGTTTTTTATTTTATCTTCCTGTTCGGGTGTTTCGGTTGGCACATTTTCGGGGCATTTTCATGCACTTCACAGGAGTTTTTTCGTGGCTTCTCTGTAGCTGTCGTGTGTCTTTTTCCCCACGTACAGGGTATAAATAATAAATGAATAATAATATATGAAAAAAAGAATCTGGAACTATAACCCCGGACTATAACGTCAAAAAACAAAACAAAAACAAGACAAACTGTACCCTGCTAAAAATATCAACCCCTATCCTCTCTGAGAATAAAAATAATAAGACTCCAACCTCACCTGCAAAAAAATTTTTTCGGGGATAATTTGGGATAAGTTCGGGCCTATTTTATTGCGACAATTTTCCAAATCTATAAGGTGAAATACGGTGTCGTGGGGATGTGCGGCAGATTTGGGGTGCATTTTCAGCCATTTAGTTTAGACTCTGTTGCATTTTTAGCCATGATTTTATTGACCCTCAGTGTCTTGAAAATTAGGTTTAAGAATGGTATTTTTCAATGATTTTCTCGAAAAAGTAAAAATTTGCGAAAACTTTCAGTCCAAAAGTTGATACAATTTTGGGTCTGTTTTATTCAAATTTGGTTTAAAATCGTACCGTAGTTTTTCGGAGTCACAGCCTCACATCCTTACCCAAACCAACTTGAGAAGGTTCCCCCGGGGTGTATGCAAATTTGCAATTTATAGTCCTACACTCATCATTTAAGCCTAAAATCAAAGTGTTAATACCATTAACACTACCATGGCCCGTTTTGTCGTGATGACTGGCTTCCAAAATGTAGGCCTATTTTAAATTATAAATCTGGTCCCGCTAGAGGTGTGTTTTTACCCGCGGAGGTCTCTCCCTCTGGTTCGTGGATGTGCCACAGTTTTGGAGTAGGCCTACCTTTTCAACGACTATGATGGGTGGGTTTACAGCGAAGACCAACTTTTGGGCGCATTTTGGCAAAAGTGCCCTTAAAAAGCGTCAAATTAGGCCAAATGTGGGTGACTTTGATCCCCGCGGTACAAATGTTTTGAAGAGACCCGCCGAGGTGTTATAAAAAAAAATGGTCGGGCCTGCTAAAAACCTCCCGGAATCAAGCATGGGTAGGCATACCAAAATGCCTTGAGACCCCCCCAACCCAGCGCCGGGACCTCCATGACATGATATTCTCCGCGAGTCCACCAGAAAATATAAAAATATAACATTTTGATAGGCCTACTAGACCTAGGCCTATATTTGTCTGTAAACCTTTCTTGTAGTTGTAGGCTACCGCGTATGTCTACCGTGATGACAGTAGCGTAGCTGCTGGGGGGCAATTGCAAAATTGCCTATTTGGGCCCCCGCCCCTAGTGCAAGGAAAAAAGAGGGAAAGAGGGGGGGAGAGGGAAAAAAGAGGGTGAGAGGAGGGGCAGAGAGATGGGGAATCCAAACGATATGCAATACAGCTCAATAGGCCTACCATATACGATTATTATCAATAAGCCTGGCAAAAATTGTCTATTTGGGCCCCCGCCCCCAGTGGGAAATTTGGTGGATTTGGGCCCCTCAAAAAATCCCAGCTAGCCTACGCCGCTGCGTGATGATGTTGCAAAGTTGCGGAAGTTCATTCATAAATTTCCCATTTCCACTCGACAACAACCCGGGACAACAACAGGCCAGCACGCAGCGCGCAGTAGCTAATCCCCGAGCTAATCAGAGACATGTGCGTTTCTCTTTCAATGTACGCTTCAAATAATTATGCTCTCGGCGTCGAAAGTATGATAATGGAAAATATTTATAATGAACACTCCCTTATTTAGCCACACCTCAGTTCCTTTCTCGAGTTGCCTGGTATATCAGCAAAATCCTACACCTATCGCCTTCCCTTGGTAAAATCCCTGATAAAAACTCGTGATATTGAAATTGAATTTCCACAGCGCCAGAACTTCCGTCATTCTAGCATCATGGATGGATATGCAGTGGCGCCGCTAGGGGTGGGGGGCAGTATTTCCACCAATATTTTTTTCTTTCCCACCCAGTTTTTAGGCAAAATCCCCACAATTATGTAATTTTCCACTTTTTGCGGCAATTTAGTGCAAAATGATGATTTCCAAGTGCCCCGTCTCAAATTCACTTCCCCCCATGCCCCGCGAAAAAAATTCTGGTTCCGCCACTACGGGTATGGCCATAGCTAGGGGGCTTTCCCACCCACCCCCAGTTGCCCTTGGTTATGCTGGACGTATGAGAAATTTAGAGCTTGTTCAATTCCACCAATTTTAGACATTTTAAAGGTAGGCCTATATACAGTGTATATAGGATCACAGTCAAATAAAATATCGTAGGCCTAATAATTTTACCAATGGCATTTATTGAGCTGCTCCTATGGTTTAATATTGATATTATATAATTGAGCTCCTTGTCAAGCTCCTGAGTACAGTGACTAACTGAGCTCCGCTATTTTCAGAAATGAAGGCCTGGCCTTAAATGAATAGGCCCTAATTAGAATTGAGACAGCCTTTTGTTTCATTTACAGAACTTTTTTTTAATCCCCCAAAATTAGTGGGTTTTTTTAATGGGGAGTAGGCTTTTAAAACGAAATTCAAATTTGGCAATATTTTCCATTGCTTAACGAATTGATCTGCGTGAAAATGCCTAAACATGTGGCCAGAGCGGGATGAGTGGTATAAAAATCTTAACTTGTGAGAAAGGACGTAGGCCTATGGGGTTGTATGAGGTTGTGGATCACGAAATGCCCCTTTAATGTGTGCTAGGTAAAGTCATTCTTCCTCCCTTTCGACATGCCAAAATTTATTCCCTCCCCCGGCCCCGGCTTGCCAAAAAATTGCTTTCTCGAAAGGCTGTGCAATCAGTAGGCCTACCGGTATTAGCCTACTAATTATAAGCCAAAATTTCCAAGCGACTCGCTAAAAATCGCTTGCCTCCCGTCTCGGCCAGCCAAAAATCGCTTGTCCGCACCCCCCTGGACTGCCAAATGTTTGTGGCCCCTCCCCCTTGGCCTGCCAAAACTGTGCCCCACCCCCTTTGCATAGGCCTAGGCCTATATGCCAATTTTTTGGGATCCCCAATTTCCATACCCATACCTTAAACCTGTAGCAAGCGCAGCAAGCATGAAAATGTGCACATTTTTTTTCGCGCCCTAACTACCCCCCCACATTTTCCCTCCCATGCACCAGGTTCATTGGCGCTAGATTTGAAGCTAGAAAATACCTAAATATTTTAAAATCCAAACTCGGCAACACCACTTTATCGGGCAAATAGAGCCCGTCGTATACGTAAACAGCGTGTTAAAAAAAAAATGAGAGTGTCACTTTTGTCCAAAAAATTTCGAATTTTGGCCTTGAGCAGCGACAATCACAGGTAAGAAAAACACAGTATGACGCAGCTTGAAATATAGAATCACTATATCAATTTTGAAGTTTGTACTTCAAAGCACGAGCCGAAACGAGGTGAAATGGTTCTAAAAAAAATTGATTTCGCTGTATCTTTTTATCGCGAAACTAGACAATTTGACAGCAGCGAGTCGGAAAAATAGCAAATATCTCAATTTTCTGCTATCGAAATAAAAATTTAAATAGCACCTGCATATAGAAGAGGGTTTATAGAAATAATGTAGGTCAGAATTTTGTCTATGAAATCGTGCACGGAATTGTTATTACTGGTTACAAAACGACATACAAGTGGAGGCCATTTTACTTCAAATTCGGCAAACATGTAAGCTTACTAAAACAAATCGAGACAAGCAATATCAAGAATGAATATGCACATTCTTTTATTGACTTGTTTGTAATGTGCGTCGTAGTTCCCAACAAAATCGCCACTTCCACTGAGAAATTATGGCCGTGTTCCCAAAAATCTTGATGCTCCGGATATTGAAAAAAAATTGAAATGTTTGAAAAGTACATTTCTTTTTGAGCCAAGTGGAAAATTCAAGCATAATAATAACCCTTACACTTTCAGCTTTTAGACGTAGTTTGCGTTTTCTCTCTACGATATTTATTTCCAGAAATAGATAATTTTAAAGGGGCTACATGCAGTCTCATTCTGGATCGATCATTACAAAGTTTAGTATAACCTTAATAAGCGGACACCCACATTGAACAATTTTAGGCCTACATTGCAGGGATTCATATGCGTGGACCGTCCGGGTAAGTCCCGGGGGGTACTCAAGTTTGGTTTTGGTAGGGACGTGCCGCTGAGAATTTGAAAGTGGACCCATAAATATACCAATTTTTCAAGAAATTTGGACCCATTTATATACCAAAAGTCGGCGATCCTGACTTTTAGACCACCCGCGCTATATAGGGCTCAAATATTACTATTTCATCAAGGTTTAATATTCTAACAAGCTTAAACTAAAAGTTTCATCTAAGGAGTCAAGCTTTAAACTATTAAGCAACAATATCCAACAAGCTAAAAACGATTTTTTACCCGTTTTTTAACAAGCTAAAACCAATTTTTGAAAAGAAGCTTTAACATCAATTTTTTCATTGTAAAAACCATCTAAACAATCTTTAAAAATACAGTGACCTACCTAATATTACTAATCTATGTTTCCGATGATATCCAAGAAGCTAAAATATTGTGAAAACGGGCAGGGCTTTGAGTAATGAGGGAAATTTCGGGGTAAAATGTATCACGTTTTTCGAGAAATTCGCCATTTTGAATAAACAATGTAAATGCAGAATTGCGTCACGCAGTAAAACAATGTCAAACGCGCTTGAAAATGCATGATACGCTAGCGTAAATTACCGTCAAAACGAGCGTACATCAAGCGCTTGTGCTACGCGAAAACTTCGGAGCTGGCATCACCGGTTTTGTAACCAGCTCTTTTACGTCAAAAATAGCTATAAAAACGTGAATTTTGGCCCAAAAGTCAACATTTTCGGCCAAATTTAACCCAAATTGTCTTAGTTTTTTGCAAATTTTCCCAAAATTTTGGGAAAATTTTGGCTAGATTAAGGCAAAATTGGGCTATTTTCCGAAAAAATTGAGAAAATTTTGAAAAAAGGACCCATTTATATACCAAAATAGGCTTTGAAAAAGGGGCCATTGATATACCAAAAGGCTGAAAATGCTACCCATATTTGCGGCACGTCCCCGTATGGTCATTTGTACTGAGACCCCCGGGGTAAGTGGTCCATTTGAAATTATTTTTCATTGATTAATTTCTTTTTAACAGTGATTTATTTTAATGGCAAAAAATTGATGAAATGCCCGCTTAAATATTGTTAACGTCCAGATTTGTTCCATGATTTTAGTAGGCCTACTATAATAGCCCATCATTTTTATACTAAATGTGCAATCCCAGCAAACACAAAACATTTTCGGCATCATTCGCAAAAGGTTAGTAGAAAAGGTTGCCAGAAAACGTTTAAATGTCGGGTTAATATATAAAGGGCATAAAACGTTTTCATAACATTCAAAAACGTTTTTGATAACTTACTGCAAATACTGCAAACATAATGTTAATTACGGGTTGAGAAAATATTTGGCAAAATACGTTTGCAAAAATATTTTACAATAACATATTAAAAACATTTAAAAAATATTTTTGCAATGTGTTTTCATATAAAACGTTTTAAAACTTTTTCCTGATCTTTATATAATCCGACATTTGATGTTATTAAAACGTTTTTACCAAAACCAAAAATCCAAAATAGAACCTGTAAAAATGTTTTAAAAACGTTTTGTATTTGCTGGGATCATGACAATGTCACGGTCTGCCTGTAAAAGACCCAACGGTCCAGATCAAGCTAGACCCGGGAGCTAGACCCATTATTTCTCTGAAACTCATCACACTTACTTGGTTTAAGGGGTGGCCAGTCATCAAAATTGACTCTAACATCCTCATATTTCACACCAGCTTGAACAAACACCAGGCGAATTATTTCAGCTCTACCCTTTGCATTGAAGTATGTAAGCTTGTACGAAGGCATTTCGAACCAATCTGGAAATACTTTATTCCACTGACGATAAAACTAGGCTAGTAACGATGCCGTTCTGGTATTCGCAGGAACAAATCTTGCCACAAATCTTAGTGTGCCGTTATGTTGATATGGTCCGCATGTATATCGATCTTGAATATTGCTGAATCATACTAGTCAACATGCATGTTGTCAACACAACATGACCGATCCCACAACAGATATCACTGTGCAATTATTAGTATAACAACTTAACTTAAGGTGGTACTACACCGCTTGATAAATTTGTGACTATTTTTGCATTTTTCTCAAAAAATAATAACACACTGGTAACAAAAGTTACTACACTGGAATTCCAGCGACTCAAAACAAGCGGTACGTTATTTATGATAAGAAAAGAGATAGGCCTTACCCCTAGAATGTACCTCATTTCTTAACATAATTATAACTAGTGGCAAATGGTGGTCATAGACCACAAACCTAGCTGGGGCATGTTGGTGTTGTGGAGGTATCTGACCCCTACAAAATGTTCCAAAAATGCTCCCCTGGTCATGGGGTTTGTTTTCACCAAGTTTGAGTCCCGTACTCCTAACAGATGTCCAAAAATTCAATTCTAAGATTTGACCCCAGATGACCTTTGACCTGACCTATGCATGATGTTCCATAATGTTCCCCTGGTCTTGAGGTTTGTTGTCACCATGTTTAAGCCCCGTACCTCTTACAGATATCCAGAAAATGAAATTCTACGATTTGACCCCAGATGACCTTTGACATGACCCTTGCACAGTGTTCCAAAATGTTCCCCAGGTCAGTAAGTTTGTTGTTGTGGAGTTTGAGCCCCGTACCCCTAACAGATGTCCAGAAAATGCATTTAGAAAATTTGACCTCTACATGACCTTTGACCTGACCCCTGCAAAATGTTCCCCTGGTCATGAGATTTGTTGTCACTGAGTTTGAGCCCCATACCCCTTGCAGATATCCAGAAAATGAAGTTATAAAGATTTTACCCCAGATAACCTTTGACCTGACCCCTGCAAAGTGTTCCAACATGTTCCCCTGATCATTAAGTTTGTTGTCACCAAGTTTGAGCCCCGTACCCCTTACAGATGTCCAGGAAATGCGTTTCTAAAATTTGACCTCTGCATGACCTTTGACCTGACCCCCGCAAAATGTTCCCTTGGTCATGAGATTTATTGTATTGAGTTTGAGCCCCATACCCCTTACAGATGTCCAGATAATGCAATTGTAAGATTTTACCCCCTTAATGACCTTTGACCCCAATTCTGTGTGCAAGGTATGGGCACTGGGTAAAGCCGATGCACATGTGTAAGTGACGACATTGTGCTATGTAATATGTGGCAGAAGAAGCATTTTGAAGATAATTGGTTATATACCGAAAATGCCCCTTTAATGACATTTGATCCCAATTCTGTTTGCACCCTATGGGCACTGGATATAGCCGATACATGTGTGCAAGTTACGTAATTGTAGGGTGTAATATGTAGGAGGAGAAGCATTTGGAAGTTTTGTTGACAGAAGAAGAAAGAAAGAAGAATCGGAGAGCATTACAGTACCTAGCTGGGGGTGTAAACCCCCCAGCTAGGTAATGAACCGTTTGTCTTGAATCACTAAAATTTCAGTGAACATGGTGAAGTAATTGGATTCCTTGCCCCTATAATATACATAACCTTTGTTACCAGGGTGTGGTTATTTTAGTCACGAAATTGATCAGGGGATGTATTACCACCTTAAGCCGGGTCGTACAGTTGTTACACCATTTTCTCAGGGGCCATATGGACTTTTTTTTTGTATTTACTGACAATTTGTAATAATAAAGGCCCCAATTGAAGCATTTCGTGCAATATTATTTCACTATTGCTTAAAATATAAGATGTTTGGGTGTAGGCCTACACAGATGCGAAAACGGCCAGCTGTTTATCCATACGCAGAAATTGGCCAAATTAAGGTCCAATTGAAGCCCTTTGGTGCATCATGTTTACACTATAACATTGATTTAAACAAATAAGGGCCCGAACACAATTTGCAAACTTTTATGTTAGGCCTACAGAAGGGCACTGGCACTTAAAAGATTTGAGACTCGCAATTACTAAAGAATTAGTCTAGTACTCAGCTATTGTTCCCATGCACCCTGATGATGTATTTTTCTAACCTATTTCTTCGTAATCCTTTTAAGGATTACGAAGAAATAGGTTAGAAAAGTTAGGATATAAATAGGTTAGAAATAGGTTAGAAATAGGTTAGAAATAGGTTAGAAATAGGTTAGAAAAGTCCCTAGTACACACATTTTGTTGTTCCCATATAAAAAATATTGTTTCTTGTGTGGGGCAAAGTTCATTCAACTTTACATGGGGTCAAATTTCAAACGTCATTAAATTGTCTCGAAAACATTACTAAGGTATTTCTCTGATCATAAGGATTCAGTGTGTTAGGCCTACCTATCTAGAATCTACCGTTCTTAAGTTATTACAAACAAGGTCAAAGGTCAAGCGTTGACCTCTAGAGGGTCAAAATTTTAAATTTGCTCCGATCTTGATGTAAATGATCTTAAATAATGCTATAGTTAGCAACATGTGAGGATGTTACATTACCTATGTGTACACATCAAAACATATGTCAAGTCCAATGGGTTTCTATGGTCATTGACCTATTTTGATGCGAAATCTAGGTTATGAAACATCCCCAAAAAAAAAAAAAAAAAATACGTGCATGCATTCAAGGGCGCCTTTTAAATAAAACCGTCGTCTAAAAAGGACCCAGTAGAAGAACAATACGGAAACGCTTAAATATGCAAATTTTCTTGATCGCTCCGCTCGCAATATACAGTACATGATATATACAATTTAGTTTTAACGTGTGAACGTCATTCTTTTATTCCTACAAACCAACCTGCACTGGACCACATTTATTAATTAAAAAATTGTGAAACTTATAAAATTATTTATACCCCAAAGCGGCAAAATTAACATTTTCTGCAGCCCCCCGAGCGGCCACGGTACGCCACTGCTGACAGACTTGTGTAACTTGGTTGCGGAGTTAATGTGTGCATTTGACAAACACAACCAAACATACGCAAGGGTAAATCGTTTTTCGTTTGATTATTGGATTCTGTATTTGCAATATTGCATAATATTAATGTTTGATCAACGTTACTTTGTATGTTGACCATGATTCAGCAAATTCTGATATTACATGATGGTGGTACAGACGCGGACAATTGGCATGATAAGAAGTAACTATTGGTAACAAGATGCACTGAGGGTTTGTTCCTCTGATTCTACGACTTATTCTTTATTTTACTATAGAAAATACCAGAACGGTATCATATATTTTGCTAGCCTGTTTTATAGACTGCCTGGTCACAAGTCTCGTATCGTCTGGCCAACAATAACCATCAGCGTCATTATTTTCAGTCACAATACAAAGATTTCACTTGAGGAACAGCAGTTATGGGGAGTTCGGCTAGTCGGAAGAAAAAATCGAAAGAAAAGGCTACCGTGAGTAACGGAACCTCTTCCAAAATGCCTTCGTACAAGCTCACGTACTTCGATGTAAGGGGGAGAGCTGAAATAATTCGTCTGCTGTTTGCACAAGCCGGTGTGAAATATGAGGACGTGAGGATACCAATCGGCGGAGAGGAATGGAAAAAACTAAAACCAAGTAAGTGTGGTTACAGCCCGCTATGTCGAAGGTTCGCTGAGATGTCACATATGCGCTCAGTATAATATTATAATGTCGAAGGTCCACTATCAGAGGAGGCTTAAAGGCATTCCTACAATGCACTATGATTGGGAAATTTGATCAATATAACCTAATTTTAAAGGCAAAGTACCCATTGCCACACACACAAAATGGTAATTTTAAAACTGCAGCCAACGAGCTAATAGTTGAGACTTATGACTGATATTTGATTTTCTTACAGGAAACATTCATATTGTCCCACTGCATTAATTTTATTCCTAAGTCTCGATGTTTTGAATGTTAAATAATAGGATGAAAACACCAGATATTTGCACAAATCCCAATGCAAGGTATGATCAACTGTACCACATGTGTACAAAAGCCAGACATACAAGGTCAGAAACCCCATTGGGTTGTGGGAATGTCTTTAAACATCCTCTGGTCCACTATGTTGAATATGAAATAAGGTTCGTTATGTCCAAGGCCCGCTCAGTACGTATGTCGAAGGTCCGTTATATTGAATGTGAAATAAGGTTAGTTATATCGAAGGCCCGCTAAGTCGATTATGAAATAAGCCCGGAAATAAGGTTTGCTATATGTCGCCGGGATAATATAAAATATATCTATTTGCTAAACACCTCAAAAGAAATAAGTCCCCCTCTGAACATGTCGTCATAACATCGTAAGGTTTCATTTTGTACCAACAAAACTAACTTTGAAATAATTATATGACTGTTTACTAAGTGCTGTGTGAAAATGAGAGATTTCCATGACTTCAGGGCTGAATGAGCCTAAATTGAAGGCAAAACTGCCCTTTTCAAAAGTCACAAAGTAGGCCTATGCTTGTCACAAAAGTTGATTCATGGCTTGTTACTAATGGAAAACCCCATGTGTTTGAGTGCAGTTTAAAATCCTCACCAAGTGAACATTTACTGTAATGTGTATCGATTCTTGATCATTCAGCCATGCAAATCCCCTTGGTGCAGAGTTCAGCACAGTGAGTTGTAAGATGGTCAGTTCAATACGCCTTGCAGTTAACAAGCATAGGCCTACTTTGTGACTTTTAGAAAGGGCACTTTTTGTCTTCAATTTAGGCTCATTCAGCCCTGAAGTCATGGAAATCTCTCATTTTCACACAGCACTTAGTAAACAGTCATATAATTATTTCAAAGTTAGTTTTGTTGGTACAAAACGAAACTTTACGATGTTATGACGACATGTTCAGAGGGGGACTTATTTCTTTTGAGGTGTTTATATCAAATCCATATATCCCTAAACTCGACAACCCTAACATTATCCCTAAAATGTCTTAGTGGTGTTAGAGACTGCAATCAGTTAGTCGTTTCTCAAAAGGCTAGAGCAAATAATGTACCGTCCAAAAAGGATTGCCAAGATGCAAGCCTTACGAAATGGCATTTCCTGAAAGACGTAACAGTTGTAGAAATTGGCCTATGGGCCAGATTGCCGGGGTATTGCGAGCAAGATCATTTAAAACCAATAGCAACAAACCTTAATAACTCCCCTCCTTAACCAGCCCTAACCCTAAACCGTATCCAAATCCTAGCTAGCCCACTTTCAGACTATCATTTCGGCATAACGAGCCTTATTTCATAATCGATGTGGCGAACATTATTTCTTATTCGACATAACACTAGCGGACCTGTGACACTAGCCTTTTAGAAGTATGACGGACGCAATAGGATGGCGCTGCACGAAATGGGTAAAGGCTTTTGTATTTGGCGGGTTTTACCCATATTGAATACTGCACTCCTATTGTGTACGCCATGCTTCGAAAATGCCAATAGTTCGTTATTTATTTTATCGACATTAGGGAACCTTGGACATAGCAAACCCTATTTCATATTCGACATCGGAACCTTATTTTTTCGACATGATAGTGCACGTTATTTCATTACTTGGCATAGTGTGAAAATAAGGGGTGGTGCAATAATTATGTGTACCCCTGGGGGTGAATTCTCAAAATGGTCTGGCAAAACTCGCTTGCCCCCCCCTTTGGCCGTGCCAAAAAACCTTTGCCCCCCTTTGACGTGCCAAAAACCTTTGCCCCTTTTGACGTGCCAAAAACCTTTGCCCCCCTTTGACGTGCCAAAAATCTTTGCCCCGCCCCCTTACACATGCAAGATTTTGGGGAACCCGAATTTAAAACCTTAAATTGTCTTAACATATAATGCGAGCGCAGCGAGCAGGAAATTTTGCATATTTGAACGTGTTCGTAACGTTTTCCTACGCCTTTTTAGGGCGTAATATAGAAACGGTGCCCAAAATATCTGTGCCAAAAATTGCTTGCCCCCCCCCTTTCGACCTGGCAAAAATCGCTTGACCCCCTTCCTTTCGACCTGCCAAAAATGCTTGCCCCCCCTTTTGGCCTGCCAAAAATCTTTGCCCCCCCTATAATTCACCCCCCGGGGGTACACATAATTATTGCACCACCCCTAAGGTGTGAGGTATGGGTTTGTTTTAGTCCTTTAATCACGTCGACGCGTGTTAAAGTTATGCGTTCAATTTAAAACGGAAAAACTTCATGGGAAGAACTTTGGCATGTATAGACATATATATACCATTCATATATACTTTCCTTTGATTGTGTGATCGATATCACGTATTTATATATTAAAGAAAGAGAGGATAAGACAGGCGTGATTTCGATGTTCGCCCATCAACGGCAGGAGAGTGCAAATTATAGGAAGGGTCTATTAAACAATGAATCGATCATAAGACCAGAGAATCTCTTAGGCAGTCAAAATTAATGGGTAAATTTTCACGGGAAAAATGTCAGGAACACGTGACACCCTGTTGGGGTTGGTGCATTACTTATGACTATTAAAGCCATGATGTCAATCGTAACTAAGTGCGGCATTAAAGTTCATTTACATTTAAATTATTTGTAACTAATAATTATTGTCATTCCTTTTTGTTCCTGTCATATATAGCCATGCCAACTGGAACCATGCCCGTCCTTGAGGTAGATGGAAGTACCAAAATACCCAACGCTCAAGCTATTGCGCGATATGTAGCTAGAGAATACAGTAAGTCAATCCAAATCATGATATGAATTAACAGGAATTGAATACGCAGTGCCGTAGCCAGGGGAGGGGTTCCCCCCCTAGAAATCATGGACCGACAGTCGTCGCAGGTACATATTAACCTCTGGTATGACCGTATGATTAACTTAATATTTTTTTTAACTGGGCTAAAGGAAGATAAAACCCGACATTTAAACGTTTTGCGGATAATGTCGAACACGATTTGTGTTTGCTGGGATGGTATCGATGTGATATCAATGTTCACGCCATTAAGGCAGAAAGGTACCAATTATAGGAATAGTCTAAAGGTATTGCGGTTATCTTGGTCCAGGAATATTATGCATGAGCAATGAGCTTTCCGGTTTTGGTGGGGATATTATCTGGTATTATCGGTGGGATATAATACACTTTTTTTTTTATAGACACTGTACCGCGTGTAAAGTCTTCGGGCATCCAAAAGAGGGCTTTGAGAGTGGAACAATATGCGCGCATATTTTGGCCTATCATGATCAGTCGGGGTGAATGTTGATGAGAAACGGCTCCTTTCCCCTATCATTTCGTATGCCTTCCCGATTTTCTTTTTTTAGCGAGTGGGGTCACTTTTTCTTTCATTTTTTTTGTCAGGAAGGCACTCTGCCACCCGCTGCGCTACTGAGTAGCATAAGAGCCTCCTAAGTGGGGTAAGTTTCTCAAAAAGTGAAGAAATTAACCTGCTTCAATATTTTTCTACGTTCCTGTTACAGACTTGGCCGGCAGTAACAATTTTGAACAGCTGAAAGTTGATGCCGTCATGGAGGCGTTTATTGACGTTGTCGGCGATATAATGCCTGCTCTAGGCGAAACCGATGAGGCAAAAAAGGTACAAAAAGAACCGATGTTTTGTCTGGTAGGAATGTGGTGAGAGTGGGGTGGGGTATTTGTCTGTGTGGACACAGAACTCCAGTAATGACCTGGAGCGGGACCTGGAGGGGCGGTGGCAAACTTGTGCAATATTATTTTACCCTATTTTGGCCAAAATATGATGTTTATCGGGCTAAAAAGGCAGATGAACATGACAAGTTTGGTTGACTTTTTTTCTTAGGATTTAGGACCCCCCTAAAACAATTTAGGGGGACGTGTTTGTTTTTTAGTATGGACTTCAATACCGTACTCTGTAGCGCAAGTATTCTGTTACCTGAACATTACTGAATAGAATAAATTGCACTCATCTGATTTACGATGTTACAGCTGTTTTTTAAGTGGAATTGTGGATTGTTTTTTACCTCATAACTGCTAAATTGTTGTTCTAAAGTTTATTAAAGTGTACATATTTAGAATGGCAAAGACTCTACGAACCCATCTGTGAGGTCAAGTTTGGGGCAAAAATGCTTAGTTGGGGGGGGCACAATTTTGCCGGCAACATAACAAACTATATTCAGTAAAATTGATTTATTTTTTATGGTTTTTTTATTATTGTTTTTGATTTTAATTTTGATCAACATCACCAAAATGGTTGGAATTTTGGGCGAAAATCAGGCTATTTTTATAATTTTTTCAAACTTTAGTATTTTTCAACCCAATTCCTCAAAGTTGGTGAGAATTTTTTTTAAATCAGACCAACCTTAATTTAAGAAATTACTACAATCATTGAGGACTAACTTGTTCCACAGTCTTAAAAAATCTCCATCTCTTATCCGTATGCAGGTCATTTTTGAAGAAAAGACGAAACCAAAGTTGAAGAACCTTGAAAAAATGCTTGCCGCTAATGGCGGGAACTTCTTTGCTGGAAACAAGGTAATTATATTTCCCCCGCAAGCAATATGGGCATAGGCTTATAGTTATAGACCATTCCTATAATTGGCACTTTCCTTCCGTTGATGGGGTGAACATCTATCGATATCATGTTTTATGGAATAACGAAAGCCATGAAAGCGACGACATGAAAGGTAAGGCACATGATTATAAAATAGCGAAAAAGAGGGCAAGAAGGGTGTTGATGTTGACCCATCAACAGCAGGAAAGTGCCAATTATATTAATGTTCTCACAATAACCCAGCAAACACAAAAATGTTTTTAAAACGTTATAAACACGTTTTGGTTTTATTCAAACGTTTTAGTAACATTTAAATGTCTGTTTATATAAGGATCATAAAAACGTTTTTTAAATGTTTCATTTTCACATAATAAAACACTAAAACAACATTTTAAAAATGTTGTCAAAATGTTATTGTAAAATAAGTTTGGCAAACATCTTGGCAAAATATTTTTGAACTCTTTAATAACATTATGTTAAAATGGTTTGCAAATGTTTTTGAAAGGTTATTAAAACGTTTTATATCTTTAAATAACCCGACAATAAAACATTTAGTGTTTGCTGGGAATATATACATTGTGTCTGAAATCTTTAACTGTTTAATTTTTTTTTCTTCAAAAACGTGCCTTTTTTGTTGTATTTTGGCTAGTATCATGGAATCTGAAACCTTTTTTTTTTTTAAAAAATTTCCCAAGTGTTTTGAATTCTTAAGTACTTTGTATTTAAATTTGATGCGCTGTGTTGGTTATTTATTTTGTAATTGTAAATATGGGTTAGTTTCTCCATTTTAAGTTCATGATTGTGTATGCTTATATATTTATGTTTCCTATATATTTACATATTTTGTTAAATTACTTTGATGTATTTTGATGTATATTTTAATGTTACCCCTGGGCCTCATGGAAGAACAGAGGATACCTTATAACATCCACTGAATGAGCAACCCAGGCAAAAGAAGAAATAAAATAAACAAAGAATGATAATACAGGCGCTAGAATTTGTGTGGCGATCATTTTGAGCCTGGTTCACGACTTTTAAAAAAGAGTTATCTAATTAATTTCATGAAAATTGGATATATCACAATGCCTCGGCTAAGGTATTATTATTAATTGTATTATAATTTATATTATGTGCAAAATCTTGCGTGAATTTTGTCGTAGGACCCCAGCAAACACAAAACGTTTTCGACATCATTCGCGAAAGGTTATAAAATGTTGTCAGACAACGTTTAAATGTCGGGTTATATAAAGGGTATATTAAGAGTATAAAACGTTTTCATAACATTTAAAAACATTTTTTGATAATCTACTGCCCAGCAAACAGAAAATGTTTTACAGAAAACGTTTAAATGTCGGGTTATATAAAGGGTATAAAAACGTTTTAATAACATTCCAAAAACATTTTTGAAAACCGGATACAAAACATTCTAAACAGAATGTTATTTTTGGGTTGAAAAAAAAATTTGCGAAAAATGTTTGCCCAAAATATTTGCAATAACGTTTTAAATACGTTTTTATGACCTTTATATAACCCGACATTTGAATGTTATTAAAAGGTTTTGAAGAAAACATTTTAAGAACATTTCTGTGTCTGCTGGGGGCAAATATTTTAACATAATGTTAAATAAATAGTTTACAATAACATTTTTGAAAACATTTTAGAAATATTGTTGTAGTGTGTTTTCATACAAAACGTTTTAAAACTTTTTCATGCCCTTTATATAACCCGACATTTTAATGTTTTAAAAACGTTTTTACCTAAACCAAAAGACAAAATATAACTTATTTAAAACGTTTTAAAAACGTTTTTGTGTTTGCTGGGACATGCATTTTTCTTTTCTTGAAATGACTCAAGAATCGAGTGGTCATGGGCATTTGCATCTTTTTCATTTCATAACTGGTTTTTTCTTAAGTTAAGGGCAAATGTGCTTAAGTTAAGGGCAAATGTGCTTAAGTTAAGGGCAAATGTGCTTAAGTTAAGGGCAAATGTGCTTAAGTTAAGGGCAAATGTAATACATTTTTATTTTTTGCTTTACGACAGATCATATGAAAAACTAATATAACATACCCCATTATTTCTCAATATTATTCCACTTCAGATCACGGTGGCTGATATAACTCTATTCAACAATTGTGATATTTTTCTAACGAAACTGTGTGATGACCCACTCAAAGACTTTCCTAAACTGAAGGCACTCAACGAGAAAGTAAGCAGAGAACCTAGAATCGCTGCCTGGGTTGCCAAAAGACCAAAAGAAACTACCGTGAGTAGCGGAAAATCTTCCAAAATGCCTTCGTACAAGCTCATGTACTTCGATGTAAGGGGGAGAGCTGAAATAATTCGTCTGCTGTTTGCCCAAGCCGGTGTGAAATATGAGGACGTGAGGATACCAATCGGCGGAGAGGAATGGAAAAAACTAAAACCAAGTAAGTGTGGTTACATCCCGATATGTCTACAAACTACGCTCGTACTTCTAGGGAAGAACTAGACCATTCACATTATTGGCACTTTCCTGACGTTGATTGGGTGATGGGTATAACGTATTATAAGATAAAGAAAGCCAGGTCAAGAAAGACATGATTTCAACGTTGGCCCATTAACGGCAGGAAAGTGCAAATTATAGGAATGGTCTATTAAATAATGTCAATCGTAACTAAGAGCTGCATTAAAGTTCATTTACATCTAAATTATGTGTAACTAATAATTGATGTCATTCCTTTTTGTTCCTATCATAATAGCCATGCCAACTGGAACCATGCCCGTCCTTGAGGTAGATGGAAGTACCAAAATACCCAACGCTCAAGCTATCGCGCGATATGTAGCTAGAGAATACAGTAAGTCAAAGCAAATCATGATATGAATTAACAGGAATTTAATACGCATTAATTCAGTGACGTAGCCAGGGGTATGGTTGTTCCCCTCCCCCTCCCCCAGAAATCATGACCAGTAGTCGTCGGCAAATAACCTCCGGTATGGCCGTATGATTAACTTAGTAATTTTCTAAAACCGAGCTAAAGGAAGATCAACATTAAAACTTTTGATCAATTTTGCCCTAGCCTTTATTTCGAAGTTTGGGGAGCCCCTTTCCCCACGGTCGGTACGCCTCTGCACACTGGCTATTTCTGGAGAAAGGGTCTTCAAAAATTCGAGATGCGCCCGGGGAGGGATCTTGGTCCTAATACGGGGGTCGTAATATTATGGCGAAAGGTGATATTGGTGAACAAAACTGCGGGATAATGTAGGCCAGGGAAAGATTACTAGTACTCATCATGAGCTACAATTATTGCTAGCATTACGGTATCAGCGTAGTAGCAGGGGCGTATTCAGCTGTCTTGGTGGTGGTGGTGGTGGTGGTGGTGGTGGTGGTTGGGGGGATGATGATGAGGGTGCAAAGATAAACAAGATGATATCTTGGTTGCATCATTTTGACTCGCTATTTTCAGTGTGATACATACCTTTACCGTGTAAATTCTTCGAGTTTCTGAAAAGCGGGCTTTATAGTGTGACAATGTCCGTGTGTATTGCGCAAAAAGTTGGTATTCAACACTATTTTTGCCCATGATCAGCCACCCTAAGTGGGGATACGTAGTTCAAAAAGTGAAGAGATTAACTTGCTGAAATATATTTCTACGTTCTTATTACAGACTTGGCCGGTAGTAACAATTTAGAACAGCTAGAAGTTGATGCCGTCATGGAAGCGTTTATTGACGTTGTCGGCGATATAATGCCTGCTCTAGGTGAAAACGATGAGGCTAAAAAGGTATAAAAAGAAATGATGTTTTGTTATGTAGTGGTTTGGTGAGAGTATGGTGGGGTGTGTGACTGTGTGGATGCACAACTCCAGTATGATCCAGGGCCTGTGGGAAACTTATTTTGGTCCAACAAATAATATTTATCAGGCTAAAAAGACAGATGAACATCATAGCAATTCTGGTCGACTATTCTTGGTATAGGTAGATAGAGCACTTTTTGTTTGTTTTTCTTCTCACTTCTCTATTTTACCACTTTGCATTCTAATCTCATGGTGCTGACGAAAGCGGTTTTTTGGTTAGACTTCAATACCGTTTCAATACTTATACTCTGTATTGCAAGTATTCTCTTGCTTGGAATTGTGCAATATTTTAGTCTAAATTATGTAAAAGTATACATATTTAGAATGGCAAAGACTTTAAACGAACCCATCTGTGAGGTCATATTTGGGCAAAAATGCTCAGTTTTGGAGAAAATAATCCCCAAAACACACATTTTTGTGGGCAACATAACAAAACATTATTTAGTAAAAAAAAAAATTTTAAACAGAAATAGAAATATAGAAAAGGGTATTTTTATTGTTTTTGTTTTAACTTTGATCAACTTTCCCAAAAATGGTTGGAATTTGTGCGAAAATCAGGCTTTTGTTATGATTTTTTGCACACTTTAGTATTTTCAACCCAATTCCTTAAAGTTGGTCAAAATTTTAAACCAAGACCAAACTTATTTAATGATTACTGACAATCATTGAGCACTAATTGTTCCCTAGTCAAAAAAATCCCTATCTCTTATCCGTATGCAGGTCATTTTTGAAGAAAAGACGAAACCAAAGTTGAAGAACCTTGAAAATATGCTTGTCGCTAATGGCGGGAACTTCTTTGCTGGAAACAAGGTAATTATATTTTCCCCACAAACAAATATGGGCATAGCCATATAGACCATTCCTGTAATTGGCACTTTCCTTTCATTGATGGCAAGTTTCTCACAATTCATCAGCAAAGAGGTTTAAGGTTAAACAAAGTGTTGAAGGGCTTTACCTCCAGAAAAAATATATTATTACCTTATACGTAAGAAAATATGTCTACTTATCATGTGAAATAAAAAAATCCGGAAAAAAATGTGTGAAAATGTGTTTTTAGCCTATTTTTTTAGCTCTTGTCAAGCACTATTATTCGATTTGTTTACAAGCGCCAAGCAACTGTCGTCTAGGAGAGTGATTGACATCTTTATTATTAGAGAAGAATGGAATCTGTATAGTTCATGAATATTCATGTAGTATTTATACAACCTGTATCCCAGCCATTTTGCTTAGCTATCATAATCGTTCATATAAGACGCCCATATGATCCATGGTGTTAAACTGATATTCAGCAACTTTATATCTCTCGATCTTTGCGATCCGAAATATTGAATTTCAACTTTAGGCACATCTCTAGCAAGATAATTAAATACCTGTCACAAATATAGGTCTTGAAATGTTACTTGCAACGTTAAAAATGTGAATAGAGAACAAATCGGGTTCAAACATGCTTCAAAAATATGAAAGTAATTGTCAACGCCTACTACCAGAATAGCCGGAAGAGGGCAGACTTCATAAGGGAGTGTTCATAATATATTTTAGTGGGGGACAAAGAATTTGAAACTTATTTCGGGAAATTTCCTGGGTTTTTGTTTTTGTTTTTTTATTTTATCTTCCTGTTCGGGTGTTTCGGTTGGCACATTTTCGGGGCATTTTCATGCACTTCACAGGAGTTTTTTCGTGGCTTCTCTGTAGCTGTCGTGTGTCTTTTTCCCCACGTACAGGGTATAAATAATAAATGAATAATAATATATGAAAAAAAGAATCTGGAACTATAACCCCGGGACTATAACGTCAAAAAACAAAACAAAAACAAGACAAACTGTACCCTGCTAAAATATCAACCCCTATCCTCTCTGAGAATAAAAATAATAAGACTCCAACCTCACCTGCAAAAAAAAATTTTTTCGGGGGATAATTTGGGATAAGTTCGGGCCTATTTTATTGCGACAATTTTCCAAATCTATAAGGTGAAATACGGTGTCGTGGGGATGTGCGGCAGATTTGGGGTGCATTTTCAGCCATTTAGTTTAGACTCTGTTGCATTTTTAGCCATGATTTTATTGACCCTCAGTGTCTTGAAAATTAGGTTTAAGAATGGTATTTTTCAATGATTTTCTCGAAAAAGTAAAATTTGCGAAAACTTTCAGTCCAAAAGTTGATACAATTTTGGGTCTGTTTTATTCAAATTTGGTTTAAAATCGTACCGTAGTTTTTCGGAGTCACAGCCTCACATCCTTACCCAAACCAACTTGAGAAGGTTCCCCCGGGGTGTGTGCAAATTTGCAATTTATAGTCCTACACTCATCATTTAAGCCTAAAATCAAAGTGTTAATACCATTAACACTACCATGGCCCGTTTTGTCGTGATGACTGGCTTCCAAAATGTAGGCCTATTTTAAATTATAAATCTGGTCCCGCTAGAGGTGTGTTTTTACCCGCGGAGGTCTCTCCCTCGGGTTCGTGGATGTGCCACAGTTTTGGAGTAGGCCTACCTTTTCAACGACTATGATGGGTGGGTTTACAGCGAAGACCAACTTTTGGGCGCATTTTGGCAAAAGTGCCCTTAAAAAAGCGTCAAATTAGGCCAAATGTGGGTGACTTTGATCCCCGCGGTACAAATGTTTTGAAGAGACCCGCCCGAGGTGTTATAAAAAAAATGGTCGGGCCTGCTAAAAACCTCCCGGAATCAAGCGTGGGTAGGCATGCCCCCCCCCCCCCAACCCAGCGCCGGGACCTCCATGACATGATATTCTCCGCGAGTCCACCAGAAAATATAAAAATATAACATTTTGATAGGCCTACTAGACCTAGGCCTATATTTGTCTGTAAACCTTTCTTGTAGTTGTAGGCTACCGCGTATGTCTACCGTGATGACAGTAGCGTAGCTGCTGGGGGAGCAATTGCAAAATTGCCTATTTGGGCCCCCGCCCCTAGTGCAAGGAAAAAAAGAGGGAAAGAGGGGGGGAAAAGGAAAAAAAGAGAGGGTGAGAGGAGGGGCAGAGAGATGGGGAATCCAAACGATATGCAATACAGCTCAATAGGCCTACCATATACGATTATTATCAATAAGCCTGGCAAAAATTGTCTATTTGGGCCCCCTGCCCCAGTGGGAAATTTGGTGGATTTGGGCCCTCAAAAATCCCAGCTAGCCTACGCCGCTGCGTGATGATGTTGCAAAGTTGCGGAAGTTCATTCATAAATTTCCCATTTCCACTCGACAACAACCCGGGACAACAACAGGCCAGCACGCAGCGCGCAGTAGCTAATCCCCGAGCTAATCAGAGACATGTGCGTTTCTCTTTCAATGTACGCTTCAAATAATTATGCTCTCGGCGTCGAAAGTATGATAATGGAAAATATTTATAATGAACACTCCTTATTTAGCCACACCTCAGTTCCTTTCTCGGGTTGCCTGGTATATCAGCAAAATCCTACACCTATCGCCTTCCCTTGGTAAAATCCCTGATAAAAACTCGTGATATTGAAATTGAATTTCCACAGCGCCAGAACTTCCGTCATTCTAGCATCATGGATGGATATGCAGTGGCGCCGCTAGGGGGGGGGGCAGTATTTCCACCAATATTTTTTCTTTCCCACCCAGTTTTTAGGCAAAATCCCCACAATTATGTAATTTTCCACTTTTTGCGGCAATTTAGTGCAAAATGATGATTTCCAAGTGCCCCGTCTCAAATTCACTTCCCCCCTGCCCCGCGAAAAAAATTCTGGTTCCGCCACTACGGGTATGGCCATAGCTAGGGGGCTTTCCCACCCACCCCCAGTTGCCCTTGGTTATGCTGGACGTATGAGAAATTTAGAGCTTGTTCAATTCCACCAATTTTAGAAATTTTAAAGGTAGGCCTATATACAGTGTATATAGGATCACAGTCAAATAAAATATCGTAGGCCTAATAATTTTACCAATGGCATTTATTGAGCTGCTCCTATGGTTTAATATTGATATTATATAATTGAGCTCCTTGTCAAGCTCCTGAGTACAGTGACTAACTGAGCTCCCGCTATTTTCAGAAATGAAGGCCTGGCCTTAAATGAATAGGCCCTAATTAGAATTGAGGCAGCCTTTTGTTTCATTTTACAGAACTTTTTTTTAATCCCCCAAAATTAGTGGTTTTTTTTTAATGGGGAGTAGGCTTTTAAAACGAAATTCAAATTTGGCAATATTTTCCATTGCTTAACGAATTGATCTGCGTGAAAATGCCTAAACATGTGGCCAGAGCGGGATGAGTGGTATAAAAATCTTAACTTGTGAGAAAGGACGTAGGCCTATGGGGTTGTATGAGGTTGTGGATCACGAAATGCCCCTTTAATGTGTGCTAGGTAAAGTCATTCTTCCTCCCTTTCGACATGCCAAAATTTATTCCCTCCCCGGCCCCGGCTTGCAAAAAAATTGCTTTCTCGAAAGGCTGTGCAATCAGTAGGCCTACCGGTATTAGCCTACTAATTATAAGCCAAAATTTCCAAGCGACTCGCTAAGTATCGCTTGCCTCCCGTCTCGGCCAGCCAAAAATCGCTTGTCCGCACCCCCTGGACTGCCAAATGTTTGTGGCCCCTCCCCCTTGGCCTGCCAAAACTGTGCCCCACCCCCTTTGCATAGGCCTAGGCCTATATGCCAATTTTTTGGGATCCCCAATTTCCATACCCATACCTTAAACCTGTAGCAAGCGCAGCAAGCATGAAAATGTGCACATTTTTTTTCGCGCCCTAACTACCCCCCACATTTTCCCTCCCATGCACCAGGTTCATTGGCGCTAGATTTGAAGCTAGAAAATACCTAAATATTTTAAAATCCAAACTCGGCAACACCACTTTATCGGGCAAATAGAGCCCGTCGTATACGTAAACAGCGTGTTTAAAAAAAAATGAGAGTGTCACTTTTGTCCAAAAAATTTCGAATTTTGGCCTTGAGCAGCGACAATCACAGGTAAGAAAAACACAGTATGACGCAGCTTGAAATATAGAATCACTATATCAATTTTGAAGTTTGTACTTCAAAGCACGAGCCGAAACGAGGTGAAATGGTTCTAAAAAAAATTGATTTCGCTGTATCTTTTATCGCGAAACTAGACAATTTGACGCAGCAGCGAGTCGGAAAAATAGCAAATATCTCAATTTTCTGCTATCGAAATAAAAATTTAAATAGCACCTGCATATAGAAGAGGGTTTATAGAAATAATGTAGGTCAGAATTTTGTCTATGAAATCGTGCACGGAATTGTTATTACTGGTTACAAAACGACATACAAGTGGAGGCCATTTTACTTCAAATTCGGCAAACATGTAAGCTTACTAAAACAAATCGAGACAAGCAATATCAAGAATGAATATGCACATTCTTTTATTGACTTGTTTGTAATGTGCGTCGTAGTTCCCAACAAAATCGCCACTTCCACTGAGAAATTATGGCCGTGTTCCCAAAAATCTTGATGCTCCGGATATTGAAAAAAAATTGAAATGTTTGAAAAGTACATTTCTTTTTGAGCCAAGTGGAAAATTCAAGCATAATAATAACCCTTACACTCTCAGCTTTTAGACGTAGTTTGCGTTTTCTCTCTACGATATTTATTTCCAGAAATAGATAATTTTAAAGGGGGCTACATGCAGTCTCATTCTGGATCGATCATTACAAAGTTTAGTATAACCTTAACAGATCGCAGCCGAATGAAATGAATATAAAGGTGCAACATTTTCCGTGCATATCGCCGTAGGCTATGCATATTTCTTTTTTTTGAAATGACTCAAGAATCAAGTGGTCATGGGCATTTATATCTTTTTCATTTCATAACTGTATGCCAATTGAGGTGAAAAATTGTGCTTAAGTTAACATGGTTAATGGAAAATGTAATCCAGTTTTACAATTGCTTTATTATTATTATATATTATTTCTATTGTTTCACTTCAGATCACGGTGGCTGATATAACTCTATTCAACAATTGTGATATTTTTCTTACGAAACTGTGTGATGACCCACTCAAAGACTTTCCTAAACTGAAGGCACTCCACGAGAAAGTAAGCAGAGAACCCAGAATCGCTGCCTGGGTTGCCAAAAGACCAGAAGAAACTACCGTGAGTAGCGGAAAATCTTCCAAAATGCCTTCATACAAGCTCATGTACTTCGATGTAAGGGGGAGAGCTGAAATAATTCGTCTGCTGTTTGCACAAGCCGGTGTGAAATATGAGGATGTGAGGATACCAATCGGCGGAGAGGAATGGAAAAAACTAAAACCAAGTAAGTGTGGTTACAGCCCGATATTTCGAGGGTCCATTCAGTATGTCGGAGGTCCGCTATGTCGAAGGTCCGCTCAGTATGTCGAAGGTCCGTTATGTCGAATGTGAAATATGGTTCGCTATGTCAAAGGTCCGCTCAGTATGTCGAAGGCCCACTAAGTTGAACATGAAATAAGCTCGGGAATAATGTTTTGTATATCGAATATGAAAACCTTGTTTGCTATGTTAATTCTATTCCCAAACCGAATAACCTAAACCATAAGATAAGTTTAACCCAAGCCCTAACCATATAATTCTACTCCTTACCCTGGCTATAACACGGAACCGTACCCAAATCCTAGCTAGCCCTATTTCAGATAACAATTTCGACATAGCGTATCTTTTTTTATATTCGGCATGGCCAAACTTATTTCATATTAGACTTATTAATACTAGTGACTTATTATCGACACAGCGAACCTTGGACATAACAAACCTTTTTTATATTCGTCCGTCAACGGCAGGAAAGGGCAAATTATAGAAATGGTCTATTGAATGATGTAGAATCAACCATAGGACCCGACTAAGTTAACAGAGAACCTCTTGGAGATGTTGCATTACTTATGCCTATTATGTTAACCGTAACTAAGAGCGGCATTAAAGTTCATTTACATCTAAATTATGTGTAACTAATAATTGATGTCATTCCTTTTTGTTCCTATCATAATAGCCATGCCAACTGGAACCATGCCCGTCCTTGAGGTAGATGGAAGTACCAAAATACCCAACGCTCAAGCTATCGCACGATATGTAGCTAGAGAATACAGTAAGTCAAACCAAATCATGATACGAATTAACAGCAATATAATTCGCATTAATTCAATGGCCTTAGCAAAGGGGAGCGCTTTTTCCCGCAGAAATCGTGGACCGACAGTCGTCGTAAATACATAAACCTCCGGTATGGCTGTATGATTAACTTAATAATTTTCTAAAACCGGGCTAAAGGAAGATTTACATTAAAACTTTTGGTCAATTATACCTCTTTATTTCGAACCAGGGGACAACCCTCTCGGTCGGTACGCCTCTGCCATGGGAGTATGGGACATGAGTACCGGGCATGAGTAATTATTATAATTGGCCGTTAACGATGTCAACATCGATATCACGTATTACAGGGCAATCAAAGCAAGGTAAAGAAAGGTTTCATTTATTGTATTTCGTTATTTTATAATCAGGTGATACCCTTCTTGACCTCTGCTTTTATTGTTTTAAAGTTTTATCTATGTTCACTGCGCCATCAACGGCAGAAAGGTGCCAATTATACGAATAGCCTATAGGTATTATCTTTCTAATATTGTGCATGAGCAATAATGATAGGCGCTCTTGTTACGACTGAATATTGTGCTTGGGCATGTGGTTGGCTGTTCAGGGCTGGAGAAAGGATGCGCCCGCCCGGGGGAGGGGATCTTCATCAAGTCATGCTGGGGTCATAATATTTATGGCAAAAGGTGATAATGGTGAACAAAACTGCCGGATGATGTAGGACTGGGAAAGGTGACTCCTCATTAGCGACAATTACGTCTAGTATTAGTAGTAGCAGCATATTCAGCTGTCTTGGTCGGGGGGGGGCTAAACCGGATTTGATGATACGGGTGCAAATTAAAGACGAACATGATATCCTGGTTGCATCATTTTGACTCGTTATTTTCGGTGTGATTCATACCTTTACCGTTTTAGAGAGATTTGAGACTGTAATGTGTAAATTCTTCGAATTTCTAAAATGGGGCATTATAGTGTGACAATGTCCGTGCGTATCGCGGAAAAAGTTGGTATTTTACACTATTTTTGCTCATGATCAGCCACCCTAAGTGGGGTACGTAGTTCAATTAACTTGGTGAAATATTTGTATGCGTTCCTATTGCAGACTTGGCCGGCAGTAACAATTTAGAACAGCTAGAAATTGACGCCGTCATGGAGGCGTTTATTGACGTTGTCGGCGACATAATGCCTGTTCTAGGCGAAAACGATGAGACTAAAAAGGTATAAAAAGAACCGATGTTTTATTGTATTGGTTTGGTGACAGTATGTGTGTGTGACTGTTTGGACGCAGAACAGTCCTATGATCCAGGGCCTGTGGCAAACTTGTGCAATATTATTTTATCCTCTTTTGGTCCAAAAACATGATATTTTTCGGGCTAACTTGACAGACGAACATCATGATTCTGGTCCGATTCTTGGTATAGGTAGATAGAGCATTTTTGTTCGTTTTTTCTTCTCTCTCCTCTGTTTTACCACCATGCATTTCTAATCTCACGGTGCTGAGGAAAGCGGGTTTTTTGGTGAGTAGACTTCAATACTGCAAGTATTCTCTTGCTTGGAATTATGTTTTGGTCCATAAAAGTAAACATATTTAGAATGGCAAAGACTTAAAGCAATATTATAACATTTTCAAACAAAATAGATTAGCATTTCTTTGCCATAAAATGTTAGCTTTTACTGTCAGATATATCCCTTTTATTTTTGAGCCGAACAACTACGGCAAAGCAAAGAAAATTGGAATTTACTACCAGCGCACATGTCGCCAATACGTACCACTCCTTCGGTCATGTTGTGGTACGACCCTTTGTTGTGTATATCACCGTCCCGCACGCCGTGACGTACTGTGTGTTATGAACATCGTGTATGCGTTCGACTAATAATTCCATCGTAATAATAAAGCGCTGAATCAGCCTTTAATTCAAAATCACGGATTTTGACAAAACTACAACACTTAGAGTCTTGATTTTTGCAGGGTATATTGGTTTAATAAAGTACAATTTAATCGTGTAAAAAAGGAATTAAAAAATTCAGTGAGGGCGTCTTCCTCAGCAAATGTTATAATATGGCTTTAATAAACCCATCTGTGAGTTCATGTTTGGGCAAAAATGCTCAGTTTTGGAAAGAAAATCCCCCAAACCCACATTTTTGGTGGGGAACTTTTTTGTTTGTTTTTAATTTTGATCAACTTCACCAAACATGGTTTGTGCACACTTTAGTATTTTTCAACCCAATTTCTCAAGGTTGGTCAAAATGTAAGAAAAATTAAAACCGACCTTATTTCATAAATTACTAATAATCATTGCGGACTAATTGTTCTCTTATCCGTATGCAGATAATATTTGAAGAAAAGACGAAACCAAAGTTGAAGAACCTTGAAAATATGCTTGTCGCTAGTGGCGGGAACTTCTTTGCTGGAAACAAGGTAAGTATATTTCCCCCACAAGCATGACAAGCAATATGGGCACAGGCTTATAGACCATTCCTGTAATTGGCACTTTCCTTCCGTTGATGGGGAGATGAGGTGAAGCCACGAAAGCGAGGACATGAAAGGCAAGGTACGCAATTACAAAATAGCGAAAGTGAGGGCAAGAAACGCGTTGATGTTCACCCATCAATGGCAGGAAATTAATGACCTTAGGGGTGATGCAATAATTATGTGTACCCCTGGGGTGGTGAATTATGGGGGGAAGTATTTTGGCAGGTCGAAAGGGGGGGGGGTGGTCAAGCGATTTTTGGCAGGTCGAAGGGGGGGGGGGGGCAAAGGGATTTTTGGCACCGTGATATTTTGGGCACCGTTTCTATAAGCCCTAAAAAGGTGTGGGAAAACATTAGGAACACGTCCAAATATGCAAAATTTCCTCAGCTCTTCGCATAAATTTGTTCCTATTTTAACAATATTTGACCATTTAAGCTTCAATATAGCCAATATTTATGCAGTTTGTGCCCGTTTGTACTATAGCCACAGATCCAAACTATGCTGCTGTGCCCACAAACACATACCTCTACATACGGTGCACGCCAAAGTCGAACTGAGTGGTATTTTCCCACAAAGGGAATACTAGAAATAACGTTCCCTATAACGTCGAAGATCGAAGATAAGGTTCGCTATGTCGAATATGAAATAAGGTTTGCTATGGCCAAGTTTCGCTATGTCTATAATACAAATAAGGATAGCTCTGTCGACAATCCACTAGTATTAAGTCTAATATGAAATAAGGTTTCCAATGTCGAATACCGTAAAAACTCGATAGTTAGCATATGTGTTTACTATCGATCGCTTTTAAAACATGCAAAAATGAAGTACCCCATCCACAAAAGTGTAAAGGGTTTTGAGCAAATCATCGATACACATAGTTATATATGAACAAGTAAACCTGCAAATTTGTGTCTCAACCCCATTAGCTCAGTTGGTAAAGCGCCGGACTTTGGTACAATTTTGTGTTTTCAAAAACGCTCGATAGTAAGCACATGTGCTAACTTTTGAGTTTTTACGGTATGAAATAAGGTTCGCAATGTCGAATTGTTTTCTGAAATAGGGCTAGCTATGATTTAGGTACGGTTTGTGGTTAAGAAGTATATAGTTATATAGTATTAAATTTTTGGGGTTAGGAATAAGGATAAGGTTAGGGTGCGGGTTATAGGGTTTAAGGGTAGAATTTTTACGATTGCTTTACTGCAGCACATAGGAAAATCTGACAACATACTCCATTATTTCTCTTCAGATCACGGTGGCCGACATTACTCTATTCAACAATTGTGATATTTTTCTAACGAAACTGTGTGATGACCCACTCAAAGACTTTCCTAAACTGAAGGCACTCCACGAGAAAGTAAGCAAGGAACCCAGAATCGCTGGCTGGGTGGCCAAAAGACCAGCAGAAACTACCGTGAGTAGCGGAAAATCTTCCAAAATGCCTTCGTACAAGCTCATGTACTTCGATGTAAGGGGGAGAGCTGAAATAATTCGTCTGCTGTTTTCCCAAGCCGGTGTGAAATATGAGGACGTGAGGATACCAATCGGCGGAGAGGAATGGAAAAAACTAAAACCAAGTAAGTGTGTTACATTCCGCTTTGTCGAAGGTCCACTCACTATGTCGAATAAGGTTCGTTATGTCGAAGGCCCCCTAAGTCGAATATGATGGGCCTGGAATAATGTTAGCTATGTCGAATGTCCTTTCTCTATCCCTATCCCTTAAGGTGTGGGGTATGAACGTTTGGACAGTATTTATTGTGGGACATAAGAGCACATCAGACATATCGAATTGCATTCTGAATACGAAGAATGTCCTTCTGATATCAAATAATTTTAATTTTTTGAAATTCGCAATGCAATACACATTTTATGGCAAATGATTAAAAATTGATATTTAACAGTACTCGAAGTAAACTTTATAAATCTGATGATTTATACTTAAAGTGTATGTAGGTGTGATGAAAGTGTTGACCTTTCGTATTGAAGATATGGATTTTTTTCCCCCAAAACACCCAAAAAAATGAGATCTTTTGGGGAAATAATCCATATCTTCAATATGAAAGGTTAAAATTTTCAATTGACCGTCTTCTTTTCCTCCCTGCTACATACACTTTAAGAATATATTATTAGATTTATAAAATTTACTTCGAGGACTGTTATATATCAAAAATGTGAAAAATATCAAATTCTAATAATTTGTCGTAAAATTTGTATCATATCGTGAATTTCAAAAACTGAAAATTATTTGATATCAGAAAGATATTCTTCGTATTCAGAATGCAATTCGATATGTCTGATGTGCTCTCATGTCCCACAAAAATACTGTCGAGACGCTCAAAACGCTCATTCCAGATCCCTTAACGTACCCAAATCCTAGCTAGCCCTATTTCAGAATACAATTTCGACATAACGGGCCTTATTTCATATTCGACATGGCGAACCTTATTTCATATTCAACATTTAGCGACCTCGTATATTATCGACACAGCAATTAGCAAATATTATTTTTCAATCGACATAGATAACCTTATTTTTCGACATTTTTATAGGCAACAGCATTTTATATACTTATCTTATAGCGAGATCTATGCGAAAATATCAGCTCGACTGGGTAGCCTATGCTAAAACAAGCTTATGCTATTTTGTCCATGTCGACGTCGCATCTGGTCGCATCGACATGGTCGACGCGGGTTAAAGCCATACGTGATGTTCAGTGATTAATCTGACTGGGTGTACTTTAATCTGGCTAGGCGTACTTCAATTTCATTTACATTATGTGTGATCAATTATGCTAATAATTGTTGTAATTCCGTTTTGTTCCTATCATATTTAGCCATGCCAACTGGAACCATGCCCGTCCTTGAGGTAGATGGAAGTACCAAAATACCTAACGCTCAAGCTATCGCGCGATATGTAGCTAGAGAATACAGTAAGTCAAACCAAATTATGATATGAACCGACAGGGATTTAATGCGATTTGTTTCTAAAACCGGGTTAAAGGCTCTGGTAGCAACGTCTGGACAGTATTTTTTGTGAGACATTAGAGCATATCAGACATATCAGAACATTTTAAGGCAAATGATAAATTGACATTTTTGATATTTAAGAGTACTCGAAGTAAACTTTATAAATCCAATGATTTTCCCATAAACACCAAAACAAATTAGGTCTTTTGGCATGCTCGTCGGCTTTTCATCCCAGCTACATACGCTTTAAATACATATCTTTAGATTTATAAAGTTTACTTCAAGGACTGAAATATCAAAAATTAAAAAGATATTTGCATAAAAATTAATATCGTGAATTTGAAATAAAAATCAAAATTATTTAATATCAGAAGGACATTCATCGTTTTCAAAATGCAATTCGATATGTCTGGTGTACTCTCAACTACGTTAAAGGAAGATGCACATTAAAACTTTTGGTCAACGGTATTTCGAGCCAGAGGGCCGAAATCCCCTCACGGTCGGTACGCCTCTGCCCATCTGTCTCGTAAACGTGGAGTTGTATGGGCATGATGGGGGAGGGGGGGGGGGGGGGTAGTACGACTTAATGTCGATATTGCTCTGTTGACCTACAGACACAACGAATTTGAATAATTCCATTTTGGTGTAAGTTGGGACATGTGGTTTGAAAATCATAATCCGACGGAGGTGATATTGGGGACCAACAATGCGGGATGTAGGCGGATAGAAGATGCCTTCTTTATCTAGCAACATGTCTAGTATTAGCAAAGTAGCAAGCTTTCTTGGTGGGTTGGGAGCTGTTGGGGAGAGGCAAAATAAAAATTTCGGATTTGGTGGTGGTAGGGGTGGTGCTGCAATTTCCTGGTTGCATCATTTTGAACAGGTTTTCTAGAGAGACTGTACCGTATTAAGTCTTCAATCTTCCAAAAGGGCTGTATAGTGGGACAATGTGCGCCCGTAGCTAGCAAAAAATATTTTTTGGACGCCTTTCCTTTCTTTTTTCTTTGCCTTCCCGATTTTCTCTTTCATTTTTTGTCAGGGAACTTTCCCCTTTTTTTGTCAGGGGGTAATCTGGCACTGCTTTTTTTTTTTTTTTTTTTTGATTTGATTTGTTCGGGTTGTGACAACCCTGGATAACCCAAGAAAGCCTCTATTGAAGCTTATTTCCATTGGGGTCCATTTGAATGCCGGGACGGGTTGGGAACAGTCAGGGGTTAACACCCTACTCTTTTCGAAACTAGCTGCGAGATACATGTACAGGTATGGCTCTCTGCACACGGGACCGACGGCTTAACGTCCCCTCCGAAGGACGGAGTACTTTCATGATTCATTTACCCAATTCTAAATGAACCATGGGGAGAGCGGAAGTCTGAATGTAATCTACAGATGTTGCTAATTAATTTCAGACTTTCTTTTCCAAGTCAATATCCCAGCAAATCGCCACCGCCGGGAATCGAACCCGGGACCTCATGCACTAAAGGCAAGTACCCTAACCATTGCGCCACACTCTCCCTATATCTACGCTATTACTGAATAGCAGCCACCTATAAGCAGGGGTGTAGAAAGCGTGTGAACAGGGTGGACGAAGTCCAGGGGCCCCCTACGGTTCAGGCCCCCCCGAGCAAAAGTGAAAATAGAATAGGACTGATGCTAATGGCCCGGCACTGCTCCTTGACCATGGGACCCGAGCCTCTTAATACACCCCTGATCCTAAGTGGCGTACGGGGTTCAAAAAGTGAAGAGATTAACTTGCTGCAATATTTTTCTACGTTCCTATTACAGACTTGGCCGGTAGTAACAATTTAGAACAGCTAGAAGTTGATGCCGCCATGGAGGCGTTTGTTGATGTTGTCGGCGATATAATGCCTGCTCTAGGCGAAGACGATGAGGCTAAAAAGGTATAAAAAGAACTGATGTTTTGTGTGATAAGGGAGTGGGGTAGAGTATGTGTCTCTGTGAACGTAGAACTCCATTATGATCTGGGGGCTGTGGCAAACTTGTGCAATATTATTTCACACTACTTGAGCCCAAAACATGTTTACTAAAAAGGCAGATGAACATAACAATATTATTATCATGATTATTGTGGTATTATAGTATGATGTGTAATCCGTGTCCCCTCCTTTTCGCCGTTTATATATTTCACGGTGCTGACGAAAGCAGTTTTTTGTTTTTGGTTTTTGTGAATGGACTCTATAGCGCAAGTATACCTGAATATTATTGAATAAAATAGCACTCATCTGATTTACGATTTTACTGCTGTTTTTGAAATACGTTAAATATAAACCTGACCCCAGGTTGGTCTTACCTTACTTGTTGGTCTATATAAAAGTATGCATACTTAGAATGGCAAAGACGTAATGAACCCATCTGCGACTGTTTTGGTAAAAATGCTCAGTTTTTGAGAAAATCTCCCCAAAACACATTTTTTGCGGCAACATACCAAAACATTATTCAGTAAAGTTGATTTTTTGTTTATTTTTAAAAACTATAATATAAATATCTAGGAAAGCCTTCCTTTGTTTGTTTTTGATCAACTTCATCAAAAATGGTTGGAATTTGGGTAAAAATCAGGTTTGGTTTATAATTTTTTGTAAACTTTAGCATTTTTCAGCCAAGTTTCTTAAAGTGGGTCAAACTTCAAACAAAAAATTAAGACCAACCTTAATTTTCATGAATTACTAACTATCATTGAGGACTAATTGTTCCGCAGTATAACAAACCCCCATCTCTTATCCGTATGCAGGTCATTTATGAAGAAAAGACGAAACCAAAGTTGAAGAACCTTGAAAATATGCTGGTCGGTAATGGCGGGAACTTCTTTGCTGGAAACAAGGTAATTATATTCCCCCGCATGCAACATGCATTTTTCTTTTTCTTGAAATGTCTCAAGAATCGAGTGGTCATGGGCATCTCCATCTTGTTCATTTCATAACTCTGTTTATACCAATTACTACTAAGGTGACGCAACTCAAGTTCATTAGAACATGAGGCGTTGTGACTGAAAGAGTTATAATAAACAGTTATTTAACAGAACCCACAAGTCTCTGCCATTCAGTGCGGTTTTGCGCTACTCTGAAGGCGTCCTTAATTGTCAAGTTAATGGTGTTGAGATCGCCTATGAGCTGAGCTAGATATGTGCGGCGAAGTGCTCCACCACGGCGATAGGCTTCTGTGGCCTGATTGTTAGGATGGAGAATGATGGAAAGTGGCAGTTCTGGTCTCCTTATTGCGTGGCCCACAAGCCGTAGCCTGTTGCGCGTGAGTGTCAATGTCGCAGGTGCAACTTTTGCCCGGGCATACAGATTGTCGTTTGATACCAATTAAAGTGAAAAAAATTGTGGTTGAGTTATGGCCAAATGTAATACATTTTTACGATTGCTCTACGGCAGAACATAAGAAAATCTAACAACATACCACCTTATTTCTCTTTTCAGATCACTGTGGCCGACATTACTCTATTCAACAATTGTGATATTTTTCTTACGAAACTGTGTGATGACCCACTCAAAGACTTTCCTAAACTGAAGGCACTCCACGAGAAAGTAAGCAAGGAACCCAGAATCGCTGGCTGGGTTGCCAAAAGACCAGAAGAAACTACCGTGAGTAGCGGAAAATCTTCCAAAATGCCTTCGTACAAGCTCATGTACTTCGATGTAAGGGGGAGAGCTGAAATAATTCGTCTGCTGTTTGCACAAGCCGGTGTGAAATATGAGGATGTGAGGATAACAAGCAGCAAAGAGGACTGGCAGAAACTCATTAAACCAAGTAAGTGCGGTTCCCGGGGTGCGGTTACAGCCGTTATGTCGAAGGTTCGCTATGTCAAACAAAAGGTTCGTCACGTTGAAGGCAGGCAGCTGCAGGCGAGGGTCGAATATGAAATAAGCCAAGAAATAACGTTCGCTATGTCAAAGGTCCGCATAGTATGTCGAAGGTCCGGTATGTTGAATGTGAAATAAGGTTCGTTATGTCGAATGCACGCTAATAAGTCGAATATGAAATAAGGCTCGCTATGTCGAATATGAAATATAATGTTTGCCATGTGAATTCTGTCCCCAAACCCATTAAACCCTAACCTTAACCCTAACCTTGCCGTTACTCTATACCTTAGCCCTAATCCTAAACCGTATCCAAATCCTAGCTAGCCCTTTTTCAGAAAACAATTTCGACATAGCGATTTTTATTTCATATTCGACATGGCGAACCTTATTTCACATTCAACGTAATACTGGTGGACCTTTGACATAGCGATCCTTATTATTTTATCGATATAGCGAACCTTGGACATAAGCCAATCTTGTTTTATATTTGACATAGCGAACCTTATTTTCGACATTACAGGGAACGCTATTTCATACACTTGACATAGTGTGGGAAAATATTAGCTCCAATTAGGCGAGACTCTAGGTGCTGTAATTTTTTTCAAAATCTCGGAATTTGAATAAAACGAAGGAACCGTCGTAGTCGAACACACGATGCGGTTGCAACACAGTACGTAAATATAGTCGTACCGTAGCAGGACCGATGGAGTGACATGTATTGACGTCATCTGCACTGATAGTAAATTCCAATTTTCTTTGCTTTGCCTCAGTCTGTTGTTTGGCTCAAAATAAGGGGATATATCTGACAATAAAAGCTTACATTTTATATTATTTTAATACTTTTTGTTATACAGCCATGCCAACTGGAACCGTACCCGTCCTTGAGGTAGATGGAGGTACCAAAATACCCAACGCTCAAGCTATCGCACGATATGTAGCTAGAGAATACAGTAAGTCAAACTAACTCATGACTAAAATTAACAGGAATTTTATAAGCATTGGTGCAGTGGCGTAGCCAGGAGAGTGGTTGTTCCCCAGAAATCATGGACCGACAGTAGTCGTCGGTACATGGCACCCGGTATAGTCGTATGATTTTCTCAAAACCGGGTTAAAGGAAGATGCACATTAAAACTTATGGACATTTTTGTCAGTGCCGGTATTTCAAACCTTAACCTGGGCATAAATCCCCTCCATCAGCATGACCACGGTCGGTACGTCTCTGCCTATACTGGCCAATTTGGTTGTTACCGTCACTATGACACAGAGCTCTCACAAAATGAGCATAAAGATGGCAAAATAACTTTCTGAGATATACCAGATTTAAAATCCTTCTTTTATACTATTTACTTCATACCAGAATGTACTTTGTTTTCTTTTGAATTTTGGCATGATTAATGGACTGTATAAGAACAGTAATTCAGCAAGCAAAACCTTAGGTTTTATTCTCAGGAACCTAAACACTAAGGAAATCGGCTACAAGGCATTGGTAAGGCCTACCCTAGAATACTGTCCCATACATGCTAACATTGAAAACCTAAAAAACAGTGTCCATGGCGAATGGACGGCACGAAGCGCGCGGAGTATCGCCCCTGACGGCCGGGGGTGCAGGGGCCCGCTTAAGGGCCCCTGCTGAGGTCCAGGGGCGAAGCTCTGGTAGGGGTTGAGGGGGCGAAGCCCCCAATGCTGGAGGGTTTCTACACTGTATATTTAAAAAAAGTTTTTGGTGACTTTGGAGAACCACTGGACCTATTCTGAAGTGCTAGGATCATTCACAGTTAATTAAAAAAAAAATATTAAAAATGCATTGGTTTTCTATGCATTTATAATTCCGTTTTTTAAAGTTGCAAATCTTTTAAAAACTAGATTGTCTCAGCAGCAGGGGACATTAGGCTGTCATGTGCATCTAGGTGTAGAGGCTTATCCTCTTATTCCCACTTGAGCATTCTCAAGTACACTTAAAGTTTTTTGGTCTCCTGGTCAATTCAGTTTTAATTTAGGGGTTGTTGTTATGTTGTTATAGCAACAAGCTCAGTTTTTCTGTCCAGTCAGCTGTCACTTTAGTGGTGTGCAGCCATTCAGGTCTCCCGTCTTATTTTTCCATTCCTTTGTGATGCACTTGCAATTGTTCCTTCCCAAAAGCTGGAAGGGTGAATCAGTTAGCTAAATATGGTTAAAGATACTCCAATAAAATGGTATGTCCAATTATGCTGCTTTATGCTTAAAAATAGAGGCTTTGTGTGGAATTTCTTCAAATCTTGAAGAATATCATTAGTAGATTGTCTCCACTTTCTACTGCGTTTTATAGAAGGGGAATGAATGCTTTGTATGGAGTTTCTTCGAAACCTGAAGAATCTCGTCAGTAGATTGTCTCCACTTTCTACTGCGTTTTTATGGTATTGATTGGTTTTATTGGGCTATTGAATGCTTTGTATGGAGTTTCTTCAAAACCTGAAGAATCTTGTCAGTAGATTGTCTCCACTTTCTACTGCGTTTTTATAGAGGGTGGTGGAGTTTCTTCAAAACCTGAAGAATCTCGTCAGTAGATTGTCTCCACTTTCTACTGCGTTTTATAGAGGGTGGTGGAGTTTCTTCAAAACCTGAAGAATCTCGTCAGTAGATTGTCTCCACTTTCTACTGCGTTTTATGGTATTGATTGGCTTTATTGGGCTATCGAATGCTTTGTATGGAGTTTCTTCAAATCCTGAAGAATCTCGTCAGTAGATTGTCTCCACTTTCTACTGCGTTTTATGGTATTTGTTGGTTTTTTTGGGCTATTGACTGCTTTGAATGGAGTTTCTTCAAAACCTGAAGAATCTCGTCAGTAGATTGTCTCCACTTTCTACTGCCAGTCAAGATTAATAGGTAAATTTTCACGGGAAAATTTTCTGGACACGTGACCAATGCGTATCAATGTGAGTGTAACCTCGAGCCTGATATCTGACCCCCGGCGGTGACCTCGCTATTCAAGTCTTAGTAATTTTGAATTGGAATAGTATTTTTGACCGCAATTTTGATAGAAATTTGTGCATTGCAAATTTATTAAATATTATGTTATCTTAATTTCTTCACAATATCATCAAAACGTAATTTCAAAAATATCTATCTACGGAAAAAAAGATTTATCTACGGAAACTCTTACCATAATATTATTAACTTGCGACAAGTAACTTATTTTGCACCAAAGGAGGAATTCTTCCTATTCAAATACATTGGAAGAACACCCGCTGTGCTCGGGGTCACAGTCCATAATGCTAATATGAGCGTGTTTCTACAGGCGCACCGCTAAGTTACCGCTAAATGGATAACGCTATCTTACCGTTATCTTACCGTTTAACCTGCTGTTTCCACAGACAGGTTTTTGCCGTTGGCGTGTTCATACCGTTTAATCTGAATGACAAACATGTTTTAAAAGTGTATTTTGTACGGTAGTATGACCAGAATATTGCATCGTAGGCCTAGAATTAATGCTAGAATGGATTGTTTAATGGTTGATTATTGCTAAATAATCCCTTTTTTTTGTTATATTTTGCAAATCAAGAGGAAAGTTTTACATTTTACACAGTTTTTCACTATTTTGTAGCATTTACAAATTTCCGTGAGCAAACCCCGAATTCCGTGAGTTTTTCTGTTTTTCCGTATCACGGATAAATTGTGGCTTTACATAACAGTTTGGACTTGTTATGTTGCCCAGGCTGTTATTAACGTTTTTGTCATGTCGTCTGTCCAATTAACATGTTGATTAACAGCCATTTTGTTTGATTTTGCTCAATAATCGGCAAGTTACCGCTTCGGTCTGTTTCCACAGAAAATCTACCCGCTTCGTCAACGGCAAAAACCTACTCTAACGAGGTTTCCGTTGGCGATGAAAAGGCGTTGCAAAAAGGCGTTGAAGGCTGTTTCCACAGGAGTGATTAACGGTTCCATACCGTTTCCAAAGCGGTATTTGGCTCTGTAGAAACACGCTCTATGTCTGCGCCCATGGGTGTCACGTGTCCAGAAAATTTTCCCGTGAAAATTTACCTATTAATTCTGACTGACTGCGTTTTATGGTATTTGTTGGTTTTATTGGGCTATTGATTGCTTTGTATGGAGTTTCTTCAAAACCTGAAGAATCTCGTCAGTAGATTGTCTCCACTTTCTACTGCGTTTTATGGTATTGAATGGTTTTATTGGGATATTGAAAGCTTTGTATGGAGTTTCTTCAAAACCTGAAGAATCTCGTAAGTAGATTGTCTCCACTTTCTACTGCGTTTTATAGAGGGTGGTGGAGTCTCTTCAAAACCTGAAGAATCTCGTCAGTAGATTGTCTCCACTTTCTACTGCGTTTTTATTGAGGGTGGTGGAGTTTCTTCAAAACCTGAAGAATCTCGTCAGTAGATTGTCTCCACTTTCTACTGCGTTTTATAGTGGGCTATTGGTTGCCTTCATGCTTTCCTCCCTTTCTACTGCGTTTTCATACCAGGATTATTATAAATGCTTTGTTGCTTATTTGGAGTATCTTTATTTACTTGGTTGTAAATAACGGTGGATTTAATATATTATATATCAGTAAATGGTTTAAGCATTGATGCCAGATCTTCCTGAATACAAAATGTTCGTTTGCTAGTGTTGGCATTGTTTATTCTTTTGGAGATTTCTAATTATTTAATTGCGGTTAAAAATGCTGTTTTCCAATCCAATCCTCTGTTTGATCCAAAGATGTATATGTTTAAGATATGCTTAAGATTTGCTTAAGATGAAATTTGGTTAAATGTGATTCAGAAGTCAACTTTTGTTTGTCCAGCCTGTATGGTTGGCTTGTACACATTTTTCCAATAATTCGTGTATTTATTGATTTATATGAAGATAGTCAATAATTCCAAATGCTTGCTGCAATTAATTATCTCAATGTATATAATTTGTTTAATTGATATGAAATCTGTTATTATCTCAATATACACCAGGCACAAAAAGAAACTCGTCAGTTATATTCATCCT
This sequence comes from Amphiura filiformis, assembly GCF_039555335.1. Lineage (NCBI taxonomy): Eukaryota > Metazoa > Echinodermata > Ophiuroidea > Amphilepidida > Amphiuridae > Amphiura > Amphiura filiformis. Next base: position 580,270 of record NC_092642.1, on the reverse strand, counting down.
TGCTGTTCAATAACTTGATAATTTTGGATTATTCTGAAACATACATTTTGTTAATTGGACTTTGCTTTCTCATTTGACACCCTGTTCGTGAAAAACGAACAAGAATTGACCAAGATATGCGCCTCCAAAGCCTCAAACCCCAAAATCAAAAGTTGTATTTTCAACAATTTTCAACGGGAACGCATCGTTGTATTGCACACAAGCACCACGGGCCAATCAATAAAACACACCGTGTAACAGGCACAATTGAATCGTTAAAATTGCAACTTTTCATTTTGGGGTTTGAGAGTTTGAAGGCGCATATCTTGGTCAATTCTTGCTCAATGTTCACGAACAGGGTGTCAAATGAGAAAGAAAAGTCCAATTAACAAAATGCATATTTCAGAATAATCCAAAATTATCAAGTTATTGAACAGCAAGGATGAATATAACTGACGAGTTTCTTTTTGTGCCTGGTGTAGTCTTAATTTCTATGAGATGTGAAATTATTATAAATAAGCTTATGTGTATTAAATGGTCCTCATGATCGTGGGGGCAATGCGGAGTCTATTCTTTGCGTTGTTGTGCTTTCCTGCTGTCTCGAGACAATAATATGTGCTAGATGAAGAGGTAAATATTAGTTAGTGGTTTGCTTATTAAGGATAACAAGCTGTAATTTTGTTGTAATTTTTGTTACCATTTTTTTTCAAATTAACTGTGAATTATCCTAGCACTTCAGAATAGGTCCAGTGGTTCTCCAAAGACGCCGAAAAGAAATAAAATCAAATTAAAAAAAATCGGAGTAGTTGGCAGGTATGCTGTTCTGGGGTTTGATCAAGAAAATGGGTAAGATCCAGAAGCGAGCTGCGAGCATGGTTTGTAACAACTTCGACTGGAAGACGAGCGTCACAGATCCAATGAAATAACTTGACTGGGAGATATTCAACAAGAAGAAAGACCCGGACCCAACGTCTAATGATCCTGTACAAAGCCAAAAGGCCACCTGGCAATGCCAGTCTATTCATACCTGCTGCCGCGGCTCAACGGCATACTAGGCGTTCAAACGCAAAATCACTCACGCAACTTCAATCTCGCACCGACACCTACCAATTTTCTTATGTCCCATGGACAGTAAGAGACTGTAATGATCTACTCCATATCATAACTGATATTGGCAACCCAGATCAGTTTAAAGAGGTACTCCACTTGTCATAACTACTTTTTGCAAAGGAAGATAACATAAGAGCTAATTCCATTTTACACATGCGCAATATCTTCCACCTGGAATGTTAAGCAGTATCCAGAAGAAGAATTTTGATGGGCTCCTTTCCCCCTTTCTTTCCCTTCGCCTTTCCGATTTTCTTTTTCTTTTTTGTCAGGAGGGCTCTCTGCCCCTGCCCCGCTGGCTACGCTACTGAGTAGTAGTCACCCTAAAGTGGGGTACGTGGTTCAAAGAGATTAACTTGTTGAAACATTTTTCTACGTTCATGTTACAGACTTGGCCGGTAGTAACAATTTAGAACAGCTAGAAGTTGACGCCGTCATGGAGGCGTTTATTGACGTTGTCGGCGATATAATGCCTGCTCTAGGCGAAAACGATGAGGCTAAAAAGGTATAAAAAGAACTGATGTTTTGTCTGGTAGTACGGGTGTAGTGAGAGTGTTGTGGGGTGTGTGTCTGTGTGGTGCGGGGGCGAATTATTTGACCGTATTTAACATAGGGAGCCCGATTATGCGGTGTCCCGCACAACTCTGTTGCATTAGGGTTAGGTTAGGGTTGGGGTTCTCCTATTCAAACGTTAACTATGGAAAAAATATTGCATCCGGGAAGTGGCTGTGGCAAATTTGTGAAATATTATTTTACCCTATTTTGGCTGTTCACTGGGCAAAATGTAATGTAATCCCCCTAGAACAATTTAGGGAGCCGTGTAACACGTGTCCCCTCCGTTTAGCTGCCCATGCATTTAAGCTTACGGCGCTGACGAAAGAGTTTTTTTGGTGGGTGAATTAACTTCTATACTCTGTAGCGCAATTGGTATCTTGTCGCCTAAACATTATTGAATAAAATTGCACTCATCTGATTTACGATACTACTGCTGTTTTTGAAATGCGCTAAAAATAAGTCTAACTAAACCTGACTCTAAGTTCAGGTTGGTCTTAACCCTGGAATTGTGGGATTTTGTTGACCTCATAACTGCTAAATTGTTGGTCTATAGTATATTCAAAGTATAAATATTTAGAATGGCAAAAAGGTAACATTTGAGAAAAACAAAAAAATTCTTCAGCATTTTTTTTTCTATCTTTAAAAACTAGATATAAACATTTAGGAAACTTTTTTTCTTTATTTTGATCAACTCCTCCAAAAAGGGTTAGAATTTGAACGAAAATTATGTTTTTTTTATGATTTTGTGCAAAATTCAGCATTTTTAACAGTTTTGTTGTTGTTGAAAATTTCAAAAGTTAGTAAACATTCCAAAAATCCCTATCTCTTATCCGTGTGCAGGTCATTTTTGAAGAAAAGACGAAACCAAAGTTGAAGAACCTTGAAAATATGCTTGTCGGTAATGGCGGGAACTTCTTTGCTGGAAACAAGGTAAGTATGGGCCTAGGCTTGCAGACCATTCCTATAATTGACACTTTCCTTCCGTAGATGGGGTGGACCATGATATGTTTTATAAAACAAATAAAACGACATGAAAAGAAAGGTACCGATGCGTGATTATAAAACAGAGAAAATGAGGGCAAGATTGTATTAATGACCTATACAATAATCCAGCAAACACAAAAATGCTCTTGAAACGTTATAATTGGTTGTATTCAAATGAGTACAACTTTAGTTTGTTGTGAGCAATTGCAACAATCCGGTGTTTTTTAATTTACTCGTGTAGAGTTTGCTCTTTTCAATGATATTTTCATTTATTGCAGATTCCTTACCGATCTCTAGTTACAACCCCTCAAACATGAGTTCACTTCTTTTTTACTCAATACTCGCTCGAGTGCTCACGGGAAAATTAGACCCATTAGGCCTTTTCTTGAATATGGCAGGCGCTCATTTCAATATAGGGGGGCTCTTGCTTGGAATCAACTCCACAATTCAATCATTTCTCCGTTACCAACCAGTACTGGTGTTTTTAAATCAAGATTCTATCCAAAATAGTAGGTTTATAAATTTCTCTTGCCACCAAACATTGGTTTAAAATTTAGGCTCTTTTGTTGAGTATTTTTAAATAATAGGCATTGCAATGATTGTTACAGGATCAACTTTTGCCAAATTTCTTTTGTTTAAATTTTTGCTGTTTGATTATTGTGTTCTATCCTTATTTTGTAGCCACTAAGTTTTTATCCATTTCCTTTGATTATTTGAATGTAGTTTGTTGTTTTTTGAAATCCTGATTTAAATTATTATGCTGGCATGATGTTTTATCATTTTAAAATTTAAATTCTCATAGTGCAATAAGAAATAATAATAATATGAATTTTGTCAATGTATTTGAAAATGTAGTCTAATTAATGCAATATAGTGTGTGCTATGTATTATTTTTTACCTATCTTTTAATATTATTGTTGTACCCAAATAATTTTGGTAATTCATGTAATTTAAGTTAATATAGTAAATTATTCTAAGTGTTTTGTAATTATTTATTTGTATTTTTAGATGTAATAACTGGGCCATATGGAAGAACAGGGGAATACTTAAATTTTCCCCTGAATATGGACCCAGTATAAAGAAGAAATAAACAAACAAACAAACAAACCTGTTGAGGCCTACTTTTGGAAGTTTGTCACAATGTAATGGATCATGCACCTTTTAGAATGATAAAACAGGCGGTAGAATTTGTGTGGCGATTACTTTGATCCTGGTTCAGTGCAACATTTTGCGTGCATTTTTGTCGTAGGCTATGTATTGTTCATTGAAATGACTCAAGAATCAAGTGGTCATTTTGCTTAATGGCATTTGCATCTTTTTCATATCACAACTTTTTTTAATCCAATTGAAGTGAATAATTGGCTTAAGTTAAGGGTAAATACATTTTTTACGACTGCTTTACGGCAGAAGATATGAAAATCTAACAACATACCCCATTATTTCTCTTTTTCACTTCAGATCACGGTGGCTGATATTACTCTATTCAACAATTGTGATATTTTTCTTACGAAACTGTCTGATGACCCACTCAAAGACTTTCCTAAACTGAAGGCACTCCATGAAAAAGTAAGCAAGGAACCCAGAATCGCGGACTGGGTGGCCAAAAGACCACAAACTGCAATGTAAAAACAAGCTTAAGTACATGAAGTAAGGCATTTAACCTACAGAGCAAGTAGGCAATGAGAATCGCTGCATGGGCGGCTAAACATGCTAAAAGACCAGAAACTACTATGTACCAAACAAACAAACATACTAAAGGAATTCACAGCACAGAGATAATGTGCAAGGAATCCAAATCGCTGCCTGGTTGGCTGAGAGACCACAACTACAACGTAGCCAAGCACACAGAGAAAGTATAGAGCCCAGAATCACCTGGCTGAAAGACCAGAACTACTTAACAAACAAGTAACCCAAGGAACCCAGAATCACTGCCTGGTCGAAATACCAGAAACTACAGAGAAGTATATGCAAGGAACCCAGAATTACTGCCTGCCTGGCTGAAAGACCAGAAACTACAATGTAACAAACATGCAAATTAAAGGAGCTCACAGAAAAAGTATAGGCAAGGAACCCAGAATCACTGCCTGACTGAAAGACCAGAAACTACAATGTAACAAACAAGCAAACTAAAGAGGCTCTCAGAGAAGTATATGCAAGGAACCCAGAATTACTGCTTGGCTGAAAGACCAGAAACTACAATGTTACAAACAAGCAAACTAAAGAGGCTCTCAGAGAAGTATATGCAAGGAACCCAGAATTACTGCTTGGTTGAAAGACCAGAAACTACAATGTTACAAACAAGCAATCTAAAGGAGCTCACAGAGAAAGTATATACAAGGACCCCAGAATTACTGCTTGGCTGAAAGACCAGAAACTACAATGTTACAAACAAGCAATCTAAAGGAGCTCACAGAGAAAGTATATACAAGGACCCCAGAATTACTGCTTGGCTGAAAGACCAGAAACTACAACGTAACAAACAGGCAAATTAAAGGAGCTCACAGAGAAAGTATTGGCGAGGAACCCAGAATTACTATCTCTATACCTTATTCGGCATATAAATAGTTATGTGACTTTGTTTTTTCAAACATACGATCATTACGAATAGTAAAAGATCAATTTTCAAGTATAATCCCTATTGACTTTTTCTTTGGAGCATTAATTTGAAGCAGTTTAAGAAACCCTCGTTACACTGTCAATCTCTTGTTACATAAGTACACTGATGGAGAAATGAAGTAAATTGTGCCATATTTTTTGTTTCATACTTCATATTCGAGTATTCTGATAATAATACAGGGTGAGTCAAAAAAAGTGCAATAGAGAAAAGAATCCATTTTTATTTAATAACCGATTTGAACCTTACAGGTTTTAAAACATTTTATGAATGATATATCCATTAGTGACCTTGTGTGAAAAAAACATGGAATTAGCATTTACCGTTTTGTTTTTATGACACATTTTATAGCGATACCCAATTTTAATGTTTGTCCAAGAAACATCTAAAATTTGAAAGTCAGCCCACTCTGTGTAAGGTAGATTTGGAACAACTGCTATTTTCTTAACCTCATTGGCATTGAAATAAAATGGAGCACCAATTGTTATTGTCCTTGGTCTTGTTTAAGGAAAAGAAACATTATTTGTTGTTATTTTCATTTTACCTTTACTTTAAAGATGTTTATTCTCTATCAAAAACATACAAATTTGCAGGCGGATTTTTTCAAATGTCGAAATGAAATGCGCGTAAATTGAAGTGGAGCGAATTATAGAATATCCAGTAAGTTGGACATATTGGAATTTAAAAAAACAGGAGTTGGAGTCAAGTGAGGTATGAAGGACTTAAAGTAATGTTAAAAAGTTTGTTTGAACAGAAAAAAGAAATGAAAATAACGCAAAAATCAACCTTATTTAAGTTAAAGTCAGTTTCAGAGCTGGTGCCTTTATCGTGCATTGAGTGCTCTCATTCAAAATACATGGTACCTCGTGGACAAATAATGAAATTGGGTATCGTAGCAAAAGGACTCATAAAAATTAAACGGTAGATGTGATTGACTTTAGTTTTTCACAGAAGGTGCCTATTGAGTGTGGCATTTATGGAAATGTTCAATAATTGAAAAGTTCAAAGTAATTCTTACGTAATTATCGATTCTTTGCTCTATTGCACTTTTTTTGACTCACCCTGTATATTGAGATAGAACAAATAACAAGTTCCTCTAAGAACTACTTGTCCATAATTTTCTTGATGCTTAAGGGATCTGGAATGAGTATTTCGACAGTATTTTTTGTGGGACATAAGAGCACATCAGACATATCGAATTGCATTCTCAATACGAAGATGTCCTTCTGATACCAAATAATTGTGATATTTTGAAATTCGCGATATAATACAAATTTTATGACATATTATAAAAATTTGATATTTTTTTAATTTTTGATATATAACATCTCGAAGTAAACTTTATAAATCTAATGATATATACTTAAAGTGTATGTAGCTGGGAGGAAAAGCCGACGATCAATTAGAAATTTTGACCTTTCATATTGAAGATATGTATTTTTTTCCAAAAAACCCAATTTTTTTTTATGTTTTGGGGGAAAAAATCCATATCTTCAATACGAAAGGTCACAATTTTCAATTGATCGTCAGCTTTTTATCCCGATGGAGAAATAATGTAAATATGTCATTTTAACAAATATTGACTTTCGTCAACCAATTATACTTCTCGCTTTGAATATATGTTTATTCATTCGGTGTTTTTAATACTTTTTACTGTAATGTAAATAATAAATTTCGATAGAAAAATTTACCAAATTTCTATAAGAACTACTTCTTGCTGGTGATTTTCTTAGTGTTTCTTTGAAATCGGTTGTGTCAGCGCTGTATACATGGGAGTGGGCCGCACCCCATTTGCAAAAGTATAAAAAAAGTCCCAAAATCCCAATTTACAAGCGCAGCGACTAAAAAGATAGCCAAAGATCAAGGTTTTCATGTACTTTTGGTCAAAAAGAATCCACTTTGTCAAAACCGGCCCCAAAATCTTTACGGGCAAAACGAGGCCCCAGGACCTCAAATCTTAAAACGAAGGGCCAACCGTTTCTCAGTAAATAAAGCAGCTACAGGTCTCTGGGTGTGTATAATAATATCACTAGAACATTATACCTTAACATATGAACTCAAGCCCCATAGGTCAAATATTATGGGTCTCAAGGCTCCAAATGTTAAAACAAAGGGCTGGCTGTTTCTCAACGAATAAAGCTGCTTCAGGGCTCAGCGTTGATACACTGATAACACTTGAGCATATATTATGGACCCAGTGTCACAAATGCTAAAACAAAGGGCTGACTGTTTTTCAGCAAATAATGCAGCTACAGTGATCCAAGTTGGTATATCATGTATACTGATAGCACTTGGGCATAGGACAAATATTTATATATAATTTATATAATATACCTAGGGCCCCAAATGTTAAAACAAAGGGGTTAGAACAAGCCGTTTCTTCATGACTATAAGTTTGTACACATAACATGCAGGTATCGTGTAAATTGTGGTCATCAAGTTTGAGATTGCTAACCTCTATTTTAGTATAAAACAAACATAAGAATGACAAAGATTTCATTTTGTATTTTAAGCATATTCAAAATCAGCTCTTGTTTTAATCATCATTTAATACAATATTCATCAATTTAAAAGCACCTTGCTCTGACTTATACATTATGGTGTGGCAAAAAACACTTTTTTCCTCAGATTGACTCAGAACTCTCAGAGAATTTTACTGGGGTACGGTACATCCTACTACTACTGTGCTTAAATATCAAGATCGAAGCATGTTTCACCCAGGCAATAGATTTTCACAAAATTCCTACTTTTTTGCTATTTCTTTCTGTATAACTCTATATAGAGAAATCAGTAGAAACCTGGGAAATGTAGGCATTCAGAACATTATAGCCAATATTAAACACTTTGGGTAGTTTATTTGGACCCTCTAGAACATCAGCAAATAACAAGTAGTCTCCAATTCGTTACCATTATTTTTGCTGAAGACATGCATGTATGTAATAATTATTAAAACACTTAGAAAAATTGCTTTTTAAGGCACTTATTGGCAATGTAGATATTCAAATCCGGTTTTTGTTTTAATCATCATCTACATACTACCTAGGGAGTCAAGCCCTTTGAAGTGACATGATGTGTTATAATAGGTTGGCCTCTGTGGGTGGGTGTTTTCTATGGGTCATTGGCAATAACCTCTGGGTGGCCAGCTAAATTAATCTTCTTCAGGGGATCCCAGCATAGGGTCAAATGTTATATGGGGTCAAAATTTCGAATCTCCTTTTAAACCCCACCTCAAATTAAGCCTTTGGTCATCAGTCTAGTTTGACCTACCTATGACATCTGGTTCTTGACTTATTAGCTAAAAGGTGAACAATCAAATTTGAGCACCACAGAGGTCAACATTTTACAAATGCTCTGATTTTAACCAAAAATGTCTCAAATTGCTCCTCTAGCAAAACCATTTGAAATAAAAAAGGTTTGCACCACCTAGGATGTTTTGTTACATGGGTTATATAGCAATATATGTTCAAAGAGTTACCGAGGTCACAAAACATTGAAGGTGTCAAACCTTTCTTTATTTTGAAATGATTTTAAAAGAGGAACAATTTGAGACATCTGTGTTTAAATCAGGGCATTTTTACGATGCTGACCCCCCTCCCCCATTACAGGTCAAAATTTGACCTTTTTGCTAATAACTCAAGAACCATATGTCACAGGTAGGTAAAACCTAAAAGGAATAATTTGATAGGGTTTAAGTGGAATATTTTCTAAGCACCATGCGGCCTGTACACAAAGCTGAAAGATGAAGGTCAGCCAAATCCAATGATATTTGGTATGTAGTCTAGCTAGGTCAGATGGTTCACAACTATGATAGTAAAAAATCAGGTGACCCCCTGGGGAAATTCCATGACCCCCTAAAATTGGCCCTCTTTGACCTGCCTCAGAATTGATACAGCTTAAAAATGAACAACATTTGACATCATGAAAATGTCCTTTGAAATAACCTGGGTCTGACAGAAAGTTGAACATAATGGAATTGAACTATGCTTTATAAGATGACCTATTCAGAAAAATTTATTTCTTTTGATATAATTACGTAATATCATCGTGGAATTTGGGCAAAAACAGGATTTTTCATAATTTTGAAAGTAGCGAAAAAAGAGCATTTTCAAATCAAATTTTCTGCTATATTCAGGCTAACATTGGATCAAACCTTTTGGATAATATAACCAACATGTTGTACTTCTGAAATATGTTTAAATTAGCATGGGACTTTTTTCCTATACTGCAGGGGAGTTTGTTGATTTTGGCGGATTTTCCGTTTTTTGCTTTTTTTTTTTTTTGTAGACTCAATTAACGTTTTCCAATGTACAGGGTGTATCAAAATTAAGTATACAGTTTGAAAAATGCCGCTAGATTAAAAAGTATGAGGTCTTTGGTCAAAATTCTTCAGTTGATAACATAATCAACATCTTGTCCTCCTACAGCTGAAAAAATCACTGGCGTGTGACCATTAATAAGGATTTGGTGGCGACTTTTGTGAACCGAGTACAAAAAGCAGTTGCGCGAAGTCAATTGGGTTTAAATGCCCAGTGCTTGCTATTGTTTTGCTGCCAAGAGAAACATGCAGGTGTTACAGATCATTTGTCTTCATTGTTAGGGTTCCAATCCTGTGCACGAGTGAGTTACACAACACGTGACCTTTGGTAACTCTGGGCAACTATCTCCTTACATATGCTAGGTTTTACTTGACAATGAGAATAGCAACATTAAAATGGATACTCCACAGTATACGCCAGAGCAAAGGGCCTTCCTTGTTGCAGAGTACCAACGTACCCAGAGTCCAGCAGATGTGCTTCGGAGATTTCGTCAGCAGTACCCAAATGCACGACCCCCTTCACGTGGCGCTATTTACAATAAAATATTGCGAAGTATCAGATAACTGGAACGATTCGTAATCTCAACAGAGAACATTGTGGACGTCCCCAAACTGGAAGATCTGCTGCTAATATCCTAGCAGTCCGTAACACTTTGCAGGCGGGACAAGCTGGAGGTCAAATTAGCTGCCGTCGAAATGGACTTGGAATACCATCTGCAACCTTTAACAGAATAACTCGTTTAGACTTGCGATTTCATCCCTATCAGATGATAAGGAGACATCAACTTCAGCAAGCAGATCACCAACGTCACACTGTGTTCTGTAAGTGGCTTCTTCCCCGTCCTCTACGTTTCCTGAAAGATTTCATCATTGGCGATGAAGCAGCGTTTGCATTAAATGTTTTTACATGTCCTCCTCCAGACCTTGAAGAACTTCAGAGACGCATAATTGCACATGTTGACATTCTCAGGCAGGACAGACCTCTCATTAGACGTGGTGTGAACGCCATGTTGAGAAGAGCCGAAATCTGCATACAGAAGAATTGTGGGCATGTGGAAGACCAAGACTAAAACTGTCAATGACTGTAAACAGTAAAGAAAGTGGTGATACTTTGTATGGGATTTGCATGTTGTTTTGATTTTAATTGACTTCGCGCAACTGCTTTTTGTACTCGGTTCACAAAAGTAGCCACCAAATCCTTATTATTGGTCACACGCCAGTGAATTTTCAGCTGAAGGAGGACAAGATCTTGATTAAGTTATCAACTAGATAATTTTGACCAAAGACCTCATACTTTTTAATCTAGCGGCATTTTTCAAACTGTATACTTAATTTTGATACACCCTGTATAAACATACTAATTATTTTACATTCACAATACGGCTTCAATTCTCAACCAAGGTTATTATTGATTTAAGTTTGATAACTATTTTCATGTGGATTTTGCTCTTTTATTATAGTGGAATTTGTTAATTTTCATGGAATTTGCATATGAACCTCCCTGCTAACTAATGATATGAAACTCGGGTTTCCTAGATTGATATGATATTTATTTTGATTGCTGATTTTAGAAATATGTTTCTAATAACAGAATGTGTTTTTTTAATGGAATTTGTTTTTTCCAAGGAAGTTTTGTCTTTAAACATATTTTCGAAAGTGGGATTTGCAACCAACATTACACTGTTTAGGTAATAAATCATATTTAAAATAAAATTGACTAATATTTTGTTAACTGTTAGATCAGGCAAAAAACAACAACACATTTATAACAAAACAAAACAAACACCACGCCATACTTCATATAATATCTACTACCAATGCAATGGAATTTTCATTTCTTTTCAAAGGCGAATTTGATAATGAGTTATCTATCAACAAGCCCACCCCAATGATAAACCACAGCAGACAATCCAAAAGATAGGAAATTGTTATGTAATATTGTTATTATGATACCTGTTGGTACACTTTTTGATAGTTCTATAATGGGAAATCAGCAGGAGCTAATTGGAGGGATTAGTGGTTTTGATTTTTATTCCTTTTTCATAGAGCAACCAGAGTATACAGGTACTTCAAGCATTGTCTAAAATTGAATGTGAATATGTACATGTAATGATGTACGTTTACAATATCTCATTGAGCATGAGACTCACGCATTCGGGGACTTTATCAGGTGTCAGATCTATTGCCATTTGGTCTAATACCATTTGGTCTAATACCCATTTTGTCTACAGACTTGACATTTAGTATGGAATATTTTCTCGCAAAATTCGAGGACTGGGCTGGAATTTTTGACTTTATGCAAAATTGTTCTGTTATTATCAAAATCAAATGTATAGGGGTTTGAGGTGATATTTCCTAAACTTCGTCAGCAATTGGCATTTATCACATTTGAAATACACTTGCAATGTACAAATTTTTGAACATGGGAGGAGATTAAAATATGGCTCTTAAAAGTGGTACGTACTCAGAAAGTTTAAATGACCCCCCGGGGGTCAAATGTTATAAATTTATGGTACAAAAACAACTGCGCGGATTTCTAGTTGTCCAATGAACTCACGCTGCTTCTTTGTGTACAGTAAGATTGTAAGGGCCATTCAAACTTTCTGAGTGCGTACCACTTTTAAGAGCCATATTTTTAAAGCTCCTCCCACTTTCAAAACTGGTAAATTACAAGTGCATTTCAGTTCTGATGAATACTTATTGGTATTAAGGTTCAGTAAACATCACCTTAAACCTCAATAAATTTGATAATAACAGAATGATGTTGCTCAAATTCAGAAATTTTACCCCCACAAAAATCCAATTCAGTCTCCTTAAAACCGCAATTTTAGGATAATTCACTACATTATGAGCGCCATAATGTAAACTAATGGAATTTGGAAAGCACATTTTCTGTCAAAAAATTATGTTACACCATCTCCCGACACACCCCGATTAATATTTAGCCCGTGCGGTTTATGCAGACCCCTTCCAGACCAGTCTTGGAATTTTGCAACAAAATATTCCATACTAAATATCAAGTCTGTATATACAAAAGGTCTAGTACCAGAAAGGCTAATTACCACGTCTAATAATCATATAGTCTAATGTCCATTTAGTATAATATTGTTTGGTCCATTAACCAGTATGTCTACTGACCATATAGACTAATAACCATTTGGTCTAATATTTTTGGCCCCCACATATATGTGGGGCTTATGTTATCATCCAAATGGTTGACTGGTTGTTTGTTTCTTTGTTTCTTTGTTTGGCTGTCGGGCGGAAGCAAATTCATTAATCCACTGTGCAGCTTAAACGTAATAACCTATCAACTTCAAACTTGGTTTGGTGATTGGTCATGGTAGCTTGATGTGCTGTATAGTTTTCTGTCATGTTATTGGCATATTTATGAATATTAATGAGCTTATTTGCATATTTTGCCTACATTTTGCAGCTACATTTTCATTAATTCACTCTGCAGCTTAAACGCAATAACCGATCAACTTCAAACTTGATTTGGTGATTGGATATGGTGGCCTGATGTGCTGTATAGTTTGTGTCATGTTATTTGTATATCAATGAATATTAATTAGCTTATTTGCATATTTTGCCTATATTTTCATTCATCCACTCTGCAGCTTAAACGCAATAACCGATAAATTTCAAACTTGGTTTGGTGATTGGATATGGTGACCTGATAAGCTGTATAGTTTTGTGATATTTATGAATATTGATGAGCTAATTTGCATATTTTGCTTACATTTTCATCAATCCACTCTACAGCTTAAACGCAACAACCGATCATCTTCTAACTTGGTCTTGTGATACATGTAGTATATGGTGGCCTGATGTGCTGGATAGTTTTGTGTCATGTTATTTGCATATATTTTATTGATATTAATGAGCTTATTAACATATTGCATATTATTTGTTGTTTACACACCTTTGGGTGGGGGTCACCTTAATTATGAACCGCGTAAATTCTAGTATTATTAACAATCTGGCCTAATTACCTTTGATTTAATAACCGTTTGGTCTATTAACCGTATTGTCTTATAACCAGTTATAATCTAATACTATGTCGTGTATTTGCCAATTCATCAAAAAAAATCGTCTACAACTGGTTACGGGCTGTAAATATATGTAAATGAGAAGGGCACGTGTATAAACATACTACATTCATCAAATATAGTGTACCCAAAAAATTAAGAAGAAGACATATGCGGCCTGCATGTATTGAAAGTGACATTTTGCTGGGCTATTTGTTCTTCTTTTCCGGTCTTTACAAGGTATATAAATAATATAACCGGTATAGGCTCATCATACATCACCGGGGTGCCACAGGCATGGGACATGGGCCAGTATGAGTTATCTGTCACTCCAAACTTTAAAACGAAATAGGTTTCTATGGGGTTGACCCATAATTTTCATGTCAAAAAGGAGGGGCCTTTGAGGTCTGTAAAGGGTGGTCCGAAAAATTTTCATGATTTGCATCAGCCCCCCCACAAGTGTTTGTGAACGGTCCCTAGACTATTGGGTTTTGGTCTAAATGGTAAATAGGACCAAATGGTTATTGTACCAAATGGTAATGGGACCAAGTGGATGTAGTAAAATCTAACAAATTCTCACGCATCCTCAAATTTAATTTAGGGATTCATTCATGAAAACCAGCGCTTATACCAGAACATTTTGTGATACTATACTATTTCTTCATCATATACCATTATTTCTCCAACTGAAATCCCATACGCGGATCAGCCGGTCCTAAACGCTGGGCCATATCGCCGTTGTTTAGTCTCAAACAATCAAGCGCACCGTTAGGTAGCGCCATGTATGTAGGCATATATGAATGTAAATTATTGACCAAATACAGCCAAAAATGGGATATTTGGACATTAAAAGGTCACTTCTAGGTAAAAACTTGCACTCAGTTGTTATTAATAATCTACATACTGATGTTATATAATATTTTCTTTCTGATTAATACAGATTGTACATAGTATTAGACAATATTAATATGCTCATTTTGATTTTGTTGATTTACGAACTAATGCAAAATGCAATATTTTAAAGACCCCTCATAATAAATTGGAAAAAGATCCCACAATAGAAAAAAGCATTTTCCTATAGTCAAAGGATGGGAAATGTTTATCTAAAAAGGTCATATCAAACTCAGCCTGAATAAAGGCAATAATTAAGTTAGAAATTAGGTAAAATTTGCATTTTTTCTCATTTTCGACATTTTGAAAATATGGCTATATTGAGTTTATGAAAAATCCACCTTAATGAAATTGCTGGCTTCTGCAAATTTGTGAGAAGATTCACCAATATATGTATTTTCAATGCCAATTTGTTTGGGACCTGTTGAATTATGGAGTTTCTTAAAATATTTCCTTGAAATGCGATGAAAAACTGCTTTTTAAAACATATTTTAGGTGATTTTGGAGCGATTTTTAGGGGATGGTCATATTTTTTAACGGGGGGCTCCAGAGAATTTTTTAGTGTTGTGATTGACAAGTGTTATCAAAACCTATCAATGTCCCAAAATATTATTGATGGCGGCCGACCTTCATCTTTCACGTCTGCAGGAAATTAGAAAATATGCCACTTAAACCAAGATCCAACCAACATTTTTAATTTTACCCTGTATAATCTTTAACCCCTGTAGAGGATTGATTTAGTTGGCTACCCATAAGTTATTGTCTATGACCCATATAAAAAAGCCTATATACGCCAACTTTTTATAACTCAACATGTCACTTGCTTCCAAAATATGGGTGTTGGCTCCCTAAGATACACAGTATCCATCAATTTGAGTTAAAAAGCATCTTGCTCTGACATTTATGTCTTGTTTCATGGCATATTATAGCACATTTGAGTACAACAATGAGTAAGGGACCAAACCATCAATGAAGCCCTATAAACAAAAACAGAAGGGTGTCAAAATGTTGATTACATTTCTTGTGTCTTGGTGTAACTATTCCCCTGTAGATAAAAAATGGAAATAAAATTGCTTTCAACAAAATATTGACTTATTTTGGTCCACTTCCAATTTAGGGATGGTTTAGCATTGTAACAGGGCTTCATCAATCACTTATTCCTTAAAATAAAAACATTTTCAGAGCAATGTTAATTTGTTAAACAAGTTAATGTGTTTAAGGCGAGTGGAAGCAGTGCCTGAGCTACGGGTGTTTGTCCTCAAATAATAAGGAAAATAAAGCCCACATACAGGGAAAGGTATGGGTTCCATATACGTGAGATCCCAAGGCTCATTGTAATGGGTTTTACTTTCAGATATGCCACTCAAGTTTCACTCAAACCTGAAACTGGTGAAAAAAACCATGTGAATGCAGGCCAAAAAGCCCCAAAACGGCCTGAAAATAAATAAAAACATGGCCCTTAAAAAGCATCTTGATCCGACTTTTATATACTTGTTTTAATCATTATCTAATACAATATCACTCTGACTTAAATGTCTTACACAATGCTATTTTTTAGCATAATGATTTATTAAAACAAAAACATTTTCCATAGGGAGGGTGTTAAAATGTTGATTACTATATATTTTGTGTACAAGTATCTTTTAAAGATATTGATGTTATTTTCACCTATTTCAAGTTTCATTACAGATGAGGAGTCAGCTGGTGATAAGTAAGATATGTATATTATAGGGGCAAGGACTACAACTACTGCACTGCAAATTCAGCAACTCAAGGCAAGTAGTTATTGATTTATTGATCAAATATTGGGTTTCCCTCATTTTTGACTGTAACTCCACAACTGTTGCCTGTGCTGAAATAAAATTGCCAGTGCAGTAGTTGTAGTCCTTGCCCCAATAATATACATATCTTACTTGTCACCAATGCGCTATAATTTTTGAGAAAAATGCAAAAAATAAATATCCTTTACAGTGTTTGACACTGCACCCCAATACAGATAGGAAACATAAAATGTGGTGGCAATGCAACATATTGTGATGCATGTGGCACTTCACCACCATTATAAATTAATTACACTACATATGGAGTATATAAAATTTATGGTAGTGATGAAACATATTGCTATGTCTTTGACACTGCACCCCAATACAGATAGGAAACATAAAATGTGGTGGCAATGCAACATGTTGCAATGCCTGTGGCACTTCACCACCATTATAAATTAATTACACTACATATGGAGTATATAAAATTTATGGTAGTGATGAAACATATTGCCATGTCTTTGACACTGCACCCCAATACAGATAGGAAACATAAAATGTGGTGGCAATGCAACATATTGTGATGCATGTGGCACTTCACCACCATTATAAATTAATTACACTACATATGGAGTATATAAAATTTATGGTAGTGATGAAACATATTGCCATGTCTTTGACACTGCACCCCAATACAGATAGGAAACATAAAATGTGGTGGCAATGCAACATATTGTGATGCATGTGGCACTTCACCACCATTATAAATTAATTACACTACATATGGAGTCTATAAAATTTATGGTAGTGATGAAACATATGTGACATGATCAAGGGGAATGAGTCTCATGTCGACCCTGGTCAAAAATGACTTATACAAATTTTTCTAAAGAGGCCATCTAGAGCTTTCAGAAACAGAAAACCTTATGTTGATACGACTTTTCTTTGCGAAGTTACATCAATCGCTGAAAACAATATAAAACAAAAGAATTTGAACACTGTTTTTGCCAATATCTCAAAAACAACATTAGCGACATCCGACTCATTTCCCTTGATCGTGTCAAATATTGCCATGTCTTTGACACTGCACCCCAATACAGATAGGAAACATAAAATGTGGTGGCAATGCAACATATTGTGATGCCTGTGGCACTTCACCACCATTATAAATTAATTACACTACATATGGAGTATATAAAATTATGGTAGTGATGAAACATATTGCCATGTCTTTGACACTGCACCCCAATACAGATAGAAAACATAAAATGTGGTGGCAATGCAACATATTGTGATGCCTGTGGCACTTCACCACCATTACAAATTAATTACACTACATATGGAGTATATAAAATTATGGTAGTGATGAAACATATTGCCATGTCTTTGACACTGCACCCCAATACAGATAGGAAACATAAAATGTGGTGGCAATGCAACATATTGTGATGCCTGTGGCACTTCACCACCATTATAAATTAATTACACTACATATGGAGTATATAAAATTATGGTAGTGATGAAACATATTGTCATGTCTTTGACACTGCACCCCAATACAGATAGAAAACATAAAATGTGGTGGCAATGCAACATATTGTGATGCCTGTGGCACTTCACCACCATTATAAATTAATTACACTACATATGGAGTATATAAAATTTATGGTAGTGATGAAACATATTGCCATGTCTTTGACACTGCACCCCAATACAGATAGGAAACATAAAATGTGGTGGCAATGCAACATATTGTGATGCATGTGGCACTTCACCACCATTATAAATTAATTACACTACATATGGAGTATATAAAATTTATGGTAGTGATGAAACATATTGCCATGTCTTTGACACTGCACCCCAATACAGATAGGAAACATAAAATGTGGTGGCAATGCAACATGTTGCAATGCCTGTGGCACTTCACCACCATTATAAATTAATTACACTACATATGGAGTATATAAAATTTATGGTAGTGGTGAAACATATTGTCATATCTTTGACACTGCACCCCAATACAGATAGGAAACATAAAATGTGGTGGCAATGCAACATTGTGATGCATGTGGCACTTCACCACCATTATAAATTAATTACACTACATATGGAGTATATAAAATTTATGGTAGTGATGAAACATATTGCCATGTCTTTGACACTGCACCCCAATACAGATAGAAAACATAAAATGTGGTGGCAATGCAACATATTGTGATGCCTGTGGCACTTCACCACCATTACAAATTAATTACACTACATATGGAGTATATAAAATTATGGTAGTGATGAAACATATTGCCATGTCTTTGACACTGCACCCCAATACAGATAGGAAACATAAAATGTGGTGGCAATGCAACATATTGTGATGTCTGTGGCACTTCACCACCATTATAAATTAATTACACTACATATGGAGTATATAAAATTATGGTAGTGATGAAACATATTGTCATGTCTTTGACACTGCACCCCAATACAGATAGAAAACATAAAATGTGGTGGCAATGCAACATATTGTGATGCCTGTGGCACTTCACCACCATTATAAATTAATTACACTACATATGGAGTATATAAAATTTATGGTAGTGATGAAACATATTGCCATGTCTTTGACACTGCACCCCAATACAGATAGGAAACATAAAATGTGGTGGCAATGCAACATATTGTGATGCCTGTGGCACTTCACCACCATTATAAATTAATTACACTACATATGGAGTATATAAAATTTATGGTAGTGATGAAACATATTGCCATGTCTTTGACACTGCACCCCAATACAGATAGGAAACATAAAATGTGGTGGCAATGCAACATATTGTGATGCATGTGGCACTTCACCACCATTATAAATTAATTACACTACATATGGAGTATATAAAATTTATGGTAGTGATGAAACATATTGCCATGTCTTTGACACTGCACCCCAATACAGATAGGAAACATAAAATGTGGTGGCAATGCAACATGTTGCAATGCCTGTGGCACTTCACCACCATTATAAATTAATTACACTACATATGGAGTATATAAAATTATGGTAGTGATGAAACATATTGCCATGTCTTTGACACTGCACCCCAATACAGATAGGAAACATAAAATGTGGTGGCAATGCAACATATTGTGATGCCTGTGGCACTACACCACCATTATAAATTAATTACACTACATATGGAGTTTATAAAATTTATGGTAGTGATGAAACATATTGCCATGTCTTTGACACTGCACCCCAATACAGATAGGAAACATAAAATGTGGTGGCAATGCAACATATTGTGATGCATGTGGCACTTACATCACCGTAACATATCAACTACAAAGGGAATGTATAACATATGGTGGGTGATGCATCATATTGTAATGTCTGAAGTGTTAAACAAATTTGAATCTTTCCCCAGAGTAGGCCAGTGCACATGAACGTTGTAAAAAAACATATTGCAATGCTTGTAACAATACACCACCAATACAGATAGGAAGCATAAAATGTGGTGACAATGCAAGTATATTGCAATGCTATGGCACTTGCATCACTACAAATTATAACTACATACAAATTATTCAAAATGTGGCGATGTAATGTTTATAACAATGCACCACCAATAGGAAGTATAACATGTGGTGGTGATGCAACATATTGCAATGCCTAAGGCACTTGCATTACCATTTTTTAACTACATAGGGAGTATATAAAATATAGAGGTGATCCACCATTACAAATTTTACTAAGTAAATATATCAGACAACAGCAATGTGATCTTGATGAAGTGGTGCTATACAAAAGTACAATATGTATATATGTATCAGACAGCCAGTGTGTGGCAATGCAACATACTGCATTCCTGTAACAAATTAACTGCAACTGAGTATAAGATGGTACATAGTAAATGCATCATATTGACTACATACATTTACAAAGTAACTGCATGAAACAATTTCTTATCAACATGTGATCAGCATCTTCTGTATGGATTATCTATATAGAGAATATATTATCATGGTATATTACTGGAATATATATAGTTCATCTTAATTTCTAAGCAAAATCTAGCAGAATATAGGGAAAATAGAAATATATAGTGGAGATTCAACATAATTATTGCAACACCTGTGGCATTACACCACTATTACACATTAATAACATAGAGCAATCCAAGTACTGGACATGGGCATCTTACAGTCAAAAGCACATCTACACAGAAAGTACACTTACAGGAAAAAACAGGAATGCGTGACTTCCTTTTTAGTAGCTAGTCGGCTACCGGTATTCCAGTTGAAATCCATACATCCCCTATAGAAGACATGACCTTAATCTTCCACACGGGGAGTGTGATTTTTAAATGGGGTTACCTCAATGGGCAACTCCATTTGAAATCTACACCTGTAGTGGAAGATTAAAGGTGATGTCTTCCATGGGGTGTATGAATTTCAACTGGGATATTAAAGCTCAAGTTTAACCTAAACCATTTTCACCCTGATGTGGCAGTGATGTTAATGTGGTGAGGCAGCTGTTTCGCGATTATGTTTGCAGAAAATCATCAAATTTTTGCCAGATTTTTCAAGTTTGTGGTGACATTTTAGGCTCCAGAAAAAAACTTAAAAAACAAAACTAAAAATATACTTTCTAAAGATGCGATAGTCAGTTAAGAGAAGAACAGGAGAAGAATATATGATCTGTGATCCAGTGGCGTAGCTAAGGGATGACCAATCATAGAGACAAGGGGCAGTTTGACCATGTGGAATACCTTGCCCTCCCAATATTGCTATATGATAACCCAGTGTTATGTATATGAATACAAAATGAGGCTCAATTGCAAATGACACTTTTTAGTCCCTATGATCTTATCCACCCTAACTGGGGTTGCTTTTGACAGCCCTCAAATGGCAGCACCCTTTACTCAACTTTGTCTCCCTGGCGACAGCATCCAACCCTCACTATGATGCTGCTTTAATCTTGGAAGCTCTACTGATTGGCTATCCATTAACATGATACCAATTCAGTGACCCCCAAGATTGACTAGGAACAAGGATTTTCGGAGGGTGAAGACTGGTGCTGGTATTTGTTTGTATCCTCTGGCACTCTTCTCACTAATATCATCATTTACCCGGGTGAGTATGTCCAGAATATGTAGAGATGCACTGTACTTGTTGATCTTATCTGTTAATGTCCTGATATACCATGATCCTCTTCTTGTATCTCGGTATGACACAAACCCAGGCACGGTGGCGTAACCAAGAAGGAAGTCGGCTTCATTTGGTAGCGTCTTCTCTCGTTGAATTTCCTCAGGGCCATCTTCTTCCAAGTAAGGTACTCCAATCTGCTGGTCAGAACCTCGACATGCTTGAATGAAAAACAGCTTTGGTTTCCCCTTGAGGGAAGGGCATCCTAAAATCTTGAAGACGGAAGTAACTTCTAGAATTTCAACCCTTTCACCATCGACTCCGTATAGTTTCCCAAGCCCTCCATGTGTTAAGATGCAGCAAACAAAGCAGTCGACTTTCTTTTTATCATGTGCATCTGCTTGCCTACGGAGATATCTCAACATATCAGCTGCTCGAAGATCTTTGACTACATCTACCACAAAGTCCAGCTTTGAAAATGTCTTGCTGAGTTCCTCTGTTTATTTTCAAAGTAAAATGAAGAAAGTTTGAAACTGACAATGAAAATTTGCATTAAAATATCATTATTAACCTTATTTATTTTATAAGCAAATACAAGTAACCCCTTTCATTGATTGCATTAAAATAGATCGCAATTGTTCTGAAAATACCAGCTATAGGCCTATACATGTACATGAGAGACAGAAAGAGAGAAAGGGAGACAGAAAGATATGAAACAAAGAGAAAGAGCAAAGGAGAGGAGAGGAAGTAATATCATGTATATAGAGAAAAAAGAGGGGGAAATAAGAGAATCAACCTGGAAGTGCTTGAAAAGCATTTGAAAAAGTGTGTGGTCTAAAATTAAAGTGCAGAAAGCTAAACGTAGAAAATAATTATCATGCCTATCCAACCTAGCTACACATCATTTTCACCTACCTGAATCCTTGTCTGAACCTCCCCTATCAGAGAGTTGTATGTTCTGATCCCTTGCCAATTTAAAGTTGCTGTTGTCAATAATACAACACATGCCACGTGGAGAATGACAAAGACTGTAGCAATTGCTATCTCTTCTGGGATCTGTTGAAGAGACAATGAAAAGGTAAATGCAGGGGTGTAGCAAGCAGGTGGACAAATATAAGTGAATCTATTTGTACTATACAAGATATTATGGATTATACTATGTATAAAAATGTTCCTGGATTATTGCTTTTTGGGGGCGCCCGCTACGGCGGGGGCCCTTATTTGGCTTGACTTTGAAAACCGCTTCTAATTTTGGTCTTGCTAGATTAACTCCGCAACTGTTTTGCTTAAAAGTATGCCCAGCTTAGAAATAAAAACACAACTTGCTTGGCTTTGATTTTATTATTGTTTTCTAATATGCACGGGCTGAAATCTTGTGAGTCTAGACCTGTTATCCTTTACTTTGTTTAAATGAATTTAATTAATAGACTCATAAAAATGCTAACGCTTATTAAGAGATGGCACTATTACGATCGCAGAGTATGATCCAGCTGAAGAGCGACATTGATCCAAAAAAGCTGCTTTGTCGATCAAGGAACCAGGAATTCCATTGATAAACATGGAAAAATTTAGCGCGGTAGTTGCTATTGACATTTTTTGTGTTATTTAAAACATTTACCTTTAAAAAAATCCTTAAAAGCCCGTGCATATAGGCTTGTCATCTTTGTTTGAAATACAAAATTATTGGGTTAATAAAAACACCCAATACACCGTAATACAACCTGATATCCATGGCGACTTTCCGTTAAATCAATAACCAGGCATGCAATATTGTCAGGTATTACAACCAACAGTTATATCATATGTCCACATGGAAAACAATCCTTAAGAATTCAATATGCAAACCTATATTCTAAATAAAATAATGTTGTGCTCCAACAACAACATGATTTCCTAACAATAGTAACCGAAATGGTAACCCGATCTTTATTCCTTTTTATTTGAAACCAACCGCTTTCATCCCAATGCAGTACGATTTTACACCTCTCTCGCTGCAATAAATATGCTTTACATTTCCTAATCTTTCTTTGCTTACTATGCTAATGTTACATTGTTTTAAAGAAAAAAGTGTAACCAAACGGTTACATTTCAGCCCCGGGGTGGCACTTCAATATGAAATGGATATAGGTGTAGGGCTGTGCAGTAAGAGGCATCTCATGAGAGCAAAATATGAAAAATATGGAGTCATTGCAATGGTGAGAGCATGATTTTTGGCATTCAGTGAGAGAAAAATTTACAAAATATGGCGTCATTGGGTGAGAGAGGGACCGTTTGGATCTATATTAGTGGGGTATTGGGTGAGAATATGACTTTTTGTTTAAATGGTTATGTCTTTGTGTGAGAGCCTAAAGAGGCCTTGATAAAATTAAATTTTAGTTCTAAATGGCTTTGTTATTTCAAAAGAATTAACAAAATCAGTGATAGACGAGGCTCGTTGCTGTTTAGATGGAAATATATGGGTCTAGGTCTTTGGGTGGCAGATTTAAAGGATCTAAAGGAAAAATATGGAGTCTTTGGGTGACAGAGCATGTGCTGGTAATGGGGTCTTTGGGGGACAGCGATCATACATACATACATACATACATACATACAAATTATTTATGACACGCTGTTTCATAGATATCACAGCGTGTGTGATGATACACTATAGAATAAATAACAAAAACAAAAATAAAAGCAAGCAAATAATATGGAACAAAATAAAATCATTGTGTGAAAAGGTGTGTTTTAAGTCCTTTCTTAAACATTTGAAGTGATGGCACAGAACGCAGAGCAGGTGGTAAAGTGTTCCACAACCGAGGAGCAACATATGCGAATGATCTGTCGGCAGCAGATTGAAGAGTGCGAGGTGTGTAAGTTTGTTCAGTGAGTCTGGTAGTGTCAGTTGAAGATCGTAAGCCAGTTCGTGCAGGTGAGTACAGAGACAAGTTGCAGGCAAGGTATGATGGAGCAAAGCCATTTAGGCACTTGAAAACAATGACAAGGATTTTGAATGTTATTCTGTTCTTGATAGTAAGCCAGTGGAGCTCTTTGATGAGCGGTGTTGCATGATCACGCTTCTTTGCACAGAAAATTAGTTTTGCCGCCAATTTTGCAGTCTCTGAAGTCTCGCGATGTCAGTTGCATTTGCTCCAAGTAGAACTGCATTTGCATAGTCGAGACGAGAAAGAATTGACGACCTAACGGTGTGGTGGCATGTGTCGCTGGCTAAGAAGCGGCGTACACGTGTTAGGTTACGAAGATGGTAAGTGACATTACTACACAAGCTTGTAATGTGGGTTGACATGGAAAGCTGACCATCAAAGAGGACACCCAGATTACGAACAGTGTCAGAGGGAATGATAACATTATTATCAATTTGAAGATGAATATTTGATGGTAACTTGCGCCTATTGTGTGGTGAAGCAGCGATAAAAAACTCCGTTTTGTTATCGTTCAGCATCAACATGTTGTTAGTCATCCACAGTTTTATTTCGCTAATGCAGTTTGAGAGTCTTGACATAGCACATTGAATGGAAATCGGATCAGAAGGATTGAAATTTAAAAAGAGCTGAATGTCGTCGGCGTACATATGGTAATGGATTTGATGCTTCCTGATAATACGACCAACCGGGATGATGTAAATTCTGAAAGATGCTGGACCAACGATGGAACCCTGTGGAAGGCCATAGTACATCTGATGAGGATCAGAAAAAGTACCATTGATACAAGTTTTGGTGGTTCTGTTGGTAAAATATGACTTGTACCAGTCTAATGCAGTTCCGCTTAGGCCGATTTCATTAGCCATACGATGAACCAAAACACTATGCTCTACCATGTCAAATGCAGCTGACAGATCTAGTAAAACCAAAAACACAGCTTGCTGGTTGTAAAGGTACTGCATGATGTTAGTCTTGACGTGGAGAAGCGCTGTCTCTGTACTATGCAGAGAGCGATAGGCCGACTGGTATTCTCCTGCTATTAGGAGGTGCATGAACAGATTGAGATAGTGAGCAATTATCCAAGACAGTTTCATTCATACTTAGCTGCTTGTTGGTACTTGATATTGATAAAATTGATTTCTGAAAAGTACTTGTGAGCTGAAGTGTACTTGATACTGGTTCAGTGATTTGCATCAGAAAACCATAATGTTGAGTATCCAAGTGCTGTGTAGCATGTGTGTACTGGTAGATATTCACAAATATCCAGATGACCATCCAAAAAATCATCATGAAATTTCACTGGTTACAAAGATCCAATTCACACCAAAAATGATCTACAGGATCAGAAAGTTATAAATGACAGCTGGTAAAAGTCTGGGATCGTAAAATCCTTAAAACACATGTAGAGAAGAAAAGATTACAGAGCATCATCACAGTGGCTGCAGGTCAATGAGTATCAGCGCCTAAAAAAAAAAAAAAAAAAAAAAAAAAAAAAAAAAAAAAAAAAAAAAAAGGGTCTTATCAGATGAAAATGAAAAAGGGGTCTTATCAGCCCTACATATGCATCACCTCCAAAGTGTTAGTGCCCTCCTCCCTAGATTTCAGCACATCACATCAAAGATCCCATTGGGCGCCCCATTCCTTTTTTAAAGGAAATTTTATTTAGATTTTGAAAAAGCTTTTGATTCACTCGAGTGGAATTTTTTATTTGAGGCCTTAAAAAGTTGGAAATTTGGTCCAGATTTTGTTAAGTATGTGAAAGCATCAGGGTTGTTTGATTTAAATCATGCCGATTTAAATCATTGATTTAAAAAAAAAAAATTTTTAATCAAACAAAAAAAATCATCAACCCTGGAAAGCATTGTACACGAATATTAGTAGTTGTATTTTAAATAATGGGCTTATGTCACAATACTTCTCTGTAAAAAGAGGTGTTCATCAAGGGAATCCATTGAGTTCTTACTTATTTATTTTGGCTCTGGAATTATTATCATGTTCTATATACAGGAAAATCCGTCTATATCTGGTATTTTGGTCAATGATACAGAATTCAAATTGGTTCAATATGCTGATGACAATACATGTATTTATGGGAAGCAATCTGCAAAAAATGTTTTGAAAGTCTTGGCTTCTTTTTCTGAAGTGTCTGGTTTAAAGCTAAATGTTAATAAATCCCAGGGTTTATGGATTGGTGCAAAAAGACAATGTAATGAAAAGCCTTTTGATATAGATTGGCCAACAGATGAAATGAAATGAAATGAATGAAATGAAATGGCATGCTTATAAAGCGCATTTTGTCACAAGGACCCCAATGCGCTGTACAAAAATCTTACACTACAAGATTACTATCTCTGGCTGTAAGTAACAGTATTGACAGACTTGCGTTGCAAGTTGGTGGTAATGTTTGATCTAAGAGCACGAATTGGCTTTTTAATGGTGTTGAGGTTACATAAGTAGTCAGGTGCCAGGTTGTTCAGGCATTTGAAAGTAAGAAGCATAAGCTTGTATATGATGCGCTTCTCTACAGGCACTCAGAGATTTAAGAATAGGAGTTATGTGTTCGCACTTCTTAGTCAATGTAACAAGCCGGCGGCAGCATTTTGAATGCATTGTAGTTTGCTGATCTGAATGTTTGGAAGCCCACAGAGAATGCTGTTGTTTGAGTCAAGTCTTGAGGTGATGAATGCATGAACCAGTTTTCAGTACTATTTTGATCAAGGTATTTGCGTACACGACCATTATTTCTAATGGCGAGCAAATCAATGTCAGCGTTATTTGAGTAACGGGATGATATGTGGATAGCCTCAGTTTTACTGTCATTCTGGGAGAGCTTGTTTTGCACAATAGGAACAATATTATTTGTTTGATGGGAATTCATGCATACTATCAAATCCAATTTTTGGTGACATACCTTGTTACAGTTTCATGCTGCGAAACTTCATCAGACTGGCAACCTTGCTTCTTCTTTCCTGAAGTTGCTGCCGGGGGCGTAATAAGACCTACATTGTAATAAAACCTACATTGGTGAAACTTCACGCTTGTTTGGTACACGTCTCAAAGAACATCAAGGAGAAGGAGAGAAGGCAGCACTTGGGGTACATACCCGGTCACAGAGAAAACATTCGCTCACAGACCATGTTGCTCAAAACAACCATGTCATAGGTTGGGAGGACGCTAATATTAGATCAAGGGAGACCAGCAGGAACAAAAGACAGATTAGAGAGGCAATTTGGATCAGGCGACGAGGGCGAAACACCATGAACAGAGATGAAGGGAACTATTTCTTACCGAATATTTTCGACCAGCTTCTGGCGCCGCCACCAGCAGCAAATTCAGGAAAGAAGAAGAAGCAAGGTTGCCAGTCTGATGAAGTGCTGCGTAGCAACATGAAACTGTAACAAGGTATGTCACCAAAAATTGGATTTGATAGTATGAATTCCCATCAAACAGTTATAATTGACAATCCAGATGAACCTAATACAACATAAACGATATTATTTGTTTCGATCTTAACATATAACTGAGAGTCATCTGCATAGTACATCCTGCTGACGCTTAACAATGTCTTCAACCGGGGCAGCTTACAAAGTGAAGATTTGTGGGCCTGCAACAGACCCTTGAGGAACACCACTAAGCAAATTCTGTGGTTCTGATTTAGAGTCACCAATTTTGACAACTTGCTTGCGGTCATGCATGTAAGAGTCAAACCACATAAGGGCACTGCCTGTAATGCCGTATCTGGTCTTAAGCCGCTGAGAGAGGATGTTGTGGTCGATAGTGTCAAATGCGGCACTTGGATCCAACTAGTACCGCATCTTTTCGCTCATCAACAGACAAAAGGAGGTCATTTAAGACCTGGTTCAGCGCAGTTTCACAGCTGTGGTGTTTCCGATAAGCACTTTGGTGTGTATTTCTCATGATGAGAGTGCTGCTAAGAATATGAATTTTACCTAAAAGGTTAAGCAGATCAAAACTCTTCTAAATATTTGGAAGACTTACTTTGTCTGGTAAACTATTTTGATAAAAACTTTTTGCTTTGTCTAAGTTCATTCTTTTAGCATCAGTGATTCATATTCCGGACTATGTTATTAATCAGATAGATAAAGTCATTTATAATTTCCTTTTGAATGATGGCAAAGGTTTTATTAAGAAAACTTCTATTATTGGTGACATTGATGCTTCCATATCTGGTTTTTTTTTATCTGGTTCTTTGTTTTTTCCTTTGAGCACAGGAAAATAAAAGCCCCATTTGGGGCATGAAAGATTAAAAAAAAGCGGGTGGACAGGGTGGATGAAGTCCATGGGCCCCGAAGGTTCAGGGGCCCCGAGCAAAAGCGAAAATGAAATAAGGGGGGGGGGGAGAGCAAGAAAGAAAGAAACATATAACTTTAATTAAGTGCAGTGTATTCTCAATTATATTGACTACTTCATTTTTTTAAAGCGGTTGGGCGGTTAGTCCTAGTAGCCTACCAGATCTTGATGGGGGCCCCCCTGTAAGATTCGCCATAAGTCAGTTGAGGTTCAATAAAATTCATCAAAATGATACTCTTCAAATTTAATATTTCCATCTTCACTGAAGCAAGGGGCCCCTAGTATGTCGCAAAATTTATGAAAATTATTCCATGCATGTACAAAATAATAATTAAAGAAAAACAATTCAGTAAATTGCCTTCATCACCTCCTAATTTTTCCATAGGGGACAACCCCCCCCCCCCACTAAAATCACAACCAAAAAGGTAGGAAACTTACTCAGAAGGAGGGACCTCCAAAAGCACTCCCTGAGTATCATATTAGTTATGTGCTTGTGCTTGATAGCAATGAGAACATAACATTCCCCAAGTACACTAATGTCCGCACCAAATAGTCATGCGATATACTCTTTTTATGCCACCTGTGTAGAAATGGCCTTGAGCACATGAAATAGGGAAAAGTTTTAGCATGACAAAGAGCAAGCTCCGAAATCTTAGTGTAAAAGTTACGGAGCGTAAACTATCTTATTTGCTTAACATGGAACAAACTTTAAGAGCCAATGCCTATTCAATTTATTTGGTACCTGGTTTCTCATGATATTCATTGCTCTTTAATATTACACCTCTCAGATTCAGCTTGGCACTGTGGAATAGTATAGACTGAGGTTGCTAATCAGAATAGGCAAGTAAGTGCACAATGCAAGCTACAATCCTGGTCATAATTGTTCGAACACTTTAACATGGGTACTTCAAATATGCCCCCCCCCCCTTCCCCCGATCAATGTTGGTAGTTGTTGTTTTTTCCCCTAGAAACATCCAACATTGATTGGTGGGGCAGAGGGAGAGTTGTAGTAGTAGGAAAGGGTTCAGACTTCACACCAAAGAAAGCGAAATTTTAATATGTCAAGGATAACAGATATACGGTTTCAAACAGTCCTACTTTGACACAAGTGTTCGAACTATTTATGTTCATGATTGTAGGTAGGGAGATTTCAAAATTACAAGTGACATACCTGGAATTGCTGGATTAGTAGTAGAAGCTCCAAGATGCTGACAATACATCTGTTTGACTACCTGTTTGTAAATAAAATAGTTGTTCGTAACTTTTAGAAAAATATCACAATAGCATGGCTCTCTAGATGCTAGGGTCATGAGATGAATTTAATGAAAAAGATTTTTATATTTGCCTGTATATTCATATATAAATATGTACAACAAGAGTAAACTTAGATGAAACCATCACTACAGATAAAGTGCTCAACTAAAAAGGAGCAGAAATATATTTAAATGTAGTGAATCTTGGTATTATTTTAAACCATCATTCGATACAGCACTGTTTCGTATAGGTGTTGGCACACCTACACTCCTCAGTCGAATGAGAGCACAAGCAAAATATACCTGGCTGGGTCAAACACAGCACAAGGCTAATTATAGTGTCTATAAAAAGTATGACATAAAATATGAGCGACTATAAAAGTCAATGGTACATGTAAGTGTCAATAAAAAGGCATAGGCCTTGGTAAAAGTCAAGGTTTCAAATGTTACACAATAAGTACTTCCTCTTATGTCTACAAGCACTCACAAGTTCATTTCTATTATTAAGAGTTGACATAAGTGGTTTGTTTGGCCCATCCAGACAGGTATATTTTGCTTGTGCTCTCATTCGACTGAGGAGTGTAGGTGTGCCAACACCTATACGAAACAGTGCTGTATCGAATGATGGTTTAAAATAATACCAAGATTCACTACATTTAAATATATATAAATATGTATCAAATTTAGGGAGTTTCTGGGACTTAACAATATTTGGAGTTATGAACTTGAGATTATAATCTGATCTACTGGACTTACGTTTTGATGAGTGGCAATATTTCACATCCTATCTCGGATGCATCATCAGGCCCACTGATGTTGTTGATGTGAAATATTGCCACTCATCAAAACGTAAGTCCAGTAGATACTTGAATACTTAATAAGTATTCTGAATATATTCATGTTGTATTCTGAATACTTGTTTAGTCTTATTTTTGTAGTTGAATGTATTCTCCTGGTTTCAGTAATAAATTTCAGTTTGATTTGATACTAAAATCTAAAATCTGAATACTTATAAGTGGTATATGAATACTAGCTAGCATCTAAAATAAGTGGTGTATGAATACTAGCTAGCATTGAATACTTATAAGTGGTATATGCATGAATACTAGCTGGCATTTAAAATAAGTGGTGTATGAATACTAGCTAGCATTGAATACTTATAAGTGGTATGAATACTAGCTTGCATCTAAAATAAGTGGTGTAATAATACTAAGCCAAGAACAAGCGGTATAATATTACTACACCCAGGTCAGGGTCAGGTCAACTGCCAGTTTCAAATTTGCTTTAGACATGGCAGTTACATGTATAATTCTGCTGTTATTTTAGAACAAAAATTGGCATTTTAAACCTTCCTGGATAATGTGTACATGTTTAGTTGGGTTCCATTATGTGCTGTAATCAGCAGGTAATTCATTTTGCTACTTTGGCTCTGCCCAACAACATAAACAAGGAGCAAAAAGGTAAGCTTATGTTCCACATACAATTATACATGGATAAGATTGAATGTAAATGTCATATGTTGCAATTTGCTCTCTGCATGTAATAAATAGTATTAAATAATAATACAAGTAAATTATTCTCAGGGTTACTATGATATATCCTTATATACAAGAAATCAAGGAATATATCAAGGCAAAGTATGTATCGTACTTATTCCAGGTGCAGAGAGTGTATTACAAGTATACACCTTCACCTTCCATCTTTCATTAGAACTTTTTTGAGTTCTGATGTGATCTGCACATCTCATCAACTATACTTATGAAGCTCATAAAGCAATGTGGTGTGAAAACGCATCATTTGATTAAAAGTATTGCGTGTTTCTAAATTGTAATACCTAATTATCACTATGACATCACATTTCAATCTTAAATGGGGTCCAAGTCATCATGATCAATCATCAATCATTAATGTCATGATCAACATGAGGGTCATCATTTTCAACATGATAGTATTTCATCAAAATGCAAACAAAAGAGGTATAGAATGCGGTATTGGCGTTAGCGCCACGAATTAGCACCAGCGCTAATGCTAATAACGACAATGAGCGCTAATTAGCACATACTAGCTCGTTAGCAATATCTGGGCACTATTAAGCATTAATTAGCTAGATGTAGCGAAGCGATATAGTAACACTATATGCTAATTTGATCATTTGAAGATGCCCCAGTGAGTGGGGCGCTAATTAGAGCCAATTGCGCCACTCTCACTGGGTCATCTTCAATTTATCAAATTAGCATCAGGGTGCTAGGTACCGCCACCGTTATGGGCCCCCCGGGGGGGGGGGGGGTAAAATTTCCAAACGGCTCGCCAAAAATCACTTGCCCCCCCTCTCAGCCCGCCAAAAAATCGCTTGCCCCCCTTTAAGCTCACCAAAATTTCTTGCCCCCAATTTTACCCTCCCCAGGGCTCATAATTATTGCACAGCCCCTAAGTACTGCTAATTAGTGTTATTAGCACTAAAAACACTAAACTGTGCTAATTGCACCCCTCTCACTTGGTCATCTTTAATCTACCATATTAGCGTCAGGGTGCTAGGTAATGCTAATTAGCGCTAAAAAAACATTAAACTGTTAAGCAAAATTAGCAAAATTGCGCTAATCCCCGTATCATCATCATTTATCATTAACATGACGATGGTCATCACCCTGGGTCATCATCATTGATCGGTCATCATTATCATGATGGTTGCCATCAAAATGCAATCAAAAGATAATAATGCCACTAAAAACCATATCCATAGTATCTTGACCGATCTTCAACTTCATTACATGATGGTCAATGGTCATCATCATTGAAAACACAAGTATTAAGTTGATTTATAATGTATCCAATCTTTTATTTATTCATTCACAGTGGAATTTACCTCAGTTAAACTTGTACTGAAGGCCTGTCCACAATGTCATGCAACTCCTTGCTGTAAGCTAAAATGTTTGTAATTTAAGTCAAAATGAATTCCTAGGTAGGTCAACTGTATAATTCAAAAGGAATTTCCTTTGTTTTAAACTAATTTGCCAACAGCATCCCAAATTTGATGCAAACAGCATTCAAAGCAAACAGCATTTGGTACTGCATGCATATATAGTAAGTGGAGTCAGACCAACATGAACAGGCTTTCAGCACAGTCTTTTGGTGCCAAATAAATGAGGTGACCACTACTAGTAATATTATCAGAACAAAATATCTGTATGACCTCAATAACCATGGTAACATTTAGGCAAGCAATATTACTAGTCTTCTCATTTGCATATTAGTATTCAGAATGCTATAAATAGCACTAGTATTCTCATTTGCATATTAGTATTTAGAAGTAAATACCACTAGTATTCTCATTTACATATTAGTATTCTCATTTACATATTAGTATTAAAAATACTAGTAAGTATTCTCATTTAAATATTTCGGCCTATAGGAATACTTATAAGTGGTTTGAATACTAGTGAGTTGTTCTCATTTACATATTAGTATTCAGAATACTAGTGCGTGTATTCTTATTTACATATTAGTATTCATAATACTAGTCGGTTGTTAAAATACTAGTGGTAGTGGTTAGAATACCAGTGCTAGTATTACAACACAAGCTAATATAAAATAAGTGGTTCAAATAAGTGGTTCAAATACTGTTATTAATCTTCAAATTTACATATTAGTATTCAGAAAGTCTTGTTATGTCCATTGAATTATGTGGTTCTAGCTAGTATTCAAACCACTAAAAAAGAATACATCATGAATACATTCTATGAATATATTCAGAATACTTAAAAAGAATACAACAGGAAGACATTCAAGTTTGGTAAGTATAATCTAAAGTCACAGTTGTTATTACCTGGATGAATGATAATCTTCACAATAATATTTGGAGTTATTGATGAATCAAAAGTGATCATGTTCAAATGCGAGCTCCCAATTTCAGTTCAGCACTTAACACAAATGATGTACGGGTAGGCTTCCAAGAAAAAACCCTGTTTTTGTACCGTGCAGCTTCTAAAGACCACTGAATTTTACCAAAATAGCATGCTGAAACTGAAAGACACCAGTTTTTGATAATTTCAGCTATCGAAGACCCATAAATTGCTCATTCCTCACATTCCAGATGATTTTCAACCGATTTTACCAGTGTGCTGTCAGCTGCCAAAGACCCACCATCTCCAAATTCTGGGGCAGCATACCCTCCCCCCCCCCCAAATAAATTGTGAAGTGTGTAGATGAGTACAATATACTGTGAGTAAATTGCCAAATGTTCAAAGGGCAGCTATATTGCACTTATCAACTTCTCGCACTGAGCAATCGATTTTACAACTGACTAGGTCTGATGATTGGGTAAATTCTATACTGACATTATGTGGTATATCAAGTTGGGTATAGTGGAAAGTTAACATTTGTTAAAATCAAATCATGCAATTCTTCTCTTGTAGTATATTTCAAACAAGACAAAAGTCACTGGGCAACTGAATCTGATCCCCAGTGATTTGATCAGAAATTATGCACAATTATTATAAGTCAAAAGTTCTGCATATATGGTATTTGTCCACCTGCATAGTTTGCCATGGACTTGTCCAAACAGTTATCCATGGGTCCATTTTAGTTTAAATATGAAATACATCCTTACAACTCACGTCCCATAAAATATTCCACCATTTTGACCTTATCCTTTATTATGTGATGTTACACTTCCACAAACCAAGGCAAAATATGGTGTCTTATTTAGGAGCTGTTTTAAACAAATCTTGCCGCTATACTGAAGGAAAACAGTTATATCGGATAATATGGCCGGGATGCCACTTCCTGGATTGATGAATTCAATTACATAACCTCTCTTCTCAGATTTTGAATAGTGATAACTGGTCTTCATGATGTTGTTACTATTTCTGGAGGGAATATAGCTGGACAGTTGGCCACACCCCAAACCACTTGTCAATCTTAACAGTTTTTGGATTCTATATACTGAATGATGATTCCTAGCCAAGCTCCTGAAGTATCTTTTGCCTTCATCCGTCTTAAATACGATGCCAGTATAGCTTTGCTCATCTTTGTTGGGTCCAGGTGGGCACCTTGTTAAAAGGATAGCTGATGGCACTACTTGGTGTACAATCTCACAATTGTATTGACCTGTTCTGACGGAATACTGGCAGCAATTGTAGCCGCAGAAAAATATAATTTATAGTAAATAATAATAATAAAAGAAAGGTGCCATAGCACACAGCATTTTGGCAAAATGTTTCCTCCCTAAAATTTGCACTATCATAGTAGTTCATTACCTAACAGAATCATGTTTAATACATATTACTTCAACAAGCAGACTGACCACCTTAAACCTTCATTATGATATAACGCTAGTCAATCGATGGCTATTGTTAAACCAGACCCACTCAGTCAGTTAATTAGCTGCTTGAAACGATCAAATTAGGTGTTGAAATCATTCAAACCCTGGTGTTAAACTTATGTGTGAAATTTAGGCTTCTAGTGTGAGATTTTCAATTTTCACAGGCTTCAACTTGCCCTTGTGAGCTTTTTTTTTGGTCAACATTTTTGCTTTTCAAAGTAACATATATAATTCGCTAACGAAAGATATTTCCCAACTTTCAATAGCACATCATAAATAGATAAATCCAAGATATACATCCAAGATGGTTGAAATCATCCAAAGGTAAAGTGCTCAACCATAATATTTTGAATGGTCATAATTGACATAATATTTTGAATGGCCATACTTGACATTGTAAACAACATCTCCAAGTCATTGCAAATAAAAGTCCTATAAAGAAAACTCACCCCCACGGTCCGTGCGAGAGCGGGGAAGATCGGACCACTAGACAGATATTATGGCAACGACCTTTGGACCTCTCTAATCGATGGAGAAGTTGTTCAGATACGGAGAAACCTGGTGCAACCTGTCCAACTTGTGGAAAGTCAGGTTTAAAGAATGTCAAGCTCCATCAGACAAAATCAAGGTGCATGATTACAGAATGAAATAATAATTTAAATGTTGTGATTAAATAATAGTTTGTGTCTTGTGTCCATTTTCTTGCTGTGTGCATAGTACTTTGCTGTTTCACTGTTCTCACATGTCATTTGGGTGGTATATTCAGGTGTCCTGTGACAAGCTCATCGCAGTCAAGCTCTTCAAACGAAGGCCAGCATAAGTCGAGCCAGTTGTCACACCCTACTCAAGAGGTGGGAAGACAGGGTAAAACCCACAGCACTTCTAGGACGACAGGCAAGAGCTTTCATCACCAAAGAAAGATTCTTCACAATAGACTTGCTAGAATTCTGCTCAATGCCGACATTAGAACTCCTATAGTTGATTTAATGCATTCTCTGAATTGGTTTAAACTTGATAAAAGATGGGAAAACCATCTCCTCATTGTAGTTTTTAAATGTCTGAAAGGTCTTGCTCCAAATTATCTGAGTTCCCAATTTTCATTTACAGAGTCTATGCATGGTAAATGTACGCATAGTCAAAGTTCTAAAACCTTTATTGTCCCATTTTGGAGCAATAATCAGGGTAAGCGTACTTTTCATTATAGAGGTGCCAAGGCATGGAACAAACTTGCATCTGATGTACGAAGTAATTACGAGTCAATGAACCTTCATATGTTTAAAAATGTATTTGCTCAATGTTCTATTTAACATGTTTTCTTAAGAAGTCTTGATATTTCTATCCTTGTAAAAAGTTTCCTTCTAGAGTATATTGATCATAACAAAGTAATGAGTGAGTGATTAGTGTACAGGGGTGGGGGTGTGTGTAGGGGTGAGGGTGTGTAAGTTTGATAGATGGGATGAAAAGTCAGGGAGTGAGGGGGTGAGGGAGAGAGAGAGCGGGAGAGAGGAATAGCGAGAGAGAAAGAGAGAGGAGAGAGCGAGAGAGACAGTTTTATCTTTAGTCTGGTATGTGTATTTTCAGATCCATTTTATACCACTGTTTTTGGGTTTTGTTGTTATATGTTTTCCTTGTTTCCATTATTTATGTATTAGAAAGTATAAGCTTTGTTTTGATTATCATATGTTATTTATTAAGTATTGTATATTTTGTAATTAAGTGCAGGGCCTTCTTGGAGATCAGTACAAGATACTGAAGAGGTTACCCTGGATAAAGAAAGAACAAATAAATAAAGAAAGGAAGACCAAAGAAGCCCACTTGAACTGCATGAATAACACTGTCAAGGAGACAAGGAGTACATTAACATACCAAATCCATCAGATGACAAAGTTTGGAAAGCCTTGGATGATCAACTCTATGAGGAACTACCAACTGAAATAGGTGGCTCACCAAAGGAACAACTTACCAACCTTGAGAACCTTGTGTACAAAAGGTTAGTAGACAGGTTTGGTGTGAAGCCAGTATCATCAAGGAAGGCGAGTAATAAACCCAAATCTTCCAGGCAACAGAGAAAACTGAGAAACCTGAAGAAGGAAACCATATGTCAGTTCAAACAAGCTCTGAAGAAGGGAGACAATAAAACTGCTAAGGAGATGAGAAAGATTTTTATAAGCTTATTAGATTACATAACAAAGTAAGGAAGTTGGAACTGAGAAAACTGGTTGATGCCTCAAGCGGCAAAGCTCACAATAATTTTAGAAGGAATCTACACCAGTTTCAGGGCTGTCAACTCTCACGCATTGGCCGTGAGTCTCACGCATCGTCAAAATAATTTGTTATCCCTACACCCCGCTTTTCAGATTCTCGAGGTCCATGGCTCAGATAATCACGGGTCAAAATGAACATTGTAGTCGGCAAATCCCGGTACGCCTCTGTCTCATGCCAAGCAATTCCAAAAAGTTGACAGCCCTGCAGTTTGCTAAGAAACTTCTAAACCAACAAGATACAAATAGAAACCCAACATTTCAGAAACCTGCTGCAGAAAAGTACTTTAATTCTGTCATCAATGATAAGAAACGTGGCTACAAGTATCACCCACTGAAAGAGATGAAAAGACTGCCATGTCCTAAACAACCCTTCAATACCAAACCACCAAGTCTCACAGAAATGACCAATTATCTTTTTTTTTATGAAACGAAGAAACTCCAGCGCTCCAGGAATCAATCGCATCCCTTACTTAGTGTGGAAGAAGTGCCCTAAAACAACAGAACTCCGCCACGAAGTAATCTGCAACATCTGGAGAACGGGTGACATTCCGATGAGTTGGCGGGTGGGAGAAACCATTCTTATTTCCAAAGATGAAAATACATCTGAACCTGCCAACTTCAGACCAAACACAATCAAGAATACAAGTGGTAATCTTGGAATGGGACTCCTAGCTCAGAGGACGATAAGCTACCTGACTGAGAATGAATATATTGACAAATCCATCCAGAAAGGGTTCATGGAGAAAATATCGGGATGTGTAGAACATACTGAGCACTTTCCGAGATACTCCAAGATGCCAAAAAGAATGGAAAACCGATTGTGACAACGTGGCTTGACCTACAAAATGCATATGGTACCGTGCCACGCAACCTCATCCAGTTTGCATTAGATTGGTACCATGTTCCCGACCACGTCAGGAAGATGATCTTTAACTACTATGATGAAAGCTACATCTATTCAAAGACTAAGGAATGGACAACAGATTGGATACACTGCAGCATAGGAGTATTCCAGGGATGCCCACTATCTTGCATCCTATTCCTGGCAGTATTCAATCTTTGCCTTGATCTTCTTGACTGTCAGAAACTGGTCAACGTTGTTAATGACTTCCTGAGGTGGACTCGATCAATGAAGGTAAAGCCAAGCAAATGTCGATCCCATGCCATGAAGAGATTTGCCCCAAATAAGAAACAAAAGCAAGAGGGACATAAAACCCAATATGTGGCATACGATCCATACCATGCATATATCCACGACCAACCCATGTGATTCCTCGGCAAGCTATTCTTCAAAGATCTGAAAGATAAGGAAATCAGAGAGTCTGTAAAGTAGAAACTAACAGACATGGCTGAAAAAGACAGACAAAAGCCTACTCATGAAGATGTGGATAAATAATAATGCAATCCTACCCAAAATGACATGGGAGTTTACCATCTACAACTTCCCAATTATATACATCGAGGGCTTGGAAGCTACCTGCACCAAATACTTGAAATGGGCAGGAATAAGCTGATGTACCACCAACAGTGCTCTATACAGAAGCAGGAAGAAGTATGGGCTTCACCTTAAGGCCAGAGTAATGGGAGAGAACATGGACCTTTTCGAGCATTATTATTTCTGAATTGTATGCCCAAAGTATATAAAACTATACATTTTTGGAAAGGAAATGAGTCAAGGAATCCCATGGTGATGTCAGATTTGTTCAAAAATCTCGAGTTTTTGACAAAATCACAAAAATTCACTTTTTTACCCTAATTTTTTTGTGACAACTTAGAAAAAATCTGTTCGGAGTAAAAAAAATTCAGTTAGCTTTTCGTGAAGAAGGGACATGAACTTAGGGAAGGTTTTTTTATTTTTTTGAAATTCGTCTCTTTTTTTCGAAATATTGAAAAAAGCATGTGAAAAAAGCAATTTTGTGACTCTATCAAGGTCAAAATTGCACAAAATGGTGTATATTTTTGTTTAAAACAAATATTTTGAAAAAATGAGAAAAACTTCCCTTGACTTTGATGTACTCTAAACGATAGTGCAAACAGTTTACCTTTTGCTTGCATATTTTTCGAGTTATCTTGTCACAAAAATCGTGCAATATTGTCAAAAGTGAACTCTGAGAAATCGACGTTTTAGTAAAACAATGTCAAAGTTATACACAGAATGTCCTTATATTTTAAAACGGTAAGACTTTCACGCTTGTAAAAGCTGTATCTGGTGCATGGTCTAAATATGCATCTTTTTGCACCAATGAATCTATAATATGTTTGCTTTTAGTGCGCCAAAATTCAAAATAATTAAAAAATCTATGTGGCATTTTGACTGCAATTTTTTGTTTTGTTTACACCACAGTTTGCTGGCTTTAACAACATACCGAATGCGCCTTGACTGCGTTGGACATACGCACAGCGTGACGCGAATCGCGCGCGTAATCATAATATTTCGCGTTCGCGCATTTCTGACTCATTATTTCCCGTCAACTTACTACATGTAAGCTGTCTTGAGCCATGTGACTTTTTAGAGTTGAAAAGAGTGAAATAAATCAAGCAAAAATATTAGTAAATATTAGCAAGTTGTATTTTATCAGTTTCAAGTGAAAGTAAGTGTTGATAAATATCAAGAAATCTCAAATTTGGGCGTGGACGAATGTGTCTTCCATTACTCTGGCCTTAAAAGACTCACCCACCACTTCTGTAAAATGCATGCAAGTCACCAAGCACCATCTCTACAAAGACTGCCTACAAAGCAATTAAGGTGGAATGGAGTCAGAGAACTTGAACAAAGAGAGCGACATCTGATACTGAATGAGATGTGCAGATTTCGATGTCAAACAGACAGAGCAGGCCTTGGTTTCAAAAAGAACCAGAAACTGTTAAGAGACATGAAACCCCAAGAACACAGGAAATGCCTCACTAGTCTGGTAAAAGATGTAGATGAAGATGACATGCTTATGTACCTCTATGGCTGCGCCAAACAAGGACAATGGCTCAGACGAGACTCTGCCATGCAAGTAGATACATCTTGGAAGAAGCTCCTTTATGTATGGACACCAGAGCTCCGATCTTTCCATGTCAATACCATCCACAACCAACTTCCATCACCAGCTAATTTGAGACTCTGGGGAAAGACCACTCTTGGATCCTGCCATTTATGTCATCATAATAACTGCACTCTATTCCATATCTTAAATGGATGCACCTATTCTCTGCAGAGTGGAAGATACAACTGGAGACATGATCAGACACTGAAAGCTGTAGCAACTGGCATAATGCCGGTAAATGCCCTTCAATGAAAAGGCAAATCAGAAGTTGTACACCCCTCCAGAAGATACCAACTATATGACTACTATCACATTCTGCACTGCAGATGGTGTAACCTACCGGAATCCAGCACTGCCTCTTGCAAAAAGAGATCCAACAAACCTCTTAGAGAAGGCCAATGACTTGGAATTTCTGATGGATGAGGAACATAAGCAAGTAGTGTTTCCTCCCATAATCACAGAGACTGCAAAATGTCCTGATATTATTACAATCTCTTCTGAAAGGACCAAAACAGTTATCATCATTGAGCTTACAGTCCCAATGGAAGAAAACCTGTCAAATGCCATGCAAGCAAGAAAAGCAAATACCAAGATCTTGTAGCCGACTGCGAAAATAGGGGATGGTGTACACACTACTTCCCAATTGAAATTGGAAGCAGAGGTATTTACAACACATCGCTGACAAAATGTATCACTGCTCTCGGAGTACCAAGTGGAAAGAGACGTATTAAACATTATGGATGTGGCTTTTTTTTTTTCAATTGATGCCAGCACCCTCAGGTCGCTCCTGCATCGTCGGTCTGATTTTAACAGATTTTCGCCGTTTTTACTGCATTTTAGTGTACATTATTTTTACTCTGGACAGTTTTATGTGCATGGAACATCAAAATGTTTGTGTTGCCGAGATATCGTTCTTCGTTTTTCCATATTTTGTGGATGATTTCTGTACTAAATTTACTGGATGTTAGCGTTGAATGGGTACGTACACGCAGAACACATAGTAACTTTACTGTTTTGTTGATCAATACCACTGAATCGATCAACAATCATCATGAGATTAACACAAAGAGCAATATTGAGCGTATTAGTTACAGCCGTGATTATTTGCTTTCATTTAGAACATCTCCACCCGGTACTGAATTATACATTGATTGTGGTACGACAGAGAACCTATGCACACATCTTGCTGATTTGAATATACAATAAAATACAATAAACGGAATTTATATAGCGCCTTAGCATAAGTATGAACAAAGCACTTTACAATGATCTTAAAAGTACAACTTACACTACATCTTAGGCTACAGTAAAATGTACAACTTAATTAAAAATAAAAAACTTAGTTTGGAAACAAATAGGTTTTCAGATTAGATTTAAAAGTGCCCAGACTATGTGAAGTACGAAGTTTTACAGGTAATTTGTTCCAGAGAGCTGGCACAGAATTGCAGAAGGCATTATTCCCATATGTTGTGTGAGTTCTTTTACATACAAGCAGACTGCCATCAGCATGTGATCGAGGAACATACCATCAGAAAATGTGTGAGATTTTAGGAGATTTTGTATGTACAGTGGTGTTGTTTCATGTCTACTTTTATAAGCGAATGTGAGTAGTTTGTAGGTAATACGCTCATTTACTGGAAGCCAGTGAAGCTCTTTCAGCAGAGGAGTGGTGTGTTCCATACGCTTTGCCTTGAAATCAAGTCTTTAGCTCTGTTTTGTATCTTTTGTAGTTTTTGTGTGTTTTTTACAGTTGTTCCATATAATAAAGAGTTACAATAATCCATTCGAGAAATAACAAGTGAGCGGACAGCATGGTTGCAAGTATCTTTATCAATATAACAGCGAATGCGTCCTATATTACGAAGATGATAATTTAAAGAGCGAGAGACAGCAGATATTTGAGATGACATAGACATGGTTGAATCAAAAAGAACTCCAAGGTTGCGTACAGAATCAGATGGTTTGATAATTGTTCCACATACGTTAAGAGTTGGTTCATATATATTTCAAATTATATGCAGAGCTAGCAACAAAGAATTCGGTTTTATCTTCATTCAGTTTAAGCTTATTTACATTCATCCAATTCTTGATTTCAGCAATACATGATTCCAATTTGAAAAGAGCAGTTACACTATCTCCAGGTATGCGGGGTTAAATTCTGTATATATTTGCGTATCATCTGCGTATATGTGATAGTTCAATCTGTGTTTCTGGATAATTTTTCCAAGTGGGTATGTGTAGTAGCTAAACATCCCAGGACCTACCACTGATCCCTGGGGTAGGCCAAATTCCATTGTTTGAGTTTTAGAAAATCACCACCTATACCAACTTGGCTATTGCGTCCTTTGAGGTAGGAGAGTATCCAGGATCGCACAGCTCCATTAATGCCAATAGATTTTTCAAGTCTATCATTCAAAATATCAAAATCAATAGTGTCAAAAGCTGCACTTAGATCTAATAATACAAGATAAACAGCTTTTTTGTTGTCCAGTGCACATAGAATATCATTTTTCACTTTCAGAAGAGCAGTTTCTGTACTCAAGCGATCATGCCCTTTTCATGAACGACCCAAACCACCCAGCCGTAAAGTTAAGACTAAACACTGGAAGAAGAGAGGAAAGGGACGAAAAAGTCAGAAACAACAGATTTATTCAATCCCTGTTATTCAGAACGTGCAAGTCAAACCTAACATCACTGGCCAGACTGGTTTAACTTGAACAACTTACGCGGTTTGCCCAAACACAATGAAAAACTTCTTAATCTTCGCTTATGGAATGCAAGATCTGCATGCAACAAAACAGTTCAAATTTTCGACAACATAGTAGACAATGATGCTGATGTATTTGTAATTACAGAAACATGGCTAGCTGAGAATGACCGTGTTGTGATTGGGGAATTACTCCCACAAGGGTATTCATTCATGAATTTCCCTAGGAAACTCGATCCGCATGGTTGCATTGGGATCATATACAAGTCTAATCTTTAATATTCAAAAAAGCTCCAACTGACATTGATACGCCATCTTTTGAACATGCATCTGTCATAATTAAGAAACTTGGCATTAGACTTATCCTAGTGTATCGCCCCGCTCCGTCGAAAGAAAATGGTCTTAAAGTGCCGCAGTTTCTTGAGGAGTTCGATGCATTCATCAACAAAATTAGCATGGCCCCTGTAAAGACTTTACTATTAGGCGATTTTAACATCCATGTCGACCTCCCATCCAAACCTGATTCTGCTCGATTCCTAGAACCGCTCGCTGAAAATGGTTTCCAACAGCATGTTCATCAGTCTACTCATAAGGACGGACACACTTTGGACCTGATCATATCTCAGAATGAAGAAAATCTTGTAACTACGAGGGGAGGTCAACAGGTTCGTAGAACAAGGTACTTGAAAGAGTACTAGCCAAATTCTTTCTATCTCACTCTTGAGTATGGTCACTACAAACCCTAATTTTTCTTCAAACCTTCTATGTCAACAAAATGGAAGTCTTCCGATAGCTCCTTGAGCCACTCTTCAGTGAAGGCTCACCAGCATTGATCACCAGCAAACCTGATATTATGAAGGTAGGACTTAAAATTCTAAAATAGGTTTCACTAACTGGAGGCCATGCCTGAACCACAATGTGGTTACTTTAGTTAACTGACCCCTCTGTCGTGAATGGCAGCTTCACAAACTAAGAATAGCGTATAGGACAAAATCTGAGAACAGTCACATTCCTACCATCAACCTTCTTCACATGATGGCTTGCCTCAATTTTGCTATCAAAATTGTATGGTATATGCCTATGATTATACTTTCATTTGGCAAATGATCTGTCATCAAAACTCTCCCTGGATCTCAGAAACAGCGATGAAGACCTTGCACTATGGTGACAGAGTGATGATCTTCTTAGGAGTGGGATATGTAGGTGCTTCCACCAAATGCACTCGTAATTCCAGTGATTAATATATGTCTTATCACCTTTAGCCATATATAGATTAAACTTGCCTCGGTCCTCATTCTAAGTGTATAGAAGGTGTAGACCTGAATATGTCAATTGGTATCAATTTTGTACATGAAGATTCTGGGACCCCATCTATAAGACACCCTGGAATAATGGATGTTAATGGATTAATGTTGAAAACACATTCATCAGAGTTGTCATATTTTGTGGCTATCTCATCTTTCTTATTTGGCTCTTTATTCATTATCAATGCCACTGTACCAGCACGTATATCATTAGTGGTGACGTCAGCAAGTCTTTTGGACCTTGGATG
This sequence comes from Amphiura filiformis, assembly GCF_039555335.1. Taxonomy (NCBI): domain Eukaryota; kingdom Metazoa; phylum Echinodermata; class Ophiuroidea; order Amphilepidida; family Amphiuridae; genus Amphiura; species Amphiura filiformis. Next base: position 535,532 of record NC_092642.1, on the reverse strand, counting down.
ATCTTCAAGGACGCTCAATCCATTTTTGAACTCTGAGAACCATTTCGTTGCTGTTGAATACCAATGACTTCATTACCATTTACAGCAACTGTACATTGTTAAATTTTATTTGAGTTTTCACCGCCATCCGGAGAAATTTCCATAATGACCCTAATTCACTTTTTTGTGAATTCATGGAGGTAGGCTTCCTCTGAAGAGTGTCCTGCCCACATACAGTGATGTAAAAATCTAATATCTTTGCAGTAATGGTTTGTTGAACAAACTAAGGTTACTAGTAAACTCATACAACATGCCAAGGAAAACTATTATCAAGAACAACTTGAGAATTCAAGCAATAAGAACATGCTTGTGACTCTGAACAAACTCTTGAACAATGTTACTAAACAACTTCCTGACTTTGATAAATTGAATGAAATGTGCAATTCATTTGCCAGATTCTTTGTTGAAAAGGTTTCTAAAATCAGGCAGGATCTTGATAGTGTACCTAGTGCTCTTCCAGATTGCAAACCTTTAGAGTACTGCCAGAATCTTTTAAGCAAAAATGTTTCCTTGTCTTCATTTAACCAGGTCACCGTTGAAGAGGTGTGTAAAATCATATCATCTATACCACCCAAATCATGTGCATTAGATACCATTCCTCTGTGGTTGTTTAAAGAGAATGTTGAATTGTTGTGTAAACCGTTAACATCTATAATTAATGTGTCTTTAAGTACAGGTGTCTTTCCATTTAAGCTCTGTGAGGCGATTGTATCCCTCGTCTTGAAGAAGCCTTCCCTCGACAAAGAGGTTTAAAGAATTTCCGCCCAGTGTCAAATATAAGCTATGTGTCTAAAGTTAATGGAGAAGGTCGTGTGTAGCCAGATTAAAGACCATCTCAATTCACATGGCCTCCTAGAACCATTCCAATCCGCGTACAGAGAACTGCATTGCACAGAAACTACTCTCCTTCGTGTTAGAACTGATATACTAAGATCTATGGACAAAAATAATGCTGTTGCGGTTGTGTTACTCGATTTATCCACCGCATTTGATACAGTAGACCATGCCATCCTATTGAATCGGCTTAAGCACACCTATGGAATATGGCACAGCCTTGGCATGGATGTCATCTTATCTTCAAAATCGTTCTTTTCGCGTATCCGTCGGAGATGCTTCATCTAGCAATCACGCTCTCCATTATGGGATTCCACAGGGCTCTGTGGTTGGCCCGCTCTTCTTCGTTATGTACACATGTTGTCTTGGTGCTATTATCCGTAAGTACAAGATCAAGTACCATATGTATGCCGATGATGTGCAGCTTTATTTACCGTTTAAAGCTAAATCCGAAAGTGATATCAAACTTGCCATTAATTGACAAACGCTCTTCTTGTATTAATGAAATCAGTGAGTGGATGACTAGAAATAAGCTCAAACTTAACAGTGAAAAAAACGAGTTCTTTATAGCATTGTCTAACTATAATATCAAATATATCAAGGACATCTGCATTAATATTGGTGGCAGCACTATATTGCAATCTCTTGTCATGAAAAACCTTGGTGTTGTCTTTGATCAGACGATGTCAATGAGAGGACATGTGAAACACACGGCGAAGTCCGTCAATTTCCACCTCCGTAACATCTATAGGATCTGTCGGTACATCACTGTTGATAGCTGCCACAAACTTGTATGGCATCACATCCAAAGATCTGAAGAAACTTCAATCTCTGCAAAATAGGGCGGCGCGGATTGTGTTTAGATAAGATAGGAGACATTCATCAGCTCCATTGCTCAGAGAACTCCATTGGCTGCCTCTTGAATCCCGGATAGCTTTCAAACTCATGCTGCTCGCTTATAAATTTAGGTATCCATGGACTACTGCTGTCTTATCTCACCGAGTATCTCATTCCTTATGCTCGATCAAGAGAGAATATGAGATCTGGTGATGACAAAGTTACGTCTTGCCATACCATGCACAAAACGAACACTTGGGGACAAAGCCTTCACGGCAGCTGCTCCGCGCCTTTGGAACTCTCTGCCCATTCACATCCGCCAACTCCCTTCCATCCATAGATTCAAGGAATCGCTCAAAACCAACCTTTTCCCAATATGTTAATTTTCTACTTGCCACTAGATAGTGAGCTTGTCACCTAGCTGTTTATATGTTTTTAGCATGTGTATATTTAATTTGTAGCTTAACAGTGTATGCAATGCTTTTTAGTATGTGTAATGTAAGTTGTAATTTAAGCTGTAATTTTTTAAAGTCCGTTTGTACAGCGCCTTGATCTCTTTGATAAATGCTGTCTAATAATAATATAATAACTAGAATTTTGCGGTTCTCGACCGGCGCGGTTCTCGACGCAAAGCGTCGGCCGCAATGCCTCCACCTTGATGCCCATCATTTTAATCGGTGCAATTTCACTTGACCCCAAAATGACCTTCACATTATTTGCCTCACTAAGGTGGCAGTTCCCATCCAATTTCATGAACCTGCATCAGTCTATGGTGATTTGACCGCAGATGACCCCGAATGACCCCAAAATGACCTTGACATTTTTGCCTCGTTTCAGTGGTCGTCCCCACAAAATTTCATGAACCTGCGACAATCTATGGTGATTTGACCTCGGATGACCTTGGCTGACCCCAAAATGACCTTGACATTTTTGTCTTCCTACAGTAGTCGTTCCCACCAAATTTCATGAACCTGCAACAATATATGGTGATTTTACCCCGGATGACCCCAAATGACCTCACAATGACCTTGCGATTACGCAAATTTTGCGCTGAAAAGCAAATCAGGTCAAGAACCTCTGGCTGTGCTACATGTACTCTCCACCAAGTTTCATCACTTTAACTCATACAGATCTCCAGATAATATGTGCACTTAAGGTTAGTTTGCTTGATATGCATAAATTATGCAAATTAGGTACTTAATTAACATATTTTGCGACAAACACCTGCTAAAATTTGGAGACCACCAATTGCCACCCCTCCACCAAATTGCATCACTATACGCCTTACCAGTTCCGAGAAATTGCACTCACAAGCTCGGACGGACATACAGACGGACAACCAGGAAGCATAATACCTCCGGTGGAGGCATAATAAAACCGCACTCAGAACCAGCTATGTGATATGGTTATGCCGTTAAAGCAAAGCATTCGGACAGATAGACCTAAAAAAGCTGGAAACCGTCTCCATGTGAAGATAAAGAAGACAAACCAGCACAAGGCACTCAGACCTAAATATGCCAAGTGACACTTATAAATATTCCTCAACGACACTTTTCATAGCTATACACTAGTCCTGCCTGCTGCCTTACATCACCCGGGTGGACCGTTGCAACGGTGTGGCACTTGCTAGTGTAAGCTGATTTTGTTCATTTGTTATAGACTGCAACAAGGTGATTTTTCCAATTTTGTCATCTTCCAAGAGAGAACTACATGTATATACTAGGAGTGCTCATCTTAAGAAAGGGTAAATTAGACTCCGAAGATGACCGCGTTGGTGATCTACCAATGAACTACCCCTCCAACTGATAGTAAGACTAGGTTCCTGTGACCAGTCATTGTCCGTAACCACATTGCACATCCCAGTTCCAGCAGTGCAAGCTCTGCTCAGCTGACTCTAGCTCAAGGGTCTGCTGGGTAATATAGGGGCATTGACCTAGCACGATGGTTTACGTACGCCATGCACTCATACCAGCTGTTCCTAGCCTGAAAGTAGGATGGAGTGCCCAATCTCTGATGATGGTTTAATTAAATCTATCTCTGAGGGAAGTGGGACGGTTGGGGCCCCCTAAAACCGGTTTAACCCACCAGAGTCTGGTCCTAACACTATGAAATAAAATCACTGAAAAAAGCACTGAACATGCTGAAAAAAGGGACTCTGTAATAACCACTAAAATAATCACTGAAACACTCACTGAAATTTGATCATTTCAGTGGGATTAGTGTGTTTCAGTGTGATTATTGAAATGACCGTGGACACTAATCACACTGAAACTCCCTAATCCCACTGAAATGATCAAATTTCAGTGAGGGTTTCAGTGATTATTTTAGTGGTTATTACAGAGTCCCTTTTTTTCAGCATGTTCAGTGTTCATTTCAGATGTCAGTGCTTTTTCAGTGATTTTATTTCATAGTTTAAGTCCAGAGACCTCAGAGATTCCTGCCTCGTGGACACAACGTTGGAGGATGGCCTTTTGAGCTCGCCGCACTTGAGCTGGAAGCGGGATGGTTGGGGTCCCTTAAAACCGGTTTAACCCACCAGAGTTTGGTCCTAAGTCCAGAGACCTCAGAGAATTGATTGATGCCTACCCAAGACAAGGAGATCTACAGTTCAAGAAATACTTCCCAAGACACCTTCAAAGAGGCATTATAATGGAGTGCTCATCTGTATAAGGGTGAAATAAAGCTCCCCAGGTGACTGCGCTGGTGCTCTACCATTGAATTACTTCTCTGACGAGTCAATATTCAATATAATAGATGACCATAAAAATGCTTGGTTGGCTACTTGACACTTCAGATAATATGATACCCATTCATGAGGATTATTGTAACATAAACAATCACTTGATCAATAGCATCAATTAACATTATAACAAGATATGTTAAAGAATATTATTCATAATTGCATAATAAATGTTCCTGTGTCGGCATGCACTCATGAGTTCATTTCTTTTGTTTAATGAAGATAAGTCAGGTCTGTGTATGATAAAATATTTCTCCTCGATACACAGGTTGCAAAGTTTACGAGATGTTGAGTAATTAAGCCTTATATATATATATATTAGCTCTGCTTATTACTTTCCATTTAATTGAATACGGTACATTTTTATCTTTTAGCGTCCAGACATACTCGCTTAGAGTTGTGGTGTGTCTGTTCTTGCTGTTCCGGAAGCTAGACATGGCCGACTGGCCGTTAACAAAAAAGCTTGAAAGATCGAACTCATTATTAAAGAAAACGATATGTAAAATCATTGCAAATAATGATCTACGCATCACAATTGATGCAAGACATCTATTAATTTCCTCGACATCACAATGAACCCGTCTAATGGATCATACTCGCCATTCTTGAAACCGAACAATAGCCCACTTTATGTCAACAAAGAGAGCAACCATCCCCCAACCATCATCAGGAATATACCGGAAAGTATAAACAAGAGCACCAATGGTGCTGTAGCTCATTTGTTATGGGTTATGGTCAGGAATTGAAATTCATTTTGTTGGTGGTTGTGTGCAGGTTTTATTTGTTATGTTGTTTGTAAGTGCAGTTGTTTTATTAGTTTGTTGGCAGGGCTGTGATGAAGAGTGTAGTTTAGTTTATTACCTTCATTGCACATAAAAATATCAAAATGCGGTGTGTGCTGCAAAAGGGCAACCCTGAACAGGCACGCAGGCCCACTAGATGGGGTCCGTTATACACACACCAAATAAAAGAACTAAAATTACACAGTACATGATTATAGACACATTTAAAAACACTTTAAAATACATTAGAAATACAATATTATACTAAAATTAAGTTGCCAAATTACTTCAAGACATCGCAGAATTCAAATAAGCACTAGTGAAATTGCACAAAGTAGGTATCCTGACAAGTTAATTTGAGATGTTGTGGTTAGTGCCGGGGGTTAGTGGTATACCTGTCTTATTGATTGTAGATTTTGTTAGTGTATTTAAGTGGTTGCTGTTGACAGCTTTTTGGCTGGTTGCATTGGGCAGGCAATGTAGATTTGGTATAATAGAATTGTTTCATGTTTGCTGGTTTGTAGTTTATAGTTGAAGGTATTTTATAGGGATGCGTTGTGTGGAGTTGGTTGCTGGGAATGTTAGGACTTTTGTTGTGTGAGTGCGTATTTTTGAAGTTGTGGAGTTAAATGCGATAACCCATAACCAATATATAGTAACCAATATACAGTAACCTGTATACAACTGTGCCATACAAATGATTATATTGCACAATAATCTGGGAAAATGTAGTTTTGCCAGAGGTAAGGTTCAATAATAAATTGAAGCATATTCGTTCATTTTTATGTCACATTATATGTTCAAAATGTGCCTATTATACACTAGGTATGTGGGAAGGGAGCCTGTGTACTTTGTTTGCTGCTAAATATGGGTGGTTTTATTCAAACAAGTATAACTTGGGTTTGCTGTGAGCAGTTACATCAATTCTTTTTTTTATTATTGAAACATGTAGAATTTGCTCTTTTCAATGATATTTTCATTTACAGCCTATTATAGATCTGTAGTTACAGCCCTTTAAACATGAGTTTACTTTTTTAATCAGATTGTATGATCAGCTACTGTTTGGAATTAAGGGTATTTGCTCCACAGATAATTCTATTATGTAGTTTCCATTATTCCATTATCTGTGTTTGCTCAGTCATTTTATTGAAACTGAGAAATTTACAACAACTTGGCCTAACAAGTAGGTGTTAATATGTTAAAAAGACACAACGTCTGGACATTAATTTCTTCCATGCTAATAGTCAATTGATTTTCCTCGCATTTCTGGGTTTATATTTACAGTGTACAGGATCTGTGCAAGATCAATAAAACATTAAATGATCATCAATCAATCAATTTATTGGAATCACTTTTGTAACAGTGGCACATGCACTCATGTGCAGTGCATCCAACATAAAAATACAATTACATAGAACATCAATAAAAAAACAAAAAGAAACATACTTATGCTTATATACAAATGTCTTACGTAAAAAGGATAATACACTTAAACACAATTTACAAGCTAAATTTAACACTAGTACATCTAGTACACTTAACACGCCCACCCCACAAATATTCTACGTTTGTATACGCAAACCCCCCCCCCGCATGCATCCCTCAATTCTCACTTTACAACATAATTATTCTACATGTGCACAAAATATGGAGTGCATAATAAGTTAATATACAAATTTTACACAAATATAATATATACAAATGAATAGCAAGATGGTTACATTTGAAGATTCTTAAGTGTGCTGTTTCTTTTGGCCCATGCTTTTTTGAGATAACTCTTGCTATACGTATCAAAAATTTGACCTACTGCATTATCATATTGATAGATATCACTTAAAGCAAAATATAATTTAGTAAGATTTCCATTTGAAATGAAGCATTCCCATGCAGATTGGCAATTAATATCAATTAAAGATCTCTCTAGTTTATAAAATTCATCAATACGAATATCATTATATGCATTACATGTAAACAGAAAGTGAATAATATCCTCTTCAAAACCAGAGTTACATAAGCGGCAGACACCATCATTTGTCTTGGCCCATGAGCGGGTGTTATTATCGATTTGAAGGGTGTTGGTTCGAGCTTTAAACTTGAGCTTGGCACCCTGGAAGTCGGTTTTTCCAGTAAGATATGGCTCAAGATATTTTTCTTGCTTAAGCAATGAATAGTTTTGAAGAGATGATTTATTTTTCACAGAATTAACCCAGTCATTATATTCAATATCCTTATTTATTGATTTGAAAGTCTGAAGCCAATTATGATTACTTTCGGAACTAAAGTTGTTAAATAAGTGATCCAGGCCGCATTTTGTAAGTCTGTCTTCAATACACGACAACCATTTCCACCGTAAATTATGATTATTCCGATATACATTAAACATAACATTAAAGAAAAGTTTTGGCCAACGATTTGGGTTCATGTTAATGAGTCTGTGAAAATACCCAACACGTTGAACATTTTGAATGGATGAAAGTGCATCCCAGCCTAAATCACCATATATGGATCCTTTTGCTGTATTGATGGGGATTTTGAGAATGTATCTCGCCATTTGGTATTGAAGATTTTCTAATTTATTAACATCAGTTTGACCTCCACAAACCCAAGTAGAACATGCATAATTAATTGTAGGGAGACCAATTGTGCGACAAAGAAGGTCTCCGTAGTATACCCGATTAAAGTCATCTTGACTATCAATAATAGATTTAATATAGGCTATAATTCTATGACCTTTACGAATAACTTCTTTTATATGAAGGTGATCAGATAGGTTGTAATTAATATGGGTGCCAAGATATTTGTAACTGTTTGTTTCTTTAATACAACCGTTACCAAGATTCCAAACATTTTAGGATTAGCACGTTTACCTATTTTGAGTACATTTGATTTATCGAGATTAAAGATAAACGCATACATGCTAGCAAATGATGAGGCAGTGTCAAGCATCTTCTGTAGGTCGTGAGCATTTTCCATAATCAATACCACATCATCTGCCCACAGGAGGCAGTTAATTTTAATGTTACATATATCAACACCAAAGTTGGACTTTTTTAGCATCTTTGATAGATTATTTATGAAAATATTAAATAAAACTGGGGAGAGAACACATCTCTGTTTTAGGCCGTCATCTACAGCAAAAAAGTTAGTTTCAATATCACCAAATTTTACTAAACACTTAACATTATTATACAAATTCTTTAAGATACGCCATATTTTACCTCTTATACCAGAGTTCCATGCAGCTACAAGAAGCCCATCTCTCCAAACAGTGTCAAATGCCTTCTTGAAGTCAAGAAAGGCAAAGAAAGTCTTTTTACCTTCAGACAATCTTGTGGCTGCAATACTTTTTAAAGAAAATATATGATCTTGACACTGATGATCTTTTCTAAATCCACCTTGAGTTTCAGTAAGAAGATTATTTTTTTCTGCAAATTCTGATATGACATTGGCGAAAATTCGGTTATATATCTTAGCAACGCAAGAGTTTAAAGTAATTCCTCTATAATTATTTAAATCATCTTTACGGCCTTTTTTATGAATGGGAATAATAATTCCCATGTTCCATTCGTCTGGAGCATGTTCATAATACAATAACTTATTAAATAAAGCATGCATATAATTAATCAATATATCACCGCCATTTTTTAATGTTGTAGCATTAAATATGTTAATTGAAAAACTAGAAACATTGTGGTGGATATATTATGCTATATTATGCTAGCCAGAGAAGTTATCTTACACTTCCCATAATGCATTTCTTCCATTTCAATATTCTGAACTGATTTGATATGTTGTGCCACGGGTCAACAAAATATAGTTCAGTAAACAGAGCACATCCAGATCTTGCAAAATATATTCAATTCTTGACTAGCGACCCTTGTTCAGCCAGTCTATTCTCAAAATGAAAACATGAAAAATGAAAAAAATGAAACCTGTACAAAGTAATGGGAGCATTAATTGGTTGGAATGAGGGGATGTATTATGTTGCAAAGGATTCTGGGAAGGGTAAAATATTTTCTCTGCATGCTTGCTATCCCTATCAACAGTATAGATGGGTTTTCTTGCCCTAAACCTTAAAAACTTTATCTCTTATCCAAAATTGTAAAAACACATATCTAGGGTTTATGCAATAGCTGTCAGGTGCTTTTATATTAAGATTATGTACAATATAGAATGCAGAAATGGTCAAATGTTTATAGGGTAGCTATTGCAGGTAATGTCCTTCTCGATATCATTACAACTTTTGGTTTTGCAACATGTTTGCCTGGCCTAATTAAGTGTATTAGCTCTCATTTTATCTACTCAGTAGTTCTGAATATGCACTAATTGGGGAAATTTGAGACACTGCTTGCTCATGGCCATGTATGTACGTAATCCACCAGTGGAGCTCCTGCGCCCCTCCGCAGAACTTCCGATAGTGGACATTGTGCGCTCGGGGGCGCACAGAATCCACTATCGGAGTTGCTGCGCTCGGAAGCAAAAATTTATAAAAGGCCTTATTATAATAGCGGTGGATCATTCTGCGCTCGGGCGCAGAGAATCCACTACCGGAGTTACTGCGCCCGGTCACAGTTCCTAATTATGTAGCGGTGGATCATTGCTGCGCTCGGGCGTAGAAAATCCACTACCGGAGTTACTGCGTCCGGGCGCAGGTCTTTATATGTAGCGATGGATCATTGCTGCGCTCGGGCGCAGATAATCCACTATCGGAGTTCTGCGCCAGCGCCGTTCCTTATGTAGCGGTGGATCATCACAGAAAATCCACTGTCGGAGTTACTGCGCTCGGAAGCAAAATAAACATATTTTCTTATTATAATAGCTGTGGATCATTTTTGTTATTTTGCTTTCGAACTCCGACCATGGATTATCTGCGCCCTAGCGCAGAGATGATCCACCGCCACCTATAAGGAACTGCGTCCGGGCGCAGCAACTCCGATAGTGGATTCTCTGCGCCCGAGCGCAGCAATGATACACCGCTATTATAATAAGAAAATATTTTATTTAGCTTCCGAGCGCAGAAGCTCCAACAGTGGATTCTCTGCGTCCGAGTGCAGAAATGATCCACCGCTATTATAATAAGAAAATATTTTATTTTGCTTCCGAGCGCAGAAGCTCCAAAAGTGTATTCTCTGCGCCGGAGCACAGAAATGATCCACCGCTATATATAATAAGAAAATATGTTATTTTGCTTCCCAGTGCAGAAGCTCCAACAGTGGATTTTCTGCGCCCGAGCGCAGCAATGATCCACCCCAACATATAAGGGCGCAGAAATGATCCACCACTATTATAATAAGAATATATGTTATTTTGTTTCAGAACGCAGTAACTCCAACAGTGGATTCTCTGCGCCCGAGCGCAGCAATGATCCACCGCTACATATAAGGAACTGCGCCGGGTGCAGTAATTCCAATAATGGATTCTCTGCGCTCGGGCGCAGAAATGATCCACCGCTATTATAATAAGAAAATGTGTTATTTTTGCTTCCGAGCGCAGTAACTCCGACCGTGGATTCTCTGCGCCCCCGAGCGCAGAAATGATCCACCGCTATTATTATAAGAAAACATGTTATTTTGCTTCCGAACGCAGTAAATCCAACAGTGGATTCTCTGCGCCCGAGCGCAGCAATGATCCACCGCTACATATAAGGAACTGCGCCCGGGCGCAGCAACTCTGTGCTCGGGCGCAGAACTTCCACTACCGGAAGTTCTGCGGAGGGGCGCAGGAGCTCCACTGGTGGATCACGTACATAACTCTCATGGCTCGTGCACAGAAGTAGGGGCCTATAGACAGCACAAGCCCAATTGGTGCTTTATCTATTGACTTGCCTTATGTACTATCGGTCCGGCAAAGCAACACTGAAAAGCAAACATTCTGTTACATCTTTTACAAAACGCCACAGCATCGCAAGAACAAGGAGTTTGAACAGTGCTTGTAATATGATCAGCACTACAAACAGTCTGCAAAGGAGACTATTCTCTGAAATTTGGTAACAATTTTTCGTAACAAAATGCCCCCCAAATCACACTTTCCGTCCAAATTTTCCTAGCTAAATAAGTAACAATCATGAACGATCATGCAAAGCCGGGATGCAAAGATCGCTCCCTCAAATTACCAGCTCCATTACTCAAACGATGTAGCAAGAGAAAGTAAAAAACATAGAAAAAACTAGACTATGACTATGGCTAATGAGCTAACAAGCGACTTTCAAAAATATCTTCCTCTGAAACCACCTTCAAGTATGCCAAACCTGTGTACCAAGAACCCGGGGGCACTCAGAAAAAAAAACAAAACGGGGACGTGCCGCAAATATGGGTAGCATTTTCAGCCTCTTGGTATATCAATGACCCCTTTTTCAAAGCCTATTTTGGTATATGAATGGGTCCTTTTTTTTCTAATTTTTTTCAATTTTTTCGGAAAATAGCCCAATTTTTCCTTAATCTAGCCAAAAATGCCAAAATTTTCCCAAAATTTTGGGAAAATTTGTAAAAACGAAGACAATTTGGGTTAAATTCGGCCGAAAATTTTGACTTTTGGTATATAAATGGGTCCAAATTTCTTGAAAAATTGGTATATTTATGGGTCCACTTTCAAATTCTCAGCGGCACGTCCCTACCAAAACCAAACTTGAGTACCCCCCCGGGACCAAGAAGCACTCAACAAAAGTGGATATGACCACAAACTCAAATTCAATTCAAACAAAAAGAATAATGAAAACAACTCTCGCAAACGTGCCAAACCTGGTTTAAACCCACCATATAGTGAATATGTGTACACAAACATCGGGAAAAGATTTGTCCAAAAGTTGGACAAATGCTTTCCCCCTGGTCACCAACTACACAAATTGATAAATAGAAGCCCTGTTAAAGACACACCACAACTCTAAGCGAGTATGTCTGGACGTTAAAAGATAAAAATGTACCGTATTCAATTAAATGGAAAGTAATAAGCAGAGCTAAGGCTTACTCAACATCTCGTAAAACTTTGCAACCTGTGTATCGAGGAGGAATATTTCATCTTCTCTCCATACACAGACCTGACATGTCACCCTCCACCAAGCATAATTTGGAGTTTTGAGCAACTAAATTACTGATACAGGTGACTGTGCAAACATGTATTTATATTATTATAAGACCAATCTAGCGTAATACTTTTATGGAGGGTGTCGGTTTTTGCCTCTTTTGTCAAAACATATATATATACCGGTATATGGCTTACCTTCTATAGTTCTTCTTTAACTGACATTTATCACGATTAAGTTTTTCATGCACAGTGTGGAATACTATTCAGATGGTTTTCAATGAAAAGTATAGTGAAATGCATGCTAGATGCATAAGCTACAGCACCGGGAACTGTTCCTGGTTTTCATATAGCATGACACCTTGCCCCAGAACCATTTGAATAGTGCTCCGCACAGCACTGCTCACTGGAAACTTAACTTCAATACTATTCATCATTAATGTGCACAGTGTACCGATGTATATTAATTTGGTACCGATGAAAAATAGATCAAACATAGGGAAACATACCATATTCAACCTAATTAGCACCCTTTCCCTAAATTAGTGTTGCTATTAAACTTGCATCTGTGTAAGCACCAAGGTTGTAGCTACAGTGGACGGTGGAGCCCACCACTCAGCTGCAATTTTGGCACTAGAGCCCACCACTCAGAGTTCAAAATTGCAAAATTTTATTGAATTAGTCAAGAATTTGGGTAAATTTTGACAACAAATTGCCAAATGTGCTCAATTTTCATCAAATGCCACCCAGCACTAAAAATATCATAGCTACAACCCTGGTAAGCACCCTCTTCATTGTGCTTTGATTTGCATGAAATATATTGGTCAAAATTAAAGCTGCAACAGCAAATCTTCTGTCCCTGATTCATATTTTACCCTTGTTTGACTTTCAAAACCTAAGTATCTCTTTAAATGACTTATGCCCAGTTCATAGTCCACTTCGTGAACACAAATTTTTCGCGGCGAAGAATTAGCCAAGGTCTTATCGTGTGATAAAATCGATTCATACTCAACGTACTTCTCGCGATAAAACATTTATCGCAAGGTAAGTGTTGCTATTTCATTTTTAATGTTGCTGAACCTGTGATGATTTAAGTGATTGCCAGGTACATCTTGAAAATACTGTAGGCCTAATAATATTGTGTAGTATAGAGGTGTGGTTGTATTTGAGGCATTTGAATATACTGAGGGGGTATCCAAAAGTTTTTGACATCCCCCAGAAGCGAAGGAGCTATATCGATGAAATTTTGTCAGTGCAATTACTGGTCCTTCTGTACATTATGGTCCAAAAATGGTCTCATAAGTATGTTTACTTTTTTTTTTTTTTACAGGTGGCGCCAGATGGGCAGTAGGCGCATAGCCTGTAAAATGGTGAAAATTGAGGCACGCAGCGTGATTAAGTTCCTGCATTTGAAGGGTTAGGCCTACAATGCTCAGAAAATCTATGATGAAATGAAAGCTATCTACGGTGATGATTGCCCATCATATGGCACTGTTGCTTTTTGAAAAAGAAATTTCCAAACTGGCCACATGTCCCTCACAGATGAGCCAAGAAGTGGACGTCCATCACTTTCGGATGATGCGGCCACAGTGAAGAAATTCAAGAAAGTGGAGGATCTTATCATGAAAGAAAGAAAACATACTTATGAGACCATTTTTGGACTATAATGTACATAAGGACTAGTATTTACACTGACAAAAAAAGTCTCATAAGTATGTTTACTTTCTTTACAGGTGGCGCTATGGGCAGTAGGCGCATAACCTTTTCATGATAAGATCCTCCACTTTTTTTAATTTCTTCACGGTGGCGCGATCATCCGAAAGTGATGGACGCCCACTTCTTGGCTCATCTGTGAGGGACATGTGGCCAGTTTGGAAATTCCTTTTTCAAAAAGCAACAGTGCCATATGATGGGCAATCATCACCGAGATAGCTTTCATTTCATCATAGATTTTCTGAGCATTGTAGGCCTAACCCTACAAATGAAGGAACTTAATAACGCTGCGTGCCTCAATTTTCACCATTTTACAGGTTATGCGTCTACTGCCCATCTGGCGCCACCTGTAAAAAAAGTAAACATACTTATGAGACCATTTTTGGACCATAATGTACAGAAGGACCAGTAATTACACTGACAAAATTTCATCGATACAGCTCCTTCGCTTCTGGGTGATGTCAAAAACTTTTGGATACCCCCTCGTATTTCAAAAGCATTGTCGATATTGAAAATTCAGGGGCAGGAAATGTCATCTTTCAAGAATGTTGAAAGAAGCATTAATATCATCAACGTAGCTAAAATAAATAAAAAGTTGTGTTGGATTATTGTTTTATATTATGCACAAGCGAAAATGAAGGTTACATTAAAACACTAAGCGCAGGCGCTATAACAAAATGGGTTGAACTTGCACCGGGAACTTACAATCAGTGTTTAATGTCTGCATATCCTCATAGGCCTATATAATTGTAATCTATCATTGTGCAAGTTAGGAAGTTTTGTACGGCAACTATGAATTTTCTTTATACTCGTCATTCGCCATGGTGCCCAATCAATGATTACAGCACATAGATGATGGTTTAAAATGTAGCGATTTTCTGCAGTAGGTTACAGCTTTCTGTGAAAAAGGTCATTGCCTCGACCTTGCCTGCCAAGCAGCCAATCAGAAACTTTTATCGCGCGCAAATATTCGCTTGAGTTGAACAAAATTCAACTCAAGCAAATTTATCCTTGGAGACGAAGGCTTAAGTAATACATGCAAACAAGCTTTGGATATTTTTGTAAAGACAGAATGAGTTACAATCGATACAATTGAAATTTGGTAGCAATCTTTCAGGACCACTTTGATTATCCTTGAAATAGCTGCAATGAAAGAAATCAGTCCTGTAAATGTATTAATTGATCCATGTAATAAGTTGCCTATTATAGATTGGCTTGAATATAAGAGATATAATGCCTCTATGTTCTAATATGATTGGATTTATTTTTCAGATAATCATCACTATAAATGCTACTATGCTCTAATTTGATTGGATTCATTTTCAAGATAATCATGACTATCATGCTGCTATGCTCTAATTTGATTGGATTCATTTTCAAGATAATCATGACTATAATGCTGCTATGCTCTAATTTGACTGGATTCATTTTCAAGATAATCATGACTATAATGCTGCTATGCTCTAATTTGATTGGATTCATTTTCAAGATAATCATGACTATAATGCTGCTATGCTCTAATTTGATTGGATTCATTTTCAAGATAATCATGACTATAATGCTGCTATGCTCTAATTTGATTGGATTCATTTTCAAGATAATCATGACTATAATGCTGCTATGCTCTAATTTGATTGGATTCATTTTCAAGATAATCATGACTATAATGCTGCTATGCTCTAATTTGACTGGATTCATTTTCAAGATAATCATGACTATAATGCTGCTATGCTCTAATTTGATTGGATTCATTTTCAAGATAATCATGACTATAATGCTGCTATGCTCTAATTTGATTGGATTCATTTTCAAGATAATCATGACTACAATGCTGCTATGCTCTAATTTGATTGGATTCATTTTCAAGATAATCATGACTATAATGCTGCTATGCTCTAATTTGATTGGATTCATTTTCAAGATAATCATGACTATAATGCTGCTATGCTCTAATTTGATTGGATTCATTTTCAAGATAATCATGACTATAATGCTGCTATGCTCTAATTTGATTGGATTCATTTTCAAGATAATCATGACTATAATGCTGCTATGCTCTAATTTGATTGGATTCATTTTCAAGATAATCATGACTATAATGCTGCTATGCTCTAATTTGATTGGATTCATTTTCAAGATAATCATGACTATAATGCTGCTATGCTCTAATTTGATTGGATTCATTTTCAAGATAATCATGACTATAATGCTGCTATGCTCTAATTTGATTGGATTCATTTTCAAGATAATCATGACTATAATGCTGCTATGCTCTAATTTGATTGGATTCATTTTCAAGATAATCATGACTATAATGCTGCTATGCTCTAATTTGATTGGATTCATTTTCAAGATAATCATGACTATAATGCTGCTATGCTCTAATTTGATTGGATTCATTTTCAAGATAATCATGACTATAATGCTGCTATGCTCTAATTTGATTGGATTCATTTTCAAGATAATCATGACTATAATGCTGCTATGCTCTAATTTGATTGGATTAATTTTCAAGATAATCATGACTATAATGCTGCTATGCTCTAATTTGATTGGATTCATTTTCAAGATAATCATGACTATAATGCTGCTATGCTCTAATTTGATTGGATTCATTTTCAAGATAATCATGACTATAATGCTGCTATGCTCTAATTTGATTGGATTCATTTTCAAGATAATCATGACTATAATGCTGCTATGCTCTAATTTGATTGGATTCATTTTCAAGATAATCATGACTATAATGCTGCTATATTCTAATTTGACTAGATTCATTTTGAAAATAATCATGACTATAATGCTGCTATGCTCTAATTTGATTGGATTCATTTTCAAGATAATCATGACTATAAATGCTGCTATGCTCTAATTTGACTAGATTCATTTTGAAAATAATCATGACTATAATGCTGCTATGCTCTAATTTGATTGGATTCATTTTCAAGATAATCATGACTATAATGCTGCTATGCTCTAATTTGACTGGATTCATTTTCAAGATAATCATGACTATAATGCTGCTATGCTCTAATTTGATTGGATTCATTTTCAAGATAATCATGACTATAATGCTGCTATGCTCTAATTTGACTGGATTCATTTTCAAGATAATCATGACTATAATGCTGCTATATTCTAATTTGACTAGATTCATTTTGAAAATAATCATGACTATAATGCTGCTATGCTCTAATTTGATTGGATTCATTTTCAAGATAATCATGACTATAATGCTGCTATGCTATAATTTGACTGGATTCATTTTCAAGATAATCATGACTATAATGCTGCTATGCTCTAATTTGATTGGATTCATTTTCAAGATAATCATGACTATAATGCTGCTATGCTCTAATTTGACTGGATTCATTTTCAAGATAATCATGACTATAATGCTGCTATGCTCTAATTTGATTGGATTCATTTTCAAGATAATCATGACTATAATGCTGCTATGCTCTAATTTGACTGGATTCATTTTCAAGATAATCATGACTATAATGCTGCTATATTCTAATTTGACTAGATTCATTTTGAAAATAATCATGACTATAATGCTGCTATGCTCTAATTTGATTGGATTCATTTTCAAGATAATCATGACTATAATGCTGCTATGCTATAATTTGACTGGATTCATTTTCAAGATAATCATGACTATAATGCTGCTATGCTCTAATTTGATTGGATTCATTTTCAAGATAATCATGACTATAATGCTGCTATGCTCTAATTTGATTGGATTCATTTTCAAGATAATCATGACTATAATGCTGCTATGCTCTAATTTGATTGGATTCATTTTCAAGATAATCATGACTATAATGCTGCTATGCTCTAATTTGATTGGATTCATTTTCAAGATAATCATGACTATAATGCTGCTATGCTATAATTTGACTGGATTCATGTTCAAGATAATCATGACTATAATGCTGCTATGCTCTAATTTGATTGGATTCATTTTCAAGATAATCATGACTATAATGCTGCTATGCTCTAATTTGACTGGATTCATTTTCAAGATAATCATGACTATAATGCTGCTATGCTCTAATTTGATTGGATTCATTTTCAAGATAATCATCACTATAAATGCTACTATGCTATAATTTGACTGGATTCATTTTCAAGACCATCATCACATTAACACAGACACCTGTTCCAAGTCTAATGCCTCCACTGGTGAACAATCGTCAACCCTTTCTCAAACACTTGACCAGTGGAGCAACAGCTGTTGAAATCACATTGCCAGGATTCTCACTTGCCGTCTGCTTAAACATGGTACTAAATGTATCAGATACCAGTAAAACTATTGCAATGGATGATGTTTGTGCCTCAAATTCAACTATTTGACATTTTCCCCCAAGCACATCAGTACTTGACACAATATCCCCTGATAGTTTTGACAATCAGGAGAATTACCACAACTTGAAATGCTATAAGTCATGAATAGCTCAACGATGCTACATAATTGAAGATTTTTCTCAATATCAAGTAAACACACAAAATTAAAATATGATATCAGTATTTCTGGCTGAAAAGCCATATGTACTTTAACATTTGTACCCAACATATTTTGACAGATATTTGATTTCATGCATTTTGCGATACAGAATTTGTCTGAAAACACTTTGTTACCATGAATGGAAAGACTTTTATACTGAGCCACTGCCCAGTGTTGTTCATGAATCATTGTATTAATCCCCGCGCATGACTGGTATCCAAATCTGTAACTGGATTTCAATCTGAATCTGTATTTCAATATGAATCTGGATTTCAATCTGGATCTGATCTATTTGTAGGGTAATCACTGTAACAGTGGATCTTTTCCCAAGTCTTTCCCTCTTCACAACTAAGCTCATCTTACCCAAGGGCCGTACAAATCCGATGTATCTACTATCACCTTGATAAAAACCACGTCGTCCTTCACGTACATCTGATCTTTCAGAACTGTCTGATTCGCAAATAAAGGGCAGCCTGATGCAATGTTCATCTCCGTTGTTGGGCGCTGGAAACTGCTCAACTTTGGGTCCGGTCGAAAGCTGTCCGACAAATGACACCGTCCCGTCTCTTGATCCAAAAGCCTCAAAGTAACCTGGAAGTAGTGGTTCAAGTTTATAAGTTATTGTAATTTGTATATATTGATTCTAATTATATGAAACCTTTTATGCCGATGCCAATTACAGTAACTTTGCAAAGAACATATGGACCAAGAGTGATGAAGTGCAGATGAACAAAGATGAACCTCTACTGTTTCTGATAGGATCTGTTATATTTTTATTCTGTTTCTTGATCTTGAATTAATTTATATGGAGTATGTTTGTGCAATGGCGTCGGCAGGTTTTCAAAATATTTTCCACTTCCTTCTCTTGTCGTAACTGGTAATGTCATGATTTTTCCCCAACTGGGCATTTCCCCCCAACTTACCAGCAATAAATAGTGGGGGGGCTGCAGCCCCCCCCCCCACCCTTGCACATGCCAGTGTGTTTGTGAGCCCACCATGATGGCGTTTAAATCATGGGTACTGTACACTGGAGTCTGAAACTATCAAATTGTCAAATTTCTTAGGCCATGTAAGTAGGTTACTTGTACCATAAATCGTCAAACTGATGAACGTAACTGACTTCAGGAAGGAAAACGAGCAAGGTACACCAACTTGATGTGGGGAAACAAGTAAAATACAGACTAGACAATATGCAGGGGGGGGGGCAAAACCAGCAAATGTAGGCATAGGAAGTAAGCAAAGTTCGATAGCAAAAATTACCAGTTCCAAGGCTCACAAAAGTGCTAAACCTGCAAAAACAACAAGGATCAATGGTAATACAAAACTGCACTAGAACATGTGATGAAAATCACTGTGCATATAAACAGACACGCTAAACCAAACATCCAGAGTAGGCACAAAATAAGCAAAGTTCGATGGCCAAAAATTGCCAATTACAGAGCCCACAAAAGTGTCAGGAAAACAGTACACTGGAAGTGATGAAAATCACTGTGTACATAGCAGTCGAACACTAAACGGACAAAAAACAACCGACGTTTCGAGCAGATAAACTGCTCCTCTTCAGGGACAGACAACAAAATATAAAAGCAAACAACAAAAACTACATGCTGTAATTTAAAAACAAATTCAAGTCAAAAACTAAAGGCAAGTTCAAATAGAACTCAGTAGCAAACAAGATAAGCTCAGAGCAAAATAAGCATGTCTTACTTCAATGAAGCACAGTTTACTACGGAAACTTCAGGAAACTGCTGTGCCAATTGGGGAACAACCCATTTGTTCACATTGACCAAGTAGTTCCTACAGTTATAGACTCCATTCGATTGCCACATCTCTCAACCATGTTTCAAATGTTGACAATATAAATGTTGCTCACAGAAAACTGTCCTTTGGCACTCCCCTTCATTTGGTAGCTAGCTTTAATACTTGATCCTTCATCATTTGTAGTGTCTTAAATGCACAAACTCATTAAAACACTCGGGTCTTACCATCAAACTTATATAATTTCAAAAGACCTTAAATTTCAGCAGCTGATTGGAAATCTTTGCAAATGAATTTAAAATGATATCATGCGAGGTAAAAAAAAACACTATAACCAATCACACAATGGCGACAGCGCGTTTGAACACAGTCCACTGCTTGGTTGAATACGCCTTCAAATCACTATGATTGGTTGAATGTTTTGATCATCGCACATGAGCTAGTGTTACCAACTCATAGAGTGAGTGATTCATTGATCTTTTCAAGACCTCAGACTTCTTTGTGTGTCTACAACTTTACAACCTTTGACAATGTGGTGTTTAATCTACCACTGGTTAACCTCTGACTTAGTGGTAGTTCATCTACCACTTGATAACCTTTGACTAGAGTGATGACCTCTGACTTAGCAGTTGTTCATCTAACATTTGATGACCTCTGACTTAGTAGTGGTTCATCTAACATTCTTAGTCAGTGGGAGTGGTCTAGTTCGTAGACATATATCTGATTGGACAATCGCATGATTTTGGGTGCCGTCTATCAGGCCAAAGAGACCCCACGTCATCATGAGTGTTGATAACGCATAACGCCCTTGTTGAGGTGCGCGTATGCATCGCATTGTATGCGTAGAGTAGTGCGGGATACGCGCACATGATAGCAGTACGTGCAACAGAATGCATGAATTTGTAATCAAGTTTCGTTCATTTTATAATAAGGGGAGCTTTTATGTACAGTTATTAAAATAATATTTAACTGACTAAGAATCAGAATAAACGATAGGATGCGCTGGCATCCACTACTCAAAATATTGGACCTGCCTGTCGTCTATCACACGGTTGGGGATAGTAAAAACAAAAATTCCTATCGTTTATTCTCTAATTTGATGATCTCTATCTTAGCAGTGGTTCATTTAACATTTGATGACTTAGCAGTCGTTCATCTACCATAATTTTTGAAAACATCTGATTTATTGTTATTTCACCTAACATTTGATAATCTTTGACTTGGTGGTAGTTCTCCTAACATTTAATTATCTCTTGATTGGCAGTGGCTTTCTACCATTAGACTCATGGGAGTATAATCAGATTTACTAGCACAGTACAGTTTAAAAATCATTTGACATGGCAGGAGTTCATCTTCCTCTTGAAAATGGTTTAGCATTGGTTCTTAACCTTTGGCTTAGCAGTGGTTCATCTACCATTTGATAACCTTTGACAGACTGATGGTTCATCTACCATCTGATGACATATGACCTGGGGTCCATTTCACTAAACTTTATGAAGCTTCGTAAGTCTCAAAATCATTTGTAACTTACGTCGAGTCGTAAGTTCCATTTCACTAAACATACTTACGAATGGTACCCTTCGTAAGTAATAGGGATTTACTACAGGAACCCTTCGTAAAGTTACGTCTAGTATTGGGTATTCATAACTTAACAAACGGTTAACTGAGTTACAATGGGTTAAAAGCTTAGTGAAATGGACCCCTGGTAGTAGTTCATCTACCACTACCTTTGACACAGTGGTAGTCATTTACCATTTGATAACCTTGACTTAAAAGTGGTTCATCTACCATTTGATTACCTTTGGCAGTCAACTGTAACTAATCTACTATTCCTCAATTGATTTAGTAGTGGTTCATATTGATGACCTCTGACTTAGTGGTGGTTCATTTACCATTTGACAACTTTTGACCTTGCAGTCATTTACCCACAGACACAGACTATTTAACAATAGCCAAAGTCTTAGCATCACCTTAGCATTTTCAAGATAATCATGACTATAATGCTGCTATGCTCTAATTTGATTCGATTCATTTTCAAGATAATCATGACTATAATGCTGCTATGCTCTAATTTGATTGGATTCATTTTCAAGATAATCATGACTATAATGCTGCTATGCTCTAATTTGATTGGATTCATTTTCAAGATAATCATGACTATAATGCTGCTATGCTATAATTTGACTGGATTCATTTTCAAGATAATCATGACTATAATGCTGCTATGCTCTAATTTGATTGGATTCATTTTCAAGATAATCATGACTATAATGCTGCTATGCTCTAATTTGACTGGATTCATTTTCAAGATAATCATGACTATAATGCTGCTATGCTCTAATTTGACTGGATTCATTTTCAAGATAATCATGACTATAATGCTGCTATGCTCTAATTTGATTGGATTCATTTTCAAGATAATCATGACTATAATGCTGCTATGCTCTAATTTGATTGGATTCATTTTCAAGATAATCATGACTATAATGCTGCTATGCTCTAATTTGACTGGATTCATTTTCAAGATAATCATGACTATAATGCTGCTATGCTCTAATTTGATTGGATTCATTTTCAAGATAATCATGACTATAATGCTGCTATGCTCTAATTTGACTGGATTCATTTTCAAGATAATCATGACTATAATGCTGCTATGCTCTAATTTGATTGGATTCATTTTCAAGATAATCATGACTATAATGCTGCTATGCTCTAATTTGATTGGATTCATTTTCAAGATAATCATGACTATAATGCTGCTATGCTCTAATTTGATTGGATTCATTTTCAAGATAATCATGACTATAATGCTGCTATGCTCTAATTTGATTGGATTCATTTTCAAGATAATCATGACTATAATGCTGCTATGCTCTAATTTGATTGGATTCATTTTCAAGATAATCATGACTATAATGCTGCTATGCTCTAATTTGATTGGATTCATTTTCACGATAATCATGACTATAATGCTGCTATGCTCTAATTTGATTGGATTCATTTTCAAGATAATCATGACTATAATGCTGCTATGCTCTAATTTGATTGGATTCATTTTCAAGATAATCATGACTATAATGCTGCTATGCTCTAATTTGATTGGATTCATTTTCAAGATAATCATGACTATAATGCTGCTATGCTCTAATTTGATTGGATTCATTTTCAAGATAATCATGACTATAATGCTGCTATGCTCTAATTTGATTGGATTCATTTTCAAGATAATCATGACTATAATGCTGCTATGCTCTAATTTGATTGGATTCATTTTCAAGATAATCATCACTATAAATGCTACTATGCTATAATTTGACTGGATTCATTTTCAAGACCATCATCACATTAACACAGACACCTGTTCCAAGTCTAATGCCTCCACTGGTGAACAATCGTCAACCCTTTCTCACAGACTTGACCAGTGGAGCAACAGCTGTTGAAATCACATTGCCAGGATTCTCACTTGCTGTCTGCTTAAACATGGTACTAAATGTATCAGATACCAGTAAAACTATTGCAATGGATGATGTATGTGCCTCAAATTTAACTATTTGACATTCCCCCCCCCCCAAGTACATCAATACTTGACACAGTATCCCCTGATAGTTTTGACAATCAGGAGAATTACCACAACTTGAAATGCTATAAGTCATGAATAGCTCAACGATGCTACATAATTGAAGATTTTTCTCAATATCAAGTAAACACACACAATTAAAATATGATATCAGTATTTCTGGCTGAAAAGCCATATGTACTTTAACATTTGTACCTAACATATTTTGACAGATATTTGATTTCATGCATTTTGCGATACAGAATTTGTCTGAAAACACTTTGTTACCATGAATGGAAAGACTTTTATACTGAGCCACTGCCCAGTGTTGTTCATGAATCATTGTATTAATCCCTGCGCATGACTGGTATCCAAATCTGTAACTGGATTTCAATCTGAATCTGTATTTCAATATGAATCTGGATTTCAATCTGGATCTGATCTATTTGTAGGGTAATCACTGTAACAGTGGATCTTTTCCCAAGTCTTTCCCTCTTCACAACTAAGCTCATCTTACCCAAGGGCCGTACAAATCCGATGTATCTACTATCACCTTGATAAAAACCACGTCGTCCTTCACGTACATCTGATCTTTCAGAACTGTCTGATTCGCAAATAAAGGGCAGCCCGATGCAATGTTCATCTCCGTTGTTGGGCGCTGGAAACTGCTCGACATGGGGTCCGGTCGAAAGCTGTCCGACAAATGATGCCGTCCCGTCTCTTGATCCAAAAGCATCAAAGTAACCTGGAAGTATAGTGGTTCAAATTTATACGTTATTGTAATTTGTACATATTGATTCTAATTATATGAAACCTTTTATGCTGATGCCAATTACAGTAACTTGCAAAGAACATATGGACCAAGAGTGATGAAGTGCAGATGATCCAAGATGAACCTCTACTGTTTCTGATAGGATGTTATATTTTTATTCTGTTTCTTGATCTTGCATTAATTTATATGGAGTATGTTTGTGCAATGGCGTCGGCAGGTTTTCAAAATATTTTCCACTTCCTTCTCTTGTCGTAACTGGTAATCTCATGATTTTTCCCCAACTGGGCATTTCCCCCGACTTACCAGCAATAAATAGTGGCGGGCTGCAGCTCCCCCCCCCCCCCACTTTGCACATGCCACTGTGTTTGTGAGCCAACCATGATGGGGTTTAAATCATGGGTACTGTACACTGGAGTCTGAAACTATAAAACGGTCAAATTTCTTAGGCCATGTAAGTAAGTTACTGGTACCATAAATCGTCAAACTGATGAACGTAACTGACTTCAGGAAACTGCTGTGCCAATTGGGGAACAACCCATTTGTTCACATTGACCAAGTAGTTCCTACAGTTATAGACTCCATTCGATTGCCACATCTCTCAACCATGTTTCAAATGTTGACAATATAAATGTTGCTCACAGAAAACTGTCCTTTGGCACTCCCCTTCATTTGGTAGCTAGATTACTTGATCCTTCATCATTTGTAGTGTCTTAAATGCACAAACTCATTAAAACACTCGGGTCTTACCATCAAACTTATATAATTTCAAAAGACCTTAAATTTCAGCAGCTGATTGGAAATCTTTGCAAATGAATTTAGAATGATATCATGCGAGGTAAAAAAAAACACTATAGCCAATCACACAGTGGCGACAGCGCGTTTGAACACAGTCCACTGCTTGGTTGAATACGCCTTCAAATCACTATGATTGGTTGAATGTTTTGATCATCGCACATGAGCTAGTGTTACCAACTCATAGAGTGAGTGATTCATTGATCTTTTCAAGACCTCAGACTTCTTTGTGTGTCTACAACTTTACAACCTTTGACAATGTGGTGTTTAATCTACCACTGGTTAACCTCTGACTTAGTGGTAGTTCATCTACCACTTGATAACCTTTGACTAGAGTGATGACCTCTGACTTAGCAGTTGTTCATCTAACATTTGATGACCTCTGACTTAGTAGTGGTTCATCTAACATTCTTAGTCAGTGGGAGTGGTCTAGTTCAGTGAGACATATATCTGATTGGACAATCGCATGATTTTGGGTGCCGCCTATCAGGCCAAAGAGACCCCACGTCATCATGAGTGTTGATGACGCATAACGCCCTTGTTGAGGTGCGCGTATGCATCGCATTGTATGCGTAGAGTAGTGCGGGATACGCGCACATGATAGCAGTACGTGCAACAGAATGCATGAATTTGTAATCAAGTTTCGTTCATTTTATAATAAGGGGAGCTTTTATGTACAGTTATTAAAATAATATTTAACTGACTAAGAATGAGAATAAACGATAGGATGCGCTGGCATCCACTACTCAAAATATTGGACCTGCCTGTCGTCTATATCACATAGTAAAAACAAAAATTCCTATATATCGTTTATTCTCAAATTTGATGACCTCTGACTTAATAGCAGTGGTTCATTTAACAATTGATGACTTCTGACTTAGCAGTAGTTCATCTACCATAATGTTTTATAACTAACATTTGATAATCTTTGACTTGGTGGTAGTTCTTCTAACATTTGATTATCTCTCGATCGACTGGCAGTGGTTTTCTACCATTAGACTCAGTGGGAGTATAATCTGATTTACTAGCACAGCACAGTTTAAAAATCATTTGATAACCTCTGACATGGCAGGGGTTCATCTTCCTCTAGAAAAAAGGTTTAGCATTGGTTCTTAACCTTTGACTTAGCATTGGTTCATCTACCATTTGATAACCTTTGACAGACTGATAGTTCATCTACCATCTGATGACATATGACCTGGATCCATGATAGTTCATCTACCATCTGATGACATATGACCTGGATCCATTTCACTAAACTTTATGAAGCTTCGTAAGTCTCAAAATCATTTGTAACTTACATCGAGTCGCAAGTTCCATTTCACTAACCATACTTACGAGTGGTACCCTTCGTAAGTAATAGGGATTTTACTACAGGAACCCTTCGTAAAGTTACGTCTAGTATTGGGTATTCATAACTTAACAAACGGTTAACTGAGTTACAATGGGTTAAAAGCTTAGTGAAATGGACCCTGGTAGTAGTTCATCTACCACTACCTTTGACACAGTGGTAGTCATTTACCATTTGATAACCTTGACTTAAAAGTGGTTCATCTACCATTTGATTACCCTTTGGCAGTCAACTGTAACTAATCTACTATTCCTCAGTTGATTTAGTAGTGGTTCATATTGATGACCTCTGACTTAGTGCATGGTGGTTCATTTACCATTTGACAACTTTTGACCTTGCAGTCATTTACCCACAGATACAGACTATTTACCAATTAAAGTCTAAGCATCATCCTTTAATGAGGGCCAATTGTTCCATGAAGTACGAGAGACAAAACTGTTTTGCACATGCATACTGCATAATTTAAGGCTATTTGTGAAAACGCAAAGACATGTAACTCATACTCTATCACATACGAAGGCATGCAATGCTGGCGTGATTTGGTAGACATGCTCAATCAAACTATCAACATGAATATGCAAGCATTCACAGCATACAAAGCAAAGGAACTTTGGCTGTTAGTGAATAATCTGTATTAGTCTGTTATGATCACCTTATGATTTCACCTACCTGTGACTTGGCAGTGGTTTGTCTACAATTGACCTTTTTGGTAAATCCCATAAGCCTTTGCGAGTACACATGAGAACTTGTCATTTGACATCACGCCGACTTCGATAAACGATTTGCACATTGGGGCAGATCGGCGTGACGTCAAATGACAAGTTCCCAGGTGTACTCGCAAAGGCTTATGGAATTTACCGAAAAGGTCAATTTGACCTCTGACTTGGCTGTGATTCATCTACCATTTGTGACCCGCAGCACAAACGAGCCGTAAATTCCCTAAATTGTATTCTGAGTTATGGTGTAAAATGTGTACGAAGGTCGTATTCATCGGTCACTTAAACTGGCGTGACATCTGTCTTATTTTGATAGTCACAACACCAATCAATAATCCTATTATTGAAGTGGATAATAAGCTTCTACCTTAGATGGCTATAGAACTTTTAATAGCTCTGGTCTTTGTTTGCTTTTGCTAAATCCTTTTCAAGTGGTGGGTTATTTGTATAGGTATGCATAACCAACAATTAACAATGAGAGAACCTTCTTAAACCTCGTTGACTTGGGGATGATTTGAAATGACCGCCAATTATGACTGTTTGATATTTATTGCCAGCAATGTGGAAAAAGAGACACACATAGAAACGAATTAAAAAAGCTATAATTTTGTTGAAGGAGCAAAGTTTAACTAACCATAACTCCACTTCTGGATATCGTTTGAAGTCAAATGATATACCATTTTAAGTTTATGATGTTTATTTTTAAACACGAAATAAAACAAAATTGACCCGGGGAGGAATTTACGGCTCATTCGCCGTGGACGGTCACAATTTTGACCTCTTACTTGGCAGAAGTTAATTAAATCTACCAATTAACTTGTAACTTGGCAGTGTTGTTTTACCTCAAACTCACCAGTCGTTCGTCTACCATTTGACCTCTAACTTGGCAGCGTTTCACAGTCTACTATTTGACCTCTGACTGACCTGACTTGGCAGTGGTTCATTTGACCTCTGATTTGGCAGTGGTTCGTCTACCATTTGTTGAATTCTCAACATGTTCAAGCTGTCACACTCTCAAACTAACCTTTTGACGAAAAGGCCATGGTAGAAATGCGTCGTAATCGCCTCTCATCACCACAAAAAAAAGAGACACATGCGTTCCTTTTCCCATGCCATCACCATTCAGGCAGATTCTCGCACACATCTTGTAACCATTGCGACTGGTGTAGAAAGGCTGGCTGTAAAGAGACCGGGTTTTGCCGCTATCTGCATCTCGCTTGCGGCGAGCAAAATCCTTGATTTTCCACAGCAGGACACCCTCGTAGTTTGCGAAGTCCTGTTCAGCCAGGCGGATAGCGTGCATCCCCATCTGATTCTCCATCGATATCATCCTGGCATTACACACTGTAGTTTCAGTAAAATTCTGGGATTATTCACAGTAGTGTCATTAAAATATCTCAAAAGTTGAAACATGATCATCTGATGATCTCACCAATTCAAATCATATTTTCAACATTTTATAATCAGTTACCAAAACTAATCCAATATCCATCAACAATGTGACCTTTACCACAAATGATTGTTGACAAATATTGGATATATAGAAGTGCAGTAATTGACTTGCATTTTATAACATTCACATTCTCAAAACTCCTGAGAGTAATCAAGTTCAATTAATTAAAATGTGTTTAATTAAAGGGATATACAGTCCTTTTACAAGCAAAATATGTTTCAATTTTGATATTCTTAAATAAAAACCGCACATTAGAGCTTTTGAAAACCAAAAGTTTCTCCAATTCAAGGAGAAAGAAAAAATAAGTAAAACAGAATTGCCTGTGTATAAAGGTTGCCCATGGCCTGTACTAAATCACAATAGAAGAAATTGCACACATGCCACGTATTTGATTATTTGATAATTATTTATTTGACTTTAAAAAAAATGTATCTTGTACGAAAACAGTTTTGAGTTAAAGTCAGCAGCATAGCAGGGTCAAGTTTTTTTTTTCTTCATCAGAACTTGCATATATTACAAAATATTGATAAGCTGGTCCTGAATTTTGTGTGTCGAAATTAAATGACTGTATATCCTTTTAGATGAATTGCAGGGCTGTCAACTTTTTGGAATTGCTTGGCGTGAGACAGAGGCGTACCAGGATTTGCCGACTCCAGTGTTCATTTTGTTCCATGATTATTTGAGCCACGGGCTCGAGAATGTGAAAAGCGGGGGTAGGAGCAACAAATTATTCATGACGATGCGTGAGATTTTACTCATTTTGCGTGAGATTTACTACCTAGGCGTGAGATTATACTACCTTGGCGTGAGACCGTGAGAAAGTGTCCCAATGCGTGAGACTCACGGCCAATGCGTGAGAGTTGACAGCCCTGTGAATTGGCAAAAACTATGAGCTGATAAAATAGATCATCTATCCTTAATAGGAATAAACTAACAGCTGGCAAAATACTAGTCCTTAATCAGTCATTCTATTATAATTTATTTCATATTTTATAATTCTGGAAATGGCTAAAATTTGAGTCTTGTATAACAGAGGTCCTGCATGTGACATTTACCCTCAAGCATGGCAATGCTCAATCTGTTTAACAGAGGCATACCAATTTCCTGCAGAAGTAGTGATGTAACAGGATTAATTACCATAGCAACATGTGAAGTGAATACAATTTTTGAAGGTATTGCCCTGCACTAGATCATCTAGATGTAGGCTGTAACTGTGCATCAGATTTATAAAAGAATAGGCATGAAGACCTGGATCGTAATTCTATAGAAATTTCAAATTATGCTGACATCACACCTGTACGATTATTGTCTTTGAAAAGAGCAGTACCGTATTGTATTTAATCTAGACACAGACATGACAAGTGATGAGGGCAGCCTACTTGTAGCCGAGATGAAAATACCTAAAGAGTTGTAGTGCAGGGCAAAACATTTAAAAATTGTAAATATCTATTGCTATCGTAATTAATCCTATTACATCACCACTTCTAGAGCGAATATCTCTAATACAAACATCATGTTTATTCCAAAGAAAAATATAACAAGTACACCATAGATTGGCCCAACCGTCCATTGATTCGACTGCATGGGACACTAATCAGGCCTCGAAATAAGAAGAAAAATCCAAGGGTCGTCCGGACCCTTACCCTTGAAATTTCAAGGGTCCTCACCAATTTTCAAGGGTCTGAGTCCGACCCCGGACCCTTAATTGCCTTTGAAATTTCAAGAGAGAGAATTAGCTACGGCGATTACGGTATGTGGATTGTAGAAAATTGAAAACCCGGGTTGAAAACTTGATGGGGAACTAAAACGAAAGTGTACTCAGGGAGCTGGATGTAATATGTGAACCAGATTTTCCAATGGAACAACAAAACTAGGATTTTTTGCTCTTTGCTTGGTTCAATTTTTATTTGCGGATCCGCACCTACTTTCACGGGTATTTGATGCAAGGACGCTCCTTATTTCGAACGCTGACACTAATCCTTTGTTTGAAGTTAAATGATAAAGGCATGCAGGGCCTCTATATCTGAAGTGGGTTCTTAATTGGACTAATGATTCATATTTACCTGCCTCACCATACAGATACTGTTTGACATTGAAATATTTCAGCTGTACCACTCTTTTATCTTTAAAGTGCCATATATATCCAGAAGATTATTACTTAGTCCAAAGATAAAGGCGCACATAAAAATAACAGATGTAGAAATTGGAGTATAAACTGTATAGATACCAGTTGTAGTCCTACTAATTCATGGCATATTGGATGGCCTACGGGAAAGTTAGCCCATATTTGCAAGACTATCCTTGCCTTCAAGGTGAAAGAAACCTACTCATGTTACCCTCTGGCCATGATCTGGCCTGCTGTCAGATCTAATTACCCAGGGAAAGATGACATTCCAATAGTCCCCTTTAAGCCCCTTTCATGTTGATCGATTATGGTCCAGGGAGACCTGGGATTTTGCTGTTATTCGATTTTAATTGCATGTACGTAGTTCAGTTATTTAATGGTTACTGTTTTTAAACCCACAGACTTCAATTATATACAGCCAGAATTATCCTCCAAGTCCAAGGGAATGTTGACTTCAGTGCAGGGTTATCATATTTCGATGCTAAGTTTACCCATGGAATGGTTTACCTTACTGTTACTTCTACTATTATCGATTCCAAGCCCGGTGACACCTCATTATAGAAATTGGACCTGTCGATAGGTTGATAAAATCAACAAGGCCATATATAAAGAAAGTTTTGCTACTTCGCAACGAATATATGGGTAACAAAATGGTCATTCACCAAGCAATGAATAAAAGACAAATACCGTAAAACCCCGTTTACAAGCATATACCATAGTTAAGTTTATATTTGGAGTTTGAGCAACTATATACTGGCACCAGGTGGCTATACATTCCATCTAAGTATATTGTAACACCAATCAATTGATTTGACATATAATAACGACTGGTTCATATATCAGGATCATATAGCTCATTTGATAGAGCGTCAGACTTTGGCACTAAAGAGAGCACGGTCCGGGGACCGGATCCATTTTTGGTCTAAACTTTTTGACATGTTTCTTTTTTTCTATCTTCAAATTTACCTTTCTACTTTTAGGATTTCATTTTAGATTTTATTTTATTTTTTTTTTTTTTTCAAATATTTTTATTTCGGGATGTGCGGCCCGAGCTTCTGAACCCATCAGTCATTTATCTTTTGGTTGTTATATGAATAGCATTTGAGGACTAAGTTATTCCGAGGAGCAGTTTCAGACAATAGCTTGGGATTATTGGGGCAGAGGTTATCTTTTGAATTCTTTTATGACCACTGAAGCATAGTCAAACCTGTCAAGGACACTCGGCGTGAATTGAAAGACCATGTCATGATGTCACTTGCCACAGAAACATGTCAAATGTTATAAAACACCAATTTGGTGTCTTCTGCTCCCAAGAATTTGTACCTAAAGGTATAGCTAGCTAAGGCCCATGGCTGGCCTGCAACCCTGTTCTTTGACAGCGTAACCAAGTGATGGTCAGAATTCATTCAGCCATACTGATGGCATGGGCGTCAATCCCGGGGGGACAGATGGCGTGTCCGGGCCCCAACCTTTCAGAAAAAGTACCCATTTTTTGTTCTTTACAGTCACTTTTTGACAATTTTGGCCGATTGTCCCACCCCCACATTTCAAGCTGGATATTGGTGCTTATGACTAGGGGCATCAGCACAAAACTGGTGCTGTAATTGCCCAATTGGATGGAAAAGCTTTGCTTCAAAATCAATCTTATCATTCGCTATCGAAGTTTATTTATTTAATCTTTCTTTATTCTGGATAGCTCTTTCAATGCATACGTACTGGTCTCCCAAGAGGTCCAGATAACTGTTACATACAAAATGTTAACAAAATAAGTATACAAAATTACAAATAATACATATAACATAATGAAGAACAATCATGCGATTATGAATCTTACTTAAACAATTGCATTTTTAAACATGTGCAGACTCAAAGTGTCATAATCTAAAGCGCACACCAACTGGAAGGTTATTCCACAACTTAGTTCCTCTAAGTGAAAGGTATCGTTTACTCCAGAGTGTTCTTCCAAAGTGGAACAACTAAAGTTTTTGAAGATTGACTACAGGTACCTTTTGTATGCATACATTCGGTAAAAATAAATTGAGAACTCAAATAAGACGGTGCTGAACCTTGAAGGCACTTAAACACTACAACAAGAAGCTGATTTTTTCCACCTTTCATCCAGTTTTGTCCAATTTAAAGATTTCATTAAGTCATTTATTGGAATTCTTATGTCAGCAGCCAGCAAAATCCTAGCTAATCTATTATGCAGTATCTGAAGAGAATTGGATAACAGAGAACTACAATTTGACCAAACAGTACTGCAATAATCAAAGTGTGGCATTACAAGTGCATTGGCGAGTATGTTAAGTGTTCTTGGAGGAAGATAATATTTAACTCTGCGAATAATACCAATGCGTTTGGAAATATTGGATGATATACGATTAACATGACTGTCCCAACTTAGTTGTGGATCAAACACTACACCTAAATACTTAAATGAATCTACTCTATCCACAACATTATTTGCATATGAAAGTGAAATATTATCAAAGTTACCAAGTAAATGCCTAGTACCAAATACCATAAGCTTAGTTTTTTTGATATTAAGTGTGAGCTTATTTTCATGAAACCATCTAGCAATACTGTCCATATTTCTGTCAATTTCAGTCTGTAGTATACTAGGGTCAGATGAGCTACATAGCAGGGTAGTGTCATCTGCATACATAATACATTTAGAAGAAGTGCTATCAGGCAAAGAGTTTACATAAATGATAAATAATAATGGTCCCAGTATGGATCCTTGTGGAATGCCAATATTAATTTGTTTAAAGTCAGACAGAGATGAATTTATGTTAACGGTTTGAGATCTGTTCTTTAAGTATGAGACAAACCAATTTCAGGCATAATCTTTGATACCATAGTTATACAATTTACTAATAAGAATTTCATGATTTACAGTATCAAATGCCTTTTTTAGGTCCAGAAAAATAGCGGCAGTTGCTTTCCCGTTATTCATATTTTGAAGAATATGATCAGATACATCAAGAAGTGTGGAATTAGTGGAATGGACACATGGAAATCCTGATAGAGCTGGATTCAAAATATTACACATAGTTAAATATTGGTACAATTGATCATAAACAGCACGCTCAATTATTTTTGAAATAATAGGTAACACAGATATGGGCCTATAGTTGCTTACATCAGATTTACACAGGGCTGTTCCGACCATTAGGCCAGGTAAGGCGGTCGCCTAGGGCGGCAAACGCAGAGAGGCGCAAAAAAAGACGAAAAAATAAAAAATGAGGGCGGATAAAAAGAAAAATGGGGGAAAAAATAAAAAGGGTCCACCAAATGGCTTCAATTAGGTCTTCATTTAAGTTTCTAACAGACACCCCTGCATTGCGCAACTTTATGGGTACATAATAAAGCAATAATTAATACAATAAAAGTCAAAACTTGTCCACGAATGGCTTCAATTGGGCCGGCTTTTCGCAAATGTTAGGCTTTTTCAAACTAAAATTTTACACAATAATAGTGACAAAATGGTCCACCAAATGGCTTCAATGGGTCTTCATTTTCCAAAAGTTTCTCACTTCTGAGAAGAGCGCCGGACCATTTTTTACATTTTATATTTTTTTCTCAAATTGGACCCCCCTGACTGCTCTAGATCCGCCACTAAAAAATTTAAAAAAAGAAGGAAAACGGTCGTGGGCAGTATTTAAATAGGTAAAAACTGATGAGTTTTCAAGGGGGTAACCCCCTTAACACTTTTTGGTTATGCTTTGCTGGGGCGGCAGGGAGAGGCTTTGCCTAGGGCGGCAAAATCCCTCGGAACGGTCCTGGATTTACAACCTTCTTTATAAATAGGAGTTACTTTGGCTTGTTTCCAGTCTGAAGGGAATGTAGCAGTGAGTAAAGACAAGTTGCATATATAAGCGAGAGAGTGACATATAACTGGAGCAGCAAGTTTAAGTAATTTTGCATCAAAATTATCAAGCCCAGAAGACTTATTGTTAGAGAAACTGCAAATCTGATCAAACACATAATCACCTGTGATTATATCGAATTGAAAACTATGCTGAATTACATTACTATCAGAACTATAATTATTACTAGATAGTTCTGCATTACATGGACTTATAAAATCAATATTACTACAAACATGAGTGCAAGTATTAACCAGATCATTTTCATCATCACTGCAAGTACATAAATAACATCATCAAATTTCTGTGCTAGATCATTGCCAACCGAAGTAAAATAATTATTAAATTCATTGGCAATTTCTTTGTCACTCTTAGTTAATCCAGTATCAGATTGAACAGTTTTTATAGAAGAATGGTTCTTAGGAATTAGTTTCTTAATAGTACTCCACAATTTCTTAGAATTATTTACATTTTGGTTTATAGCATCATTGCAATATTTCTTTTTAAGATATTTATTTAGATTATTGACCTTATTTCTAAGATGTTTAGCTGTTTTCCAGTCTTCTGGATCATTGGTTTTGTGCGCCTTTGAAAAATAGTAGTCTCTGTCTTTACTTAATTTGATATAGTAACTGTTAATCCAATCAGGAAGTGAACCTTTAATTCTCTTTTCTTTAATAGGTGCGTGCTTGTTACAAAAATCAATAAACATATCTTTCCAGACCTTCCATGCATTATCAACTTCAGATAAATTTGTTACATTTTCCCAATTCATACATTTAACTGAATCAACAAAATCTTTATCATTGAAATTCTTGAATGAGCGAGTTTTAACAATTTTAGGCGCTGGTTTAATTTTCTTATTTTACGAACAACATAGATAAGTGAGTGATCACTGAGCCCTAAGCTGTGAACACCAGAAGAAGAAACAATATGTAATAATCAGACTAACTTCCATAGCAATAGGGTAAAACAATTTTTGAATATATCGCACTTCACTAGTACGTTCACGCTGTACCTCTGCATTGAACCATATCATGCTGATCACTCGCACCTGTAAGATTAGTATCTTTGAAAAGAACGGTATTGTATTCAATCTATGATTCCAGACATACACAGGTGATGAGTACAACCTGCATGTAGTGCAGTGCGATAATTTCCAATATTATTTTACCCTATTGCTATGGTAGTTAATCCGATTATTACATCACTTCGACAGCGAATTATATTGCATTGTTAACTTTCAGCATCCTTTTGTCTGGTGATGAAACACGGTTTAAAATTCCCGCAAAGCCTGCATCATTTCACATTTCAGGTTGGACCTCCCCCATCAATAGCTGCCATTGAGATGTACGAATGCATGGAATCGGATTTGTCTATAGACGAATCCAATTTCACGCATTCCTACACCCAATGGCAGCCATAGCTGGGTCCCGTCTGGGTATATCCCACCTAAAATGTGAAATGATAAGGCCTCAGCAGGAATTTAAACTGCCGTCACCCGTGTTACATGTAGACAAAAGAATGATGAAAGTTTACAACACAATACAATATAACATCAATTTTTAAGCGGCTTTAATTCACCCAATTGAGCAGACATAATACATGTTTGGTGCAGGGGGGCCCAGTAATGGCCGAATGAATTTGCCAACGAAGTGGTTACATAACACCCTAGTAACTGGATCACGCACCTTTTGAAATTGGTAGTACATGCCATAGGCTTCGTGTTGTGATCATTTCGATCGTGGTGCAGAACTCAAAAGCGTGATCCAGTTGACATAGTGATAATCGGATTACACTTAAGACTGGGGGTATGTATCAATTCAGCAATGTGCGGACAAAGCCTAAAATAAAGGTTCATGGAATTTGCCTAAATCTTGTGATAGGAAAGGTATGGGTCTAATGGTTTTGTAACTTATCAAAAATTCGAAAATCCCTTGTTGCCATGATAACGGTTCTTTGAAGATTGCCACAGAGAAAGTACATTTTTTCAATTTTTCAGTATGAAAAAGACACATTTTTCTAGCTAGCACTAGTTAACAAAATTGCTAGAAGTATGGAACAATTTAAATTGCTGCTGATAAATGCCTATGTATTAGACTTTACAAAAATAGTATTGCCAGTTTTCCCACTCACCTGGAATATTATGTAATATGCAATGCAAAATCCCTCTTTTTTGCAATTTTTTTCATTAGTAAAATTTGTATTACTTTAAAATTCAATAACTCTATAAAGAAAAAGTTTGCTGATTAAAGTCAGGGGTTGGATGAGAATAACCATGAATGGGGATGATCGATCAACCAACCAATAAAAAGATTGGGCTCTTTACCCCATAACAAAGTTTTACTTTAAAGAAAGTTCGCTATTTTTGATAAAAATTAGGTAATTACATAGCACGTTCACAGTATAAAAATCCTTTATTGGCTTGTGATTTCCAAACAACATGCCCAGAATAGTTCATTGACCCATCATAACCATGGGTTATCATTTATTTAAGTAAACATTTTCACTAAGTAAACTGCCAGTGACCCCTCCCCCAGCCATATGGTTAATATGCATGATCATGAAAAATGCACTGAGTTAGGCTGCAAAATGGTTACTGTGGGCATTAATTTTTTTGGTGGTGGTCATCTGTCTTTTACAATCTCTAACTCTTCCTAAACAATGCATCAGCTGGACGGGTCCTTAAAGAACTTGAGGAAAATTACCCTCGATTAGAGAAAAGCGAGGGCAATAAATCTTCTTTCCCTGGTCTTATTTTCACATACCACTGTCGGCATGAGGGCTCCCAGCTCCAACCAAACCATGAGAAATAACCCTTTCCCTTCTTCCCTGGACCACTGTGCAACTCAGTGGTATACACTCGGTAGGCCTATGTGGTAAGGTTCAACATTGTTATTCAATATGCAGAGGTCAATTTCTTATTTAGATAGTTATTCTTTCTTTTAATATTTTCTTTTTAAGATAGTTCTTTCTCTTAATAATATTTTATAAACCTTTATTCTTTGTGCAGTAGTAACAATTTTACCTTGGTTAATGTTGAATCTTGATGAATTCTTGAGCATGCAAGGAGTTAATAGACT
The DNA here is from genome assembly GCF_039555335.1 of Amphiura filiformis. Lineage (NCBI taxonomy): Eukaryota > Metazoa > Echinodermata > Ophiuroidea > Amphilepidida > Amphiuridae > Amphiura > Amphiura filiformis. The sequence goes on along the minus strand of NC_092642.1, from coordinate 497,582 downwards.
GCCCAGGGCATTTTTAGTCTGCCTGACCATAGACACTGATATTTTATCCTATTTTATTTTTACTTATTTTCACTTCATAAATTTTCCTCATGTGATTATATGAAAATAATTTAAGCTGTTGTTTTAGTGCAAAGAATCAATTTGAAATACCAACAGAAACATATAACAATGATAACCAGAGTCTAGAACAAAGTAAAACTTGTAGTGAACATAGCTTGGTGCAAACCTCATTATAAAAATAGCCTGGAATAGTGGTTGAAAGTAACCCAAGCACTGAATTGCCGGAGGGCATATAGTATGGGGACCCAAGTCCAGTTGGTTATGATGACAGGTGGACCACTATGCCCATGGCAATTGCCATGGCAACTAGCTGTCACAACTGAAAATAGCTGGAAAAAGTATGCATTGAAAACTTTTAAGGATATGTAGACCTAATGGGATAGTACAAATGACCATACGGGACGTGCGCAAACATGGGTAGCATTTTCAGCCTTCTGGTATATCAATGACCCCTTTTTCAAAGCCTATTTTGGTATATGAATGGGTCCTTTTTTCTTTTTTTTTTCTATTCTTTAGGAAAACAGCCCAATTTTTCCTTAATCTAGCAAAAATTTTCCCAAAACTTTGGGAAAATTTGTAAAAACTAAGACAATTTTGGGTAAATTCGGCCGAAAATTTTGACTTTTGGTATATCAATGGGTCCAAATTTCTTGAAAAATTGGTATATTTGTGGGTCTACTTCCAAAACCTCAGCGGCACATCCCTACCAAAATCAAACTTGAGTTCCCCCCGGGGATGCTCCTAAGTCTTTATACTTTGTGTAGAATGTTAGAATTATAAACAGTCGCTCATGTCCCGGGGGGCCACTGGTCATTGACAAGGGGGTATCATGCGTGTGTGGCCAAAAATTCACATAAAAAGGGTCTTTTTTCACGACCAGGCACTGTACGTATGTATCGTGAATAGGGTGTCAAAACACGGAAATCAGAGAAAAAGGGTATATCTTATACATAACAGATTTACGTATTTAGGGTCCCTCCAGACTCCAGTCTGTCATAAGTTTCATGGCCTTCATGTTTATCCTCAGAGTCGAATGTAGTTATTTGTTTAGTCTCTTCTTTAAATTCATAAAGATTGCCGACTTTGCCCAGCTTTCTAGTAATATTTTTCCGTTAATCCATTCAATGCTACAACATTCAATTCAATGTGATGTACACATGCAGTACATGTACATGCATGTGGACACTCTGATTTTAATGGAAGAGTTTTAATTCTCCTTTATAAATTTCTTGCAGCTTCTGCAAGTTCATCATTGATAAATGATCCCTCGGAAAAAACTACTTATTTGTTGTGGGGTCAGATACTCGTCTCAGATGTAGGCCTACTAAATGCCCACTTGTTGCTATTTTACATCCGCCAAAAAATGCATTTGCTTAGCAACAGTAGAAGGGCTTCTCTATTCCCAGCCCGGATTCCCAGTGACCTCCCAAACCCATCAATAATAAATTCTTTCTGCTTCTTGGATTTTTTTTTTTTTTTTGCTGACTTTAGGGCCAAATCATGACTTAATCACCCGGGGGACCATACAGGGACGTGCCGCAAATATGGGTAGCATTTTCAGCCTTTTGGTATATCAATGACCCCTTTTTCAAAGCCTATTTTGGTATATGAATGGGTCCTTTTTTCAAAATTTTGGGAAAATTTGTAAAAACTAAGGCAATTTGGGTTAAATTCGGCCAGAAATTTTGACTTTTGATATATCAATGGGTCCAAATTTCTTGAAAAATTGGTATATTTATGGGTCCACTTTCAAATTCTCAGCTGCACGTCCCTACCAAAACCAAACTTGAGTACCCCCTGGGCCTAATCATATCTTTGATTCAGAAAGAATGCATTGCTGTCCGCTTGTATTTCCTCTTATCTTGGCTAGAAGGTTTTTTAATTTTGGTGTTTGTAATTTTGTCATATTTTCCTGACTGAATGTGAGCTACTAGCGTCAACACTTCAACGCTTTATATATGTCGTTGTGCATATTTCCTTGGGCAACTGAATAGCGTTTTCAATAGACCTCTTGAATCCACCATAGTAGATTCATCTGATAAAGCTTCACATACTTCCTAATGCTGATTGGTGTCCTCGTAGAAATTGGTGAACGCTGTTGCTTGTACCGGGTAGCTAGCTGCCTGATGTTAAAAGCAGCACATAGTTCATGATGTTGATGATTTTCAAGTGTTTCTTGGTTAACATTTTCTGATGTTGAATTCCCAGAAGATCCGATCTGCTGGAGATGAAACTTCCTGATGTTGAGGGGTTAGGCTTAAAACGGCGTGCCAAAAAGAATTGCTTGCCCCTCATATGGAAAACTTTTGCCCTGATTTGTGCATTAGCTATTTGTTTGCAACACTCAGTGTGTGTGTGACCTTTTTGTACACGACGACCTAATTGCACGGCTCATGAGCACTGCTCAGATAAGTGGACCATTCCACTTTACCAAATGGGCCCTAAACATTAGCATAACAGAGTGAGTTAGGCCTATAGCAGGAAGTATAGCGTCGACAAACACATCCCCGTATCGTAAAGTGTTGTGGCCCGAATCATGGGTCAAATAATCGAAAAAAAGTCGCCCAATTTTTCTCTTTACCATTGGTTTCTATGTGACAGGAAACTATCGGAAGTCGCGGGAGACAATGTTGAAAAGTCGTCCAAATTTTTTCTTAACCATTGGTTTCTATGGGACAGGAAATTGTCAAAAGTCGTGGGGAAAATCTTCAAAAGTCGCCCAATTGGGCTACCAAATCGCGGGTTTGGCAACCCTGGAGACACGGTCCTCGTGATTGGACAAGTTTTGCCCACCTCTTCCCATGAACCAATCACGAAGTGTGTTATATCACTGGAAAGAGAATATTATGTAGATTTTGATTCCGTCCGACGACCTCACATTTGACAGATAGTTTAATTTTGCTGATGAATTTAGCGCTGGCAACCCGTAGAAAATCGTCAAAAACAGGCACTGTCCTCATTGAAGCTTGAAAACAATGACCAAACGAAATCAAAATTGCCCACCGGTTCCCGTCATTGGATATAATCGAATTTAGGCTTATTTGAAAGAAGAAGTTTTATATTTTATGAAACCGTCCGGACGATTATAAGAAAGTTTATTTTAAAAGCCATCAACAGCAAAAGTTTTGTCAAAAACGAAAAATGCGCCGACGGAATCCCGTGCTTAATGAACCAATTAGGCCTGTGTTGAGCAGATGCGCACAAGTTTTGCATATGTCGGTCTGCCAACAAATCTTTGCGCCCCCCACATACCAAATGTTTGAGTTCTCAATTTGCAAACCTTATAATAATGGTCTAGATGTACATGTATAATGCAAGCGTAGTGAGCAAGGAATTTTGCATATTTGAACATTTCTGCACTGTTTTTCTAAGCCCTAGAGCGTGTCTATAGTATAGTCTGCGCAGTAAATGTGCTCCAATGTCCATTGCCACCACGTAGCTTGCAGTAGCAAACTTACAAAAACTCGGGCAAATCAGATGTGTCGTTTACTGGTATATTGACACTACCCTTTAAACTCCTCTCCGACGGCTAGGAACCATGGTATATATGACCTGCCAAAAATTGCTCCCCCCTTTTTTTTGCTTGCCAAAAATTCTTGGACACCCCTCCCCCATATTTACCCTTCGTACCAGACCCGTACCCAGTATTTTTTTGGGGGGTGCTGATTTTGAAAAAGTGGACTCTTTTCCCAAGGGGGGGGGGCAATTTTGTGAAAAGTGGACATTTTGGACCTTTTTGACGAAAAAAACGTAAAAACCCTGATTTTTTTTGCTCCCTACGCTCGCAAATTATGAAATTTTGGGACTTCTTGTACACTTTGGCAAATTTTTTTTGGGGTGTGGCCAGCACCGCAATAACCCCCCCCTGCGCACGGGCCTGCTTCCTACAGGGCTTATCATTATTGCACAGCCCCTGAATGGTGTTCTCATAGAGTTGGTTCACTTAATCTTTTCATCAATAGAAATATATTCAATAATCATTTCATTACGATTATTTAAATACAATACTTTTAACCGAAATATGACCTTTTTTGCCATAAATTCCCCTTAAAAATACATATTTTTTCAAAAACTTGGTACTTTTAAAAGCCATAACTTCTTTAGAAGTTGAGACCCCAATTTTATGAAACTATATATCTGTCAACAATGGTTCACTCTAGCTATGACACCATACACTTACAAAATATCAACCTCTACTTTACATTTACACCCCTTCAATGTTGGGGTAAAATGCCACTTATGATTTTTCCCCAAAAATGTGTTTTTTCTACTTAAAATTAAAGGATCTTTTAAAAGTGACAAGCTCTTTCTTCATTTGCAAGGACTACCAAAGCATGCCCGTATCTGAAGAAAAAAATATAAAAATAATATCACATCTTATTTATTTGTGGCATTCGACCAAACTTGGCCTTTTTTCAAAAATGAAAATTGTATTTTTTGGTAATTTTCGACTAAAATTTGATTTGTCCATTACCATGCCAACAGGTCAAATGCAACTTTTAAATGTCTTTTTAAAATGTCCCCCCCCCCCCCAACCCTTTCCATGCTAAAAGAATCAAGGATTTCTTTTTTTTTTTGAGTTTGTCCACATATTTAAAATTTTGCTTGACGGTAACAGACCCCAAGTCTTAACACTTCGCTGGCGAATTCTGACAATCACTTGGCTCGTTGGATTCGTCTATACATTCAAGAATGTAAACCCATAGAGGTTGTGCATATGACGTATCATACCGTAGATATGGCGGACTACTCAAATGCATTCAACAAAAGCATAATGCAATCTACCGCGACAGTTCGTCTCACACACATAACAAATGCACTACAATCAAACTGGTTGATGACAACATTGAATGGACTGCACTGCGCCATGATTATGGTGAAGGACACCAGTTCAAATCCTTTGTTGGGAGCCAATCGATAAAATCACGCAGGGCCTCTATACGCCGTAGAAGTGACGTAGTTAATCGGATTAACTACCATAGCAATAGATGAATACAATTTTGGCTATATCGCCCCGCACTACAACGTTCATGCGGTACCGATGCATTAACCATAGATGTCAAAGAAATGCTAATCACTTGCACCTGTAAGATTAGTCTCTTTGAAAAGAGTGGTATTGTATTCAATCTATTATATGATTGAAAACAGGTGATAAGTGCAACCTGCTGCAGTGCAGCGCGGTATATTCAAAAATTGTATTCATCTATTGCTATGGTAGCTAATCCGATTATGACGTCACTTCTACGGCGTATTGCTATGATAATTAATCCTGTTACTACTTTTATGGCGAATAGTACTCTTTTCATTTAGGCCTAAATATCCACTAGTCTGTAACATGCAGTTACTAAGGGATAATAAAATCATGACATTCCAAACAAGAAATTTTATAACAAATGCAACGACTAAGTTCTAATTTTGGGTGATGTTTGCAATGAATTAATTGATTTCAAAAAATGATTTCACCGTAGCGTTTTTTTTTTCTAATGAGCTGAATAATATGTAAATCATTTGTAATCCAGAAACTTAACATCGTCATATGGCGAATGACGAGCTATGTTTGTATTGAGTTCTTCGTCAGGTATACAGTGTTTGAGGATGAGAGTGTTTGTGGTGCGATGTTTTTTAATCATATTGAGCGTGTTTATAGTGAGCCAGATTATGCGGTATTTAGCTGGACTGCCACGCAGTCTATATTTGTTTATGTTTTACTAACCATTGCAAATCTAGACTACGCGGTAGTTTAGCTAAATAACGGAAAGATCTGGCTCACTATAAACACGCTCTTTGATTCCATGACATCGTAGAAGACTACGTTATCCCTTTATCCTTGCTCCGAAACAGACAGAGCTTCAAAGAACTTACAGCTCTCAACAATCACTGAATTCTATTACAAAGTCCAAACCCCAGGGTATTTAAATTACCTTTTTACGGGATGTGCTTCCAGAGGTCTAAATTTTGGCTTTAAAACCGCCAAAATTTGGCTTGTTGGGGGTATTTTTTCTCTTGAAAATGAATCCATGCATGTGAAAGGAATTGTTTGGTTTATTTTGGGTTTTTTAAATGGGTGTTACGTGTGTGAAACACCCCCCTTGGATCTGTCAAAAAAATAAAATGAGGGAAAAGAAAAGGCAAAGAAAGAGAGAGAGAGAGGGGGAAGAGAGAGAGAAAGAGAGGGAGAGGGAGGGAGATATATAGGGGGAGGAGAGGTGGGAGATGAGCAAGGCATAGGGAACATACTATCACAATAATATTATAGGCCTATAGCCTTAACAACCCCCACATAAATTATCTCACCCCATAACCGCGCGGTATTGACCGGTAACATATGTAAATGTGTTAATTGTTGATACATGTCAACCGCCCCATCATCACACCCCTGGCAACGTACGTACGTTAAGGTTTTAATTGTTAATTGACATATACAATGTCATGTTTACACCAACACCCCAGCAACGTACTTAAATGTTTTAATTGTCAACCCCATCATAATGCTTTTGCATCTCTTACACCGCATTGCGCCATGTTATCAGCTGAAAACCGTTTGCAAGGTATAGATGATTTTTACTTTGTAATCTAAATCTATTCGCTTTTCAAAAGAATTGTTAATGTTAAAATAAAGCATATTTAGACAGGATTTTGCATTGAAACATTGGAAAAATTATGCACCGAATGGCTTCAATTGGACCTTCATTTTGCAACATTTCTGAGGAGGGAAAACTAGTTCACGAAAGGCTTCATAGACCGTCATTTCACAACACAAGTTTTCGGCTTTTTGAAACTAATATTTTACACACTAATAGTGCCAATTATGGTCCACCAAATCGCTTCAATTAGGTCTTCATTTTGCAAAAGTTTCTTACTTCTATCTGAGGGGGTCACCCCCTGCATAGTGGATAAACAAGTGACCATATTCGCTTCCGACATTCACCAATTTGTGTTTAACATAAATCATAGGCCTACAATTAAAGGCAAAAAGGCTTTGTGGACCGTCATTTCACAATTTTTCGGCTTTTTCAGACTAAAATTTTACACACTAATAGTACCAAAATGAACCACCAAATCACTTCAATTAGGTATTCATTTTGCAAAGTTTCCTACTTCTCAGGGGGGCACATCCCCCTCAGACACCCCCTGGCGTCAAGGCCTGCCAAGCGCCATTTTACAATTTATTACTTTTTTATCATCACACCCCCTTGAAAATTTCCTCATGCACGCTACTGGCCACCTGTAAAGAAAGTAAATATACTTATGAGACCATTTTTGGATCATAATGTACATAAGGACCAGTGATTATACTGACAAAATTTTATTGGTATAGCTCTTTCACTTCTGGGTGATGTCAAAAACTTTTGGATACCCCCTCGTATAGACAAATCCGATTACACACATTCCTATATCTCAATGGCAGCTATTGATGGGGGCATCCAACCTGAAATGTGAAATGATGCAGGCTTTGCGGGGCTTTTGAACTGTGTTCCATCACCTGTGTTACATAAGGATGCTGAAAGTTTACAATCCAATACAATTCGCTGTCGAAGTGACGTAATAATCGGATTAACTGCCATAGCAACAGGGTAAAACAATATTTGAATATATCGCCCTGCATTACAAGCAGATTGCACTCATCGCCTGTGTATGGCTGCAATCATAGATTGAATACAATCACAGATATTGGAACACTATCTGTGATATAATACAGTTCTTATCAAAGATACTAATCTTACAGGTGCGAGTGATCAGCATGATATGGTTCAATGCAGAGGTACCGTGTGAACGTACTAGTGAAGTGCGATATATTCAAAAATGGTTTTACCCTTTATATTGCTATGGTAGTTAATCCGATTATTACATCACTTCGCCATAATAAGATTGATTTTGAAGCAGGGATTTTCCATCCAATTGGGCAGTTACAAAAACAGTTTGGTGCCGATGCCCCCAGTCATAAGCGCCAATCCGGCTTGAAATGAGGGAGGGGGCAATCGGCCAAAATTGTCAAAAAGTGACTGAAAAGAACAAAAATCAGGTAATTTTTCTGAAAAATTGGGAGACACGTCCCCTGTCCCATGGGACTGACGCCCATGCCCCAAGTAATGGCGGAATAAATTCTGACCATCACTTGGTTATACAGGGTGAGTCAAAAAAAGTGCAATAGAGAAAAGAATCCATTTTATTTCAGAACCGATTTGAACCTTTTAGGTTTTAAAACATTTTATAAGTGATATATCTATTAGTGACCTTTTGTAAAAAAAACAAGGAATTAGCATTTACCGTTTTGTTTTTATGACCCATTTTATAGCGATACCCAATTTGAATGTTTGTCCAAGAAACGTCTAAAATTTGAACGTCAGCCCACTCTGTTTAAGGTAGATTTGGAACAACTGCTATTTTCTTAACCTCATTGGCATTGAAATAAAATGGAGCACCCAAATTGCTTTTGTCTTTGGTCTTGTTTAAGGAAAAGAAACATTATTTGTTGTTATTTTCATTTTACCTTTACTTTAAAGATGTTTATTCTCTATCAAAAACATACACATTTGTAGGCGGATTTTTTCAAATGTCGAAATGAAATGCGCGTAAATTGAAGTGGAGTGAATTACAAAATATCCAGTAGTTGGACATAATTGGGATTTAAAAACTGGAGTTGGAGTCGAGTGAGGTATGAAATACTTATAAGTGATATGTTAGAAAGTTTGTTTGAACAGAAAAAAGAAATTGAAATAACGCTAAAATCAACCTTATTAAGGTAAAGTCAGTTTCAGAGCTGGTGACTTTATCGTGCATTGTGTGCTCTCATTCAAAATACATGGTACCTCGTGGAGAAATAATGAAATTGGGTATCGTAGCAAAAGGACTCATAAAAATTAAACAGTAGATGTGATTGACTTCATTTTTTCACAACAGGTGAATATTGAGTGTGGCATTTATAGAAACTTTCAATAATTGGAAAGTTCAACATGGTTCTTACACAATTATCGATTCTTTGCTCTATTGCACTTTTTTTGACTCACCCTGTAGCTGTCAAAGAACAAGGATGCAGGCCAGCCATGTGCCTTTATAGCTATGCATTTAGGTACAAATTCTTGGGAGCAGAAGACGCCCAATTGGTGTTTTATGACCTTTCACATTCTTTTGTGGCGAATGACATATGGTCTTTCAATTCACGCCGAGTGTCCATGACAGGTTTGACTTTGCTTCAATGGTCATAAAAGAATTCAAAAGATAACCTCTGCCCCAAAAATCCCACGCTATTGTCTGAAACTGCTTCTCGAAAGAACTCAGTCCTCAAAATGATTTATAATGATAGTCATAATTTATAACGACCAAAACATTTCATGTACATATCCTTAAAACTTTTGAATCCATGCTTTCTTCAAATGTTTTCAGCTTTGACAGCCAGTTGCCATGGCAATTGCCATGAGCATGAAAGTTAGTCTTAAAAACACAGTGGTCAATCTGTCATCCTAACCAGCTGGACTTCACTTGGGTCACCATACTATATGCCCTCTGGCAATTCCAGCCCTGACACTCACTCCCCTGCCCAGCTGACCTCCAGAGCACCAGGAATGTGTTGACATGCAAAAGGTCAAACATCAGCAGGTGTCGAGGTATATGAGATCAAATTATGAAATCCAATATCAGAAAATGAAACCAGTGAAACAAAATTTATTACCCTCGCTTTTCTCTAATCGAGGGTAATTTTGCTAAAGTTCTTTAAGGACCCGTAGACGAAATGAGATAAATAACTAATGGGATCCGAAGCTAGGGCCGCACATCCCCATCGAAAAATAATCCAAGTACCCCCTCGGACCGTACCCACCATTCCCCAAGAATTGGGATGATACAAAGGTGCAACATAGGTTTTTATAAAATAACTGATAATAAGAGTGTCCAAAAAAGGGATTTTGCCCTCTTTCTCTTCTTCGAAAGTGAATTTGATACTGTCTGTTTGATCAATAGTGTTAAGATGGTCAGTTAAATCAAAGATCCTTGGGCGGGAGCACGACAGGAAGTCTAGAGAGGTTCGAGAAGCCATGGAGAGTAAGGGGAGTAAGACCTTGAACAAAGAGGAGGGCACATACTTCCTAAGTTACGCCATTTACCCACTTTTAAAGACTGGAAAAGAGGTTAAACAACACCGAAACCAGTCTCAAGTGGATCAGATGACCAGTCATACCTGATGAAGTCCTCCGATGCGTAGGACGAAATATTGTAGTGAATTAAAATTTCACTTGGTTTTGTCAAGCATAATGTCAGTTATTTAATTTAACCAACAAACCTGATGAACTAATTCAACGATAGGTTTTTATTGCAAGGACGAGGACAGACAAGTAGTTGCAACACGTCTGTCTAAAGGCCTATTTACATGAGGACTTTACCCTTGCCTACATAATAACCATAAATTTGATTTTGATGGATGACTTGCCCTGGCGATGCAATTTACATGGGTCATTTGTTTCCAGCAATATGATCTGAATCAACTATATTTGGGGCCCCTATGTGACCTATAAAACCATAACCAGGTAAATACATAACAAAAGTGTGCAAAAGAGTGTAGTACTGTCTTGAAAAAATAGCCCCGGTTCTATTTTGAGGAAACTATGAAAGGTCAGAGATCCAGGGGTATTGCCTGGAAAAATTACCAATATACACGAGGACTTTCCCTTATTGCTGGAAATAAATTTCTAGCAATAGAGTCCTCGTGTAAACTGTGCATAAGCATGGGTTTCGATATTGTTTAGAATAAATGCTTTTACTAGTTTCTTTTACAACCACAAAATTAATAAAAAAAATTATAAAAAAAACACAAAAAAAAAAAAAAAACCTAAAATGAAATCCTAAAAGTAGAACGGTAGATTTGAAGATAGAAAAAAAGAACATGTCAAAAAGTTGAATTAAAACGAGAATGAAAAAGCGGAACATGTCCCTGGACCTTGCTCTCTTTAGTGCCAAAGTCTGACGCTCTATCAACTGAGCTATTTGATCCTGCTATACCATGATACGAAATAGTCGTTATTATGTCAAATCAATTGATTGGTGTTACAGTATACTATAGATGGAATGTATAGCCACCAACATGCAGTGCCAGTATATAGGCCTAGTTGCTCAAACTCCAAATACAAAAGCAACTAATTTTATTGAGGGCGTTTCTTAAGTATATGCTTGTAAACGGGGTTTTACGGTATTTCAGTAGAACATGATGAAAAACATCCAGTCCAAATTTGGTGGGAATCGGATCATGAGGGCCCGAGATATGGCCGCATGAATACCTAATTAGCCCCATTGAAATGGGCGGACTTCGCTATTCCGAAGGTTCGCTATTCCGAAGGCTCGCTATTCCGAAGATTCACTATTCCGAAAATTAAAAAGGTTCTCTATTACGAAGGTTCTCTATTCCAAAAACAGAAAAGGTTCTCTATTCCGAATATGAAAAAGGGTTCTCTATTCCGAATATGAAAAAATGGGTTCTCTATTCCGAAAACGAAAGAAGGTTCATTATTCCGACATAAGCCACAGTGTTCTCTACTCCGAAAATGAAAAAATGTTCTCTATTCCAAATATGAAAAAAGGGTTCTCCATTCTGAAATATGTGGCCCGTGACCTTTGACCTGTGGGGCCAAGATGGGCAAAGGATAAATCTACGGGATAGGGGCCGTTAGTGTACCACATATGGGCCCTGGGGCCCTTGTAGTTTTAGCGCTAGCCTTGACAGACTGATGTGTTTCATGACGGAGGAAAAGGCCCTAAAAGAAACCAAGTAAAGTTTTACAGTTAGCCATGATGTTACGAATTCCACTGCATATAACATATTCAGAATAGAGAACCTTTTTTCATATTCGGAGTAGAGAACACTGTGACTTGTTTAGGAACAAAGAACCTTTATTCGTTTTCGGAATAGAGAACCCATATTTGATTATTCGGAATAGAGAACCCTTTTTCATATTCGGAATAGAGACCCTTTCTGTTTTCAGAATAGAGAACCTGTTTGTGTTTTGGGAATTTTCGGAATAGAGAACCTTCGGAATAGAGAACGGTTTTTTCGGAATAGCGAACCTTTAATTACAATCGGAATAGCGTATGGTAAAATTACACGTTCGGAAAAGCAAACCTTCGTAATAGCGAGAGGACCCCATTGAAATCAGTGTAAATTGGCCTGGTTCATAACTGTTATAGGCCAATTTACACTGATTTCAATGGGGCTAATTAGGTATTCAATGCAGCCATATCTCAGGCCCTCATGATCCGATTCCCACCAAATTTGGACTGTGGATATTTTTCATCATGCTCCACTGATACATGGTATTCAAAATGCTGAAATGCAAAAAAAGATTTTTGTGACGTCATCACTTCGGTACTCTATGATATTGTTGAGGGCGTCTGCATGAATTTCGCTTTCATCAGGGTCGCTTCTATAGGCTTGTACCGCTTCTATAGGCTTGTAATTTAGTTGTAGACAGGGTTTTACGGTATAGGCCTTATAAGTATAAGTATATTTAGACATTTATATTTCATCCAACCTTGATATATTATTTTAACTTAACTGTTTGAGTTTGGATAACACGTTCCGTATGCCATGATTCAAGAACAGTGATGGATATAGTAGCCCTATATTGTCATATCTGTTTCAATTGTATTTAGTGATTATATATATACTCGTACTAAAATTAAAATTTAAGTTTATTGCAATATGCATAACATATTTTTAACAACTGTTTAATGTTTATTAATTTCATAAACCAATGTGGTTACATATAGGCTAGGAGAAGAAAATACAAGTATTGTATTTAGAAAATACAAGTATTGTATTTAGAAAATACAAGTATTGTATTTAGAAAATACAAGTATTGTATTTCTGTATTTCAGTGTCCCCTCAATTACAAACACATTATATTTTTCTTCACTAATCTGATCAAAAGACCATTCATAAACTAATACATTCACAAAGGTTCATTGATCAGAGAACGGGACAAGTTAAGTACAGTAGATTTCGGGTGCTAACATGACAAGACTAGCACACTCGTGTTTTTCCCTGTGACACATTTTGGTTTGTGGTTCAAATACAAGATAATTGACAACAAAATTGTAATTGGAAAAAAGTTATACACTAAAAGTACTTTCCTGTATTATTTTCTATGAATTGTAATTTTCGATAAATTATGAAATTTTGGAAATATTGGCACCGGTCACAATTTTCCAACATCTCTACGTAATTTAAACAATTTGGGGTTATAACATCATTTTTTTACGATCGATGGAAGGAAATTATAATCTGTTGACCCTTTAATCAAATGTCTAACTTTCTATACTACCTATTAGTGATAGTTTTTGTTCTATTATTTATATAGTCAATCTTTATCAAAGTGTTATTTATATGCAAAATATGAAATGTTTATCACCTATGTCATGAGCGAGCCATGTTTGGCCCTAAACATGCACTACTACGGCCCTTGGTTTTAACAATTTAAAATAGTCGCATCTCCCACCGATAAACATCCTACCCTTGGCAATATGCATGAGGTGTCACAAGATTTGGAATAGATAATAATGAAGGTGCATTCTAGAGAGCTGACATTTAAATGCATTCCTTGCCCATGTGCTAGTGTGCCAATTCTTTCATCCGAGGTAACGAAAGAACCATGCATCCCACACTAGATAGTACAACCATGCATTCCACACTAGATAGTACAGGTGATATGTCCATGCAATGTTTTCCAGTATGTTTGTTCTACAATGTTATGTCAGCTATTTCTAGGATGATGTTATCCAAATTCATTCTTTGAATGATTCTGTATGAACTTAACCTCACCTCCACCCGCCATGGCAGGGCCTCCTCCAGTACCTCCGACGCCATCCCCTCCAGCAGTCACAAGACCGCCACGCTCAAGCCTTCTCAGACGATCATCCATCTGGTCTTGCTTTTCTTGCATTGGTTTGAACATGGTCTTCTCAATCTCTATAACGCCCTCTTTCTTGACCAATTGGCGAGTTTGAGATTCCAGGTTGTCCAATTGATCAGAATGGCCCGCTACAACTTTCTGCAAAATAAGGATGATATTCAAATGGTAGTAACATTATCAGTATAATTGTCATTACACTTCATACGAGGGTCATTCAAAAAGTTCTACCTCCATTATATATATTTGTATATTTATTAAAAAATCACATAGCAGCCAACGGCTGAATTGCATGACATTTACATTAAAAATAGCATTATGAAAAATACATACATTATAATTAAAACACTCAAACATTAAAACATGAAAATAAATAAGAACACATTAGAATTATTGCACTTGACTGGATTTGGAACAATATCAAAAAATGACTGGCAAGAAAAAATAACTACATTGCTTTTAGGAGGTTGGTGAGAAAGGGTAGGGGACTATTCTGAAATCTGTTGGTCCTACATCTAAAAGAGTCAAATTTTGGTTTTCTTCTGAGAGTCATGTGGGATACCTACTATAGGTGGAAACCATGGTGAGAACCTCACAGACGTGCTTGCTTTCAGGGCAAATTCCTTGCAAATGTTTTGTCTCCTCTCAGACAATGAATGAAGGTCAAGGGTAGCTAAGGAATCTGAGGTAGTATACATGTACTTTCTACCAAGGATGTATTTGCAAACACATCTCTGAATTTTCTCAAGCTGGGCCACCTGATTATGAGTGGGGCGGCGTACTCTAAAACAGGGCGGATGTACCCCTTGTACACCAATACCAACTCCTCGGGTGAGAGAGATGCTTCCTTTTTGCGGAGCATGAAGAGTTTACAATTAGCCTTCGCATACATGGAATCAACTTGTTCATCCCAACATAAATTGTTTTGGATCATAACACCCACACCCAGGAGTTTAACCTTCTCAACAACAGCTAATTTATGATCATCAATGGAAAGATCTACAAGTTATCTTACGTGTCAGGATATTGAAATTATCCATGATTAGGCTATATTAAAAAAATCCTTTGTCTCAAAGCTCTTCAGCTTCTGAAAACCTAATGCGGAATGGGTTTTTTTTTAATTTATTTATTTTTTAATATAGAATTTTGAAATGCTTGATAAGGTGACCATTATGCATTTTAATAGCAAGTATTATTCACATCATCCAAAAAATAAGGTTATTTTGAGAAAACAAGCCTAGATAACAGCCTTGAAGAATATCTATTATACATGTAATATTCTTCAAAGCTGTTATCTTGGCTTGTTTTCTCACAATTATACCGTAAAATATGCAAATTAGGTACCAAAAAAAGCCAGAGGCGATTTTAGCAGATTTAGCACCCCAAAAGAGACCATTTTTGACATAAAAACCTGTTTTAGATTTTTTTGAAAAAATGCTTCCTTCATCCTAAATAAAAATTCCTTTAAAAAAGGAATGTGGGGCCCAATGTGAGCTGGACGGGATATGGTGAATTCCATGGTGATTAGATTTGGTATTATAATGATTTTTTTAGGGAAGAGTAGAAGATGATCAATACTGAGAGAAATGCTTCATGGAATGAAGCTTTGTAATCAATTTCTTGATTATGTGGGGTGGGAGTTCTGTTTTGGGGGCCTATTGTAGTGAGGATATTGCTTTGGATATTGAATATAGTTGAATTTCGTTATGCAGGGCCTAGGGTATATGATGGATAACTAGAAGACACAAATAAGTAAGCTTCCCCTAGTCATCTATACACTCATTCTTGTCACACGACGAATTTCGACAAAGTCATGTAAACGTAATGTCGTTTTTCACCCGACCTCCGTCCAGAAACAATCCTGAAATGTTGAAAACTTGGGGTCGGCGCACCCATGCCAGTTTATCCTAAGGTATAGGCTACTCTGTGTCTTTTGTAGCCAACCATGTGGCTAAGAGAGGCTAGGAAATACTTAAACTAATACAAAACAATCATACCCTCCTTTCATATCAAACAATACCAAGAAATTGACAGGCCTGTTAAATCAAGGGTAAGATCGATCGTTATTCTTCATGAAACGGGCACAGCCCATTTTTATGTTATTAATTCTGCTAAAAATTAATTAATAAATAACAAAATTACGTCATAATTATGACTTTAAGTCGGCCATAGAACTCTATTTTAACATGATTTTAAACAGACAAAATAGCCATTGGGGTTTCTTTCACTTTACCTTGCTAGGAACCCTTCCCAGCAGTTAGGCATATTACAATAAATATTATTTTTGCAAATAAACTTCTGACCTTCAACACAGTCATGTCTTCCGAATTTATTCCTTTCTCTGCTGACCAGGATTGATTTTAGTTAATTAATGTTTTTTTATCAGAGATAGTCACCACAAAGATACTGAGCTGTATTCAAGCACATAAACCAATTAGTGATTTCATGTTTGGTCAGTGGTTGTGTTGGTCAACTATAATTAATTGGTGTTGGTTTAAGGATTAGGTGCACTGTGTGTAATCACTATGGACCACAATGGCCTCATTCCAGTGGCATATTATCAATAACCTCAATTAAACAATCATAGTGCAAAATTTGACCTTAAGTTGCAAAGTATGAGTTTTTGTACTCACATTTTCAAAGGTCATTCAATGAATGCACAAATGTATTGGGGTTAAAGAACTGTGCCCTGATAGATGAGCATGTTGTAGATTCTTCACACTGTAAACAACTATAGTTCATGTGCAAACATGTTCAAAACATACATAATTAGAATGGTCAAATGTCACCGTCTATCGGGTTCTAAGAGGCGGTAAACTGGTTTACACCATACAAAGGTCACATATTATTTGGTGTTTTTATAAGTCCATTAATTTTGTATTTTAAACAAAGAATATACACACATCATTTTATCCCATGCATATCAGAAAACAATAATAAAATAAAATCCTAGCATATTGTGGTTTTATTTCTGAGCTGGGCATAATTTTAGCAAAACAATTAAGGAGTACATCTAGCAAGAGTGAAATTAGAAGCCTTTCACAAAGTGATGCCTATATGTGGCCCCTCCGTAGAGGGCGCCACAAAAAGTGGTTGATCCACAGCCTCATCCCCCAACTTTTCTCAAAAAAAGTTAAAATTTTTATACCACTGGAAACCTCTGGCTACATAATGTTTATGCACCAAATATTTCTTGCAGATTAATTTGTTTAGCAAAGATATCGTGAAATTTGAATTTCGTTCTGGTCATCCATTTGCTTCCATTAATAGACTTAAACATATGACTTGATTTAGAGTATATGCCTATACCATGATGTATACAGCACAAGTCCAGCGTCATCTCAAACGTCATCATTCATTAATACACATTACATACTTCTTACTAGGGTAATAATCATTGAGGAAAGAGAGATGAGTTTTTGAATGCGAAACCGGACAGAATCAGTATAACATGCTGGTCTGATAATGGACCAAAATTCATCAATTTTGGGCATGAAAAGGTGTTCTCAATATAAAAGATTTGACCACATGCATGTTAAATGAGTACCATTATCTAGCCGAGTCATCCAGTCAGGGTTCTAAGGAATTTTCATTTTAAAATTGGAAATATTTGAGTCCAGAAAGAATCATCATCTTTTGATAATAAGTTCCGACTTATTTTTTTTTCCGTAGTAATAAAATCGGAATGTTTGCTTTTACCAACTTTGAGGTTTCAAAATCGAAACAGTTCCCCCAAAATCGGAACGGTCGGCAGGTATGCAGCTTGACTTCTGCGCTAGAGACTATCATATCAGCTCATTTTTATTGCGTAAAACTCACAATCTCGGAATAAAAAACAAAACAAAAGAGGTAAAAAAGAAAAAAAAAGGAAATAAAATTTTTTTTTGACTTTATATTTACCTAATGCGCACGGTTTTACTAACGCGTGCGGGAGCTTTGAGACAAAGGATTTTTTTAATATAGCCTTGTACATTTAAATCTTGGCTACAATAAAAAGGTTATTTGATGAAAACATGGTGTTGTTTAGATATGTTAATTGGTTAAAGCGAATACATATTTGGTACGTCGGAAACGGTTAAAAACGGAATCCAAAAGTTTAGTAAGCATCATATTGTAGCTTTGGATAATCTCCATAAAAATGTTTTTAAGATGCAGTTGTCTAACTGCTTACTCAGGATAAATATTTTGTTCCTATTTGAGTCCCTGCATGACATGCCTTGGGACTTCAAAACAAAATAAAACACGTTTTATATGAGAAGAATCTTCAAAGGGTTCAATTAAACAGACATGAATGTTAGTAAAATTTGCCAGATTTCGACTAGATCATGTTAATTAGGGTAATTTGTAATTACGTCCTTATTTTAAGCAAAGAGTGCATCTTTACATGGAAATAAGATGAACAATATTGTGGCGGAACCAGCCACTGTGCGCCGGAATATCGAGCTTCCGAGTTCATCATGACAAATCAATCCCACAGCTGGCACCAATGTGGCGGAACCTATCTGGTAGCGAGCGTCTAAGGCAACTTGGTGATGATGTGGGCTTGCGGCCAATCCGCACAGTCTTTAATATGAATAGTACTAGTCACACTTATGAGTCAGACGAAGGAGTCGGATATATGTCATTGTTGTCATCATTTATTAGGGTTCTGGGCTGATCCAAGTGATCGGCTGGGAGCGGTAGTAGTGGTTATTGATGCAGAGAGAGAGAGAGGTATGTCTTGACCAACCTGTCTCGACGGTCGCAGGGTACGGAAGAGCCAAGAATACCACGTGACCCGATACATAGTCGGGCCAGGGCGGAAAATGGGCGGTGATTGTATTTCAGAGCTGATCAAATCACACGCAACTGAATCTGTCTGATTCAGTAAGGATCGATCACTTACGCCTAATCGGAGCTGGGATCACCAAAAGAGCCAGACAACGACATGCAAGAGCATGCGAGAGGATACGAACATGGAACGAGATCAGCCATGATCGTGCATTACCCTCACCGGTGCTCATACATATTGCTCTCGGAATCAATCAGTGCTCCGCCGGGTCCAAAGTCCGGAGTAAATGATGTTTCCTTAAAAACAATCATCTTTATATTAGCGCTTCAACACTATAACATAATTAACAAAATGTGGGAGAATTATCTGAATTTTCCAAAATATCTCCAACAAGTAATTTGGCATATCCAAAACATATATCATCATCAACTTTAAAATTACTTGTTGCCATGCTTTTGATATTGAATGTTTAAACAAAGCAGTTCTAAATAACTTCACATCCTCGCTAGGGAACATACCCCTCACTGGTAGACTCCCTATCCGATTTGACGAATCCCCATCCGGAGCAAACAATGTCTCCTATTATCATTTAAAGCAATCATATCATGCAAAAGCAACCTGATTAATTGTTTCATACAAAATGCATGGCCATGCTCCCATAAATAATTTTACACGAATTTCTGCACAATGCAACTTTGGTACTCATGCATTATAATCGCGCTATATATAACTGACTGACTCCGAAATTCTGGAGTTTAAAACAAAGCCTAGGTGGGAATGTGCAGTGATCTCATCAAATCATGCATTGTAAACAAGCAACATAAGTATACCAATCATCCCGTTTCCAGAATCACCAGAAGGGCACATACTGTGACAGGACGAATAATCCTTAACACCAGGGATCTAGCTTCCCCGTGTGTCCCTCATCGACTGATTCAATAATCAATCCGACTAAAATTCCGGAATGACTGATCCACCAATGTGAATTATTATGCAACATTAACATTTCACTTACGGTAGGCATTCCATTCATTCCTAGATGCTTTCAGGAATCACCGGAGCAGCGGAAGTGCCCATACAGCGAAATACAATGACATGGGAAGACTCCCACAAATCCTCAACCAATGCCCATATACATGACACCAAGGATCACAACCGATGATCCAACAATTCCCGAAATCCGGAATAAATGATTTACCACCATCAATGCATTTATATTGTTTAAACTAAACAATCAGATCTTTCAAACGCCAATACTTGTGTAAAATCACACAATAATTGTACTATGTCATAGGATTTTACTTTGTACACAAGATCATGAGATCATGCAGCAAGATCTTTACCAATCACATATATTTAAACTTGCTCCGGCATTCCGGAGGTTTAAAAGAGCCAAGTTTTGTTGCATTCTAGGCTCTATGGGGGAGTTCGTGGCCATCTCTCTTTTACTCAGTCAACCATGATTTTATTGTTGTACAAGTCTAGGTGTTTCAGAAAAACTTGGGTGATTAATCTGAATTTGCCTACCTTTTTTCTATAGAGGCGTTTTTGAAATGGCCGCTAAAATTATTAGTTTTGACAATATCTCAGTTTCTGGAGTGCGAGAGACACGATTTTGGTGTCTATACCTATGTTTTACTACCAAGGAATCCAATAAGACCAGTTGTTTAGTCACTGGCACCTCCTTTGAGGCAGCCATCTTGAATTTCAAAATGGCCGCCAAGAATTAACATTGTTATTTATAACTTATTTATTTATAAGCAAAGAGCCATAGTTATATGGTGGCTATGCTTTTGTTTGTAAGGTCTTATAGTGTCCAATGGGAGCATTTAGACTATCTTGTTCATTAAGTTTAACATCTGCATGACTTTGTCCATGCTTAAAATACATTTTATGGTATAATTCTATTCAAATCAGACCTAAGCTCACATGACTATTAACCTGACAATTTCGTCTGGTCGACGGAGTTTCTCAGGAGCCTCGTAAAACTGTCATTATCAGGCATTAGGTTGTTAAACTTAGGTTGTGATTGAAAGAAACCCGAACCAATTTACCATTTGATTTACCATTTGTAAGGAACTTGATTATCTTCAATAATAGCCCGGAGTAATAGTTTATATATTGTCTACCAGGTCAGTTGTGGAGATTTCTACAGCTATCTGCTGCACGGCAAGGACAGGTTACACGAGCACATTTGCCGCAATGACACACCACACTCCAACATGGCTCAAATGATGATGTCGAAGGAAGAAGGTTTCCATTCTCATGTAGAAACCCATAGTCTAGTGGATCTAGATCTGCTGTTTGGACGTTGAGTTGCGTATCCAGAACATGCATGGTGGCATATGCATTGAAAAATGCATGGTAGATGTGAGGTTCAAAAACTTTAGATGTTGGTGGCAGACTCTGGTGTGAAGCTGACTTTGAGAAGTGAAACTGATGCGCTCTGAGTAGCAGAAAATTACTGGATTTGTTTCCAGCATCTATGACTTGCACCAAGTACTGTTCTGCCTGCTGGATAGAAGAAGGACCTAGTGGAGTTGTTGCGCCAAATCCTTGCAAGTAAACCACAGGGTTGGCCTTGAGGGCTGCTTTCTTTGTGCCTATTTTACTGGTGATGTCACATCCTGTGAGGCTATGTAGCGCGGGAAGCACTGTGCATATCTGAGGGCCCTATCTTGCATACAGAATGTGGAGAGGTACAAAACGGCTCTTACCCACAGTTCCTGAAGACCCTCGTGAAGAAAGGTAGCCATATAAAACAGCAGGGCAACTGTTACATCAGTATCGTTGGATATAACAACGCATGTTTTGTGACCAGCTCGGACACAATCTAGGACATGCATGGGTATACGGAGATCTGCCTCTTCAACACGAGACTGCAGGTACTGCATGTTATATTCTGTTCCATTATGGATCTTTATGCACTTCCATTTGCCACTGTCAATGCACAGCTGGCTAAGAACAGTTGGCTCTTTATGCATTTCCATGGACCTATCACACAAGAATGCATACACTTGTGTTTCCAGCAGCAGTTTATTTTGGCTTGACGGCCAGAACGTTGACATGTCCTTTGGAATTGGTGTACAGAGCTCAATTGAGCTCAGTACCATCACTGGAGTTGTGCTGCATCTCCTCAACCTCTCTGTATCTTTCACCGATGGGTCGTCATGGTAAATGTCAAAGATATAATCACATCTGCCATGGTGATGATACAGAGAGGTTGTTTCTGCAAACTTTGAGAGCAGATCAGAGAAACTTGTAAGTCCTGATAGAGGCACTCTGCGGATTGCTGCCATGACATCAATCAGGAAGGCTGAATCATCTTTATGCCGATAGTAATAGTCATCAGGCTTGAGGGTTTCCTCTAATTCCCTAACAAGTTGGCTCTTTTCTGGTTTGGTCATTAAACCGTCACCACCAAACAGCAATGGGGAAGGTACATATTAAATGTCAGAAGATCATCAGTGCCAAGACCTCTCCCTATAGCCACTTTGATGGATTTGTCAGTCATATTCATGGCTGCGATGACTTTCTGAACTGTTCTGGGTTTTTCGTTGATTGAGGCCATTGTTTTGAGGTTCTCTCTGTGAATAGTGTCTCGATCTCTCAGTTTTACAGATTTCTTGATTATCCTTTCACTGTGGAAAGCCTGGCATTTGTTCTTCCCCTTTTCAGACGCATTTAGTACATCTCGTTTCCGATTTCTGATGTCATCACCTGCTTGGTGACAAAGTTGTGGAGCTCTGTGGGGCACTCTGCAGAGAACGGTGACTTGACATTAAAGCATGATTGAAGCCACCCAAAAATATGACCATGATGTGTAAATGAACAATTTTGAAATTCAAGAAGGATTAAGTGTGCTGACCATCTTGTGATGTCTCTTGGCACATGCTATACTTGGTCTTATTATAAGAAACAGCTTCAGAACTTCAGATTTTAACCTGAAATGTAAAAAGAAAATGTCGGTTCAAATAACAAGTCGATTTCTTGAAGTTTTTTTGAAGATAAAAAGGACAATTTCGTGATGGCCATTTTGAAATTCAGGATGGCTGTCCACCCCCTACTACGTCCAAGTCTAACATAGTACTATTTTGGGGTTCATTGACCCTGAAAACATATGTTTAGACACCAACGTCCGGTCTCTATGAACCTCTAGAGCTGAGATAAAGTCAAAATTAGTCAATTTGGGGGCCATTTTGAAAAGCGCCCTCATGAGAAAATTTATTCATATTCTAAGTAGTTTCTCCGGGTTCCTAGACCCTGAAAACATATGCATAAACACCAAAATCATATCTCTATGAGCCTCTGGAGCTAAGATATACTCAAAAGTAGTAAATTTGGAGGCCATTTTGAAAAGTGCCCTCTACAGAAAAAGTTAGGCATATTCAGATTGATCACCCAAGTTTTTCTGAAAGCCCTTGACATATGAAGAGCTTTGTTTCAAAACCCCTTACGTCCACTTTTGACGAAATTGAGTTATTGGCATAATATTATAGTGTGGGTAAAAATACACATTTTGGTGGTTGTTTGACCTTCATACTACCTTCCCTTCCAGAGTTATCGATATTTCCGTTTGGGAAATCTTAGGAATTTCCGAAATCTGAACTTAAAATGAATATAGAATTGTTTTGTTTTAATTTTTGATGTATAATGGTAGCCTGGAATGTTCTTTACCTATTAAAACCAAAAGGAACTGTTTTTGGGTCACTATGTTTGAAAAAATCATTTTAATTAACAAAAGGTGTAGCTTAGAAAAAAAAAAAAAAATGCCATTTTCCCGAATTTAATTAAAAATTCATAATTAAAAAAGTAAATGAGATATTTCAATGTTTCTTTTTGATTTTCAAAGCATTAGTCAAGTTACATAATGTAGTGCAAACAAATGGGCTCAAATTTGATTGCAAAGGTGGTTTCTAGAAAAGGGGTAAATTTATTTTGTTGCAAAACCCCTTACATCCACAAAAGGTGTGATATAAAAGAAATAATAAAATAAATAAACAGGCTTGAAAATTGTCCCAAACCTATTCTTTTAGTTTCTATTCATCAACACTTTATCCAACCCCAAATTGAATCAAATCGAACAAGTAATACTTGCACAATTAAAAAAAAGCTGTTTTTCTCAAAAAGTCAAAAGTGGATGTAAGGGGTTTTGCAACAAAGCTCTTCATATACAACAATAAAATAATGGTTGATTGAGTAAAAGAGAGATGGCCACGGACTCCACCATAGAGCCAGGAGTATTGGAGCAATAGACATTGTTAAATTAAATTGTTTCAATAATCAAGAATTATTATAACATTTGTGACGGGATTCGAAATATTAAATATTATTAAGTAGTATCCTTTAATTTTATTATCCAAATCACGTAGTGCGCCTTTAAATTCGTTTTGCATTACGTCATTATCAATCAATCAATTAACTGGCAATGAGCCACGTTGATTGGCTGCTTACCATGCGGTCGCGCCAGGGTGGAAATTTCCCCACTCTGGTACGTATCGTTTATAGGTAATTATATTTCTCTTGTTATTCTTTTATTATTTTTATTATTATAAATGGTTCTAGGAATTAAATCATTCCAAATTAACGTAGATTATTATGTATAGAACACGCAGAGGTGATTTGGGAGTCGTGAAATTAATATTAGGATGTGTTTGAGCGATTTTTATGCAAGCAATTCGAGTAATGCTTTGTTGTTTTATTTTCCGTGTGCGTGTATACGGAGCATAGTGCATCCCTGCACATTTTTTGTCGTTTTTTGGCCACAAATTCACCCCCAAAATCATGCTTTGTCGTGTTCGTATTTCAAAATCATATGTTCTAAACAATATGGTATTCCTTGCTGGTCGTGTTGTTACGTACCAGGACTTTCTATGTAAATCAGAGAGAGAGAAATGACTGATGACCCATTCCATGTCAACTCCAGGGATGTGCACCGCAGCACCTCTTCAATTTTGTTCTTTTTCTGTGTGGTGGTAGATATTGATGAGAAAGTAAAATCCGAAAATTTGAGCTTCATACTCTATTTCGTTTTCCGTGGCATCAATTTGAAATTTAGGGGTCAGCATAAAAATGTGTCGAACGCGAAAAGACGACGCTTGGAGGTCCATAAATGTATAAAGGAACCCTTCACAACTTTGAAAAGTATGTATCCTGGGATACTTATTTGTGTAGAATTCAAATCTGGCATCAGAAAACTTGTAACTCCTTTACTTTAAAAGATATAGGGCCCTCAAAATGCAACTTCGTCCATCCAGGACCAACTTTGGGGGGTCAGAACTAAAAGTAAACATTAGGAAATAATATTGGAGAAAACCTCGCATTATTTATATCTTATGTGGACACAATGGTGGCTAGGGGTCCGCATGATAAAGACATTCAATAGGAGACATTATCAGGCAAATTTGGCATAAAGTATTCAGCAGACGCCAAGCCTACCTAGAAGAAAGATAAAACATTTTAGTGGTGGTAGGTGGAAGGGGGGGGGGGTTGATGTCCGATGATATACGGATCACCCCAAGCGAATAAGATTCGAACTTGTTAGTTTTGAATCAATTTGATTTTTTTTAAATGCATTTTTACTGGGGCGGGGTGGGGGGCGGAAACCTTGCCCCTATGACACTTCGTCACTGAAGCTTATGGCATCAGTTTATTGTGATCGTCGGGGGGGGGGGGGGGCTAAACCAACCTGATCAGATTAGTAGGCCAATTATATGACTCAACAGTTCAACTCAGTATCATGTACAGTATCATGTACATATTTCGCGACAACGCTGTCGAATTCGGCACTACAGATATTCCCACTGATAAGAGTTTGGAAAAGAAAATGGTCGAAAATCATTTTAAAAACTACTCGATGCTATCTCACCTGTGGACTGTGGTTATACAATAGGTGATCCTAATTTTAGCTACAAAGTATGGGCAATTTTTCAGCACGCTCAAAGACCATCGATCATTTTAATCTTTCTTCAGGGGAATGATTTTGTCTCAAAGTAGTTCCGAGAAGGGGGTACAGGTTTCACTATGAAAGTCACTATTGAAATACATGCGCCGGTCCTAAGGAGATACCCTAGGGACAACATGACCATCTCTTCTTTTACATAAAATTATAAAATGAAATCATACACACATTTTGGGTGCCAATTCGTACACAATTTGCCTAAATTTTAAGTTTTATATGGAACTACAACGGCATTGCACGCATGCCATTGTAAGGTTATCTTTCAGTGTGCTGGGTGCTCGACAAGAAAACGCGCGCCAGACAGTGTCTGCCGAGGATCTTGAAGTTTGTATTTGCAATTAAACTCCCATTATTTTGCTTTAAAGTGGGGGGGGACTTGGAACATAATTAGGCCTTCTATGAAAAAGATCAAAAATGAAATTAAATAGTACTTTATTTTCAGTAATAATCACTTTTCTTTTAACGCTTTTAGAATAATAACCTTTGCATGCTCTATTACTAAAACACCGATCCACAGAAGGACATTTGTTTTATTAAATTTCCACTTTTCTCATTTCCTACTATATAATACTCATACGCGCGAGATTCAAACATTCTAATAATAGGCTTATTATTCACTAAAGGCAAAAAATGAAGATGATCAGTGACTCTATTGTAATATAATATGCTTGGTTTTTCCCATATCGTTTTGCAATGATGTCAGGCAACTTCTTTTATGTAGAAAATCTGTGTACTTATTACGTAACTTAATGTAAAGTAAATAAACAGAAAAGTCAAACTGATTCCATTAGGAAATAATATTGGAGAAAACCTCGCATTATTTATATCTTATGTGGACACAATGGTGGCTAGGGGTCCGCATGATAAAGACATTCAATAGGAGACATTATCAGGCAAATTTGGCATAAAGTATTCAGCAGACGCCAAGCCTACCTAGAAGAAAGATAAAACATTTTAGTGGTGGTAGGTGGAATGGGGGGTGGATTTCTCATGGTATACGCATCACCCCCAGTGATTAAGATTCGAACTTGTTAGTTCTGAATCAATTTGATTTTTTTTTTAAATGCATTTTTACTGGGGGGGGGGGGGGCGGAAACCTTGCCCTATGACACTTCGTCACTGAAGCTTATGGCATCAGTTTATTGTGATCGTCGGGGGGGCTAAACCAACCTGATCAGATTAGTAGGCCAATTATATGACTCAACAGTTCAACTCAGTATCATGTACAGTATCATGTACATATTTCATGACAACGCTGTCGAATTCGCACTACAGATATTCCCACTGATAAGAGTTTGGAAAAGAAAATGGTCGAAAATCATTTTAAAACTACTCGATGCTATCTCACCTGTGGACTGTGGTTATACAATAGGTGATCCTAATTTTAGCTACAAAGTATGGGCAATTTTTCAGCACGCTCAAAGACCATCGATCATTTTAATCTTTCTTCAGGGGAATGATTTTGTCTCAAAGTAGTTCCGAGAAGGGGGTACGGGTTTCACTATGAAAGTCACTATTGAAATACATGCGCCGGTCCTAAGGAGATACCCTAGGGACAACATGACCATCTCTTCTTTTACATAAAATTATAAAATGAAATCATACACACATTTTGGGTGCCAATTCGTACACAATTTGCCTAAATTTTAAGTTTTATATGGAACTACAACGGCATTGCACGCATGCCATTGTAAGGTTATCTTTCAGTGTGCTGGGTGCTCGACAAGAAAACGCGCCAGACAGTGTCTGCCGAGGATCTTGAAGTTTGTATTTGCAATTAAACTCCCATTATTTTGCTTTAAAGTGGGGGGGGACTTGGAACATAATTAGGCCTTCTATGAAAAAGATCAAAAATGAAATTAAATAGTACTTTATTTTCAGTAATAATCACTTTTCTTTTAACGTTTTAGAATAATAACCTTTGCATGCTCTATTACTAAAACACCGATCCACAGAAGGACATTTGTTTTATTAAATTTCCACTTTTTCTCATTTCCTACTATATAATACTCATACGCGCGAGATTCAAACATTCTAATAATAGGCTTATTATTC
The DNA here is from genome assembly GCF_039555335.1 of Amphiura filiformis. Classification (NCBI taxonomy): domain Eukaryota; kingdom Metazoa; phylum Echinodermata; class Ophiuroidea; order Amphilepidida; family Amphiuridae; genus Amphiura; species Amphiura filiformis. Next base: position 469,843 of record NC_092642.1, on the reverse strand, counting down.
ACTAAAGGCAAAAAATGAAGATGATCAGTGACTTTATTGTAATATAATATGCTTGGTTTTTCCCATATCGTTTTGCAATGATGTCAGGCAACTTCTTTTATGTAGAAAATCTGTGTACTTATTACGTAACTTAATGTAAAGTAAATAAACAGAAAAGTCAAACTGATTCCATTAGGAAATAATATTAGAGAAAACCTCGCATTATTTATATCTTATGTGGACACAATGGTGGCTAGGGGTCCGCATGATAAAGACATTCAATAGGAGACATTATCAGGCAAATTTGGCATAAAGTATTCAGCAGACGCCAAGCCTACCTAGAAGAAAGATAAAACATTTTAGTGGTGGTAGGTGGAATGGGGGGGGGGGGTGGATTTCCCATGATATACACATCACCCCAAGCGAATAAGATTCGAACTTGTTAGTTCTGAATCAATTTGATTTTTTTTAAATGCATTTTTACTGGGGCGGGGTGGGGGCGGAAACCTTGCCCCTATGACACTTCGTCACTGAAGCTTATGGCATCAGTTTATTGTGATCGTCGGGGGCTAAACCAACCTGATCAGATTAGTAGGCCAATTATATGACTCAACAGTTCAACTCAGTATCATGTACAGTATCATGTACATATTTCATGACAACGCTGTCGAATTCGGGCACTACAGATATTCCCACTGATAAGAGTTTGGAAAAGAAAATGGTCGAAAATCATTTTAAAAACTACTCGATGCTATCTCACCTGTGGACTGTGGTTATACAATAGGTGATCCTAATTTTAGCTACAAAGTATGGGCAATTTTTCAGCACGCTCAAAGACCATCGATCATTTTAATCTTTCTTCAGGGGAATGATTTTGTCTCAAAGTAGTTCCGAGAAGGGGGTACGGGTTTCACTATGAAAGTCACTATTGAAATACATGCGCCGGTCCTAAGGAGATACCCTAGGGACAACATGACCATCTCTTCTTTTACATAAAATTATAAAATGAAATAATACACACATTTTGGGTGCCAATTCGTACACAATTTGCCTAAATTTTAAGTTTTATATGGAACTACAACGGCATTGCACGCATGCCATTGTAAGGTTATCTTTCAGTGTGCTGGGTGCTCGACAAGAAAACGCGCGCCAGACAGTGTCTGCCGAGGATCTTGAAGTTTGTATTTGCAATTAAACTCCCATTATTTTGCTTTAAAGTGGGGGGATTTGGAACATAATTAGGCCTTCTATGAAAAAGATCAAAAATGAAATTAAATAGTACTTTATTTTCAGTAATAATCACTTTTCTTTTAACGTTTTAGAATAATAACCTTTGCATGCTCTATTACTAAAACACCGATCCACAGAAGGACATTTGTTTTATTAAATTTCCACTTTTTCTCATTTCCTACTATATAATACTCATACGCGCGAGATTCAAACATTCTAATAATAGGCTTATTATTCACTAAAGGCAAAAAATGAAGATGATCAGTGACTCTATTGTAATATAATATGCTTGGTTTTTCCCATATCGTTTTGCAATGAAAATAATTTTACTGTCCATTTTTTTGCCATTTCTGAGAGATATTGGCTTGGGGTCTCGATGGCTTCAACACATTAGTTAGGTTTGCATTCTCCATAGACTTGTACATAAAGTCATTATACATGCGAAATCAAAAATGTGTACAACTCTATGGAGTAGGCTAACCTAAGTGATGTGTTGAAGCCATCGAGACCCCATGGCCAATATCTCTCAGAAATGTTGTCCAAGGACATATCTTCAACATACCTGAAGTTGATGGTGGGTCAAATTGTCTGACATTGGTTTTCAGGGGGGTCAAAATGTACCAAACAATGTACAATTGGGGTTTTGCATGGGTAATATCTCAGCTAAAAGTATTCTAATAGGCTCAATATTGGATAAGAGTAATGTCCTACCAAAGGGCTCTGACTGGCAAAAAAATGGACAATAAAATTATTTTTACTTTTGGAGTTCTGACCCCCCAAAGTTGGTCCTGGATGGACGAAGTTGCATTTTGAGGGCCCTACATGTATATCTTTTAAAGTAAAGGAGTTACAAGTTTTCTGATGCCAGATTTGAATTCTACACAAATAAGTATCCCAGGATACATACTTTTCAAAGTTGTAAAGGGTTCCTTTATACATTTATGGACCTCCAAACGCCGTCTTCAAGCGTTTGACACATTTTTATGCTGACCCCCTAAATTTCAAATTGATGCCACGGAAAACGAAATGGAGTATGAAGCTCAAATTTTAGGGATTTTACTTTCACATCAATATCTACCACCACACAGAAAAAGAAAAAAAATTGAAGAGGTGCTGCGGTGCACATCCCTGGAGTTGACATGGAATGGGTCTGATTTAGTTCGTCTATCTTAGATTATTTTGTAATTAAATTTATTTGGTTTCCATTATTGCTGGCTTGGCGGCCCGGGCTTGGCGGACGTGCAAGAGTGTGCATATCAATGAGGTCAAAGGTACACGTACCGCACAGCGCATTACTGAGTAGTGATTGCGTCAATTACTCGGGTTTTCCCCGAATAGTATTTTGGATCTTAGATTTAATTAATTATTTGAGATGGCGAGTTGCGTATAATATTAATAGGGATTATTATATTTTCGCGTTGTATTATTTTCGTTTGGAAAATAATACTCTCACTCTCTTTCTCACTTTCCACAATTTATTATGTGTTTATTTATATTGTCTGACTTTTGACATTATTCATGATTATTATTAGTATGCAAACATTGTAGCCTTAGCTAAAAGCATTTGTTTAATAACGAAATTGCATTTTGTCAAATCATGGAGGTTTTAATATTTAGAGCAGAGTATTTATGTGGAACTCACGCAAGTCACACCCAGATACTATTTGAGATTAATTAGGTCTTTATTATGAAACATGTCATGTACAGGGCCTATGATCTTATTTAGGCCTCTATATTGTGTGAAGTATATTCAAATGTTCATGTATTTTTATTTTTATAGTATGTGAATATTAAGTGCTCACAGAAAGTTATGGTAAGATGATATGGTATATCTTTATCATTATTATATGTGATTTCAACAGACATTGATTGTGTTGTGGTTCCGTGCACGTGTATGTTTGCTTTTTAGTGCATGAAAGAGAGAGGCAATGGATCAAAGGTAGTAGCACGGATCCATAAGAGAGGAGAAGGTCCAAGGGGCCCATGCAGTAGCGTGGCGCAGCCCAGGGACACATCATCGGGGAATGTAGAGAGAGAGGAGGTCTGGGGGCCTAATACTGCGGAGAGTAATATTTGTCGAGTTAAGGGTAGTAGAGAGGAGGAACACGTCGGGTAGGACTGGTGTCCTGGTGCTACGTGGACTGGTGTCCTGGTGCTACGTGGACTGGTGTCCTGGTGCAACGTGGGCTGGTGCCCTGGTACTGCGGGTATTCTGAGGAGAGTTGAACCAATCTGAGTAAACCAATCTGAGTTGAGTGGTAGAGGAGATTAACCAATCCGAGTTGAGTGGTAGTGGAGTTTAACCAATCCGAGTTTGAGTGGTGGAGGTAGTTGACCAATCCAATTATGAGTCCCGGTACCCCAGGTCAACATAAAAAGTGGTAACCATGTGTGTTCTTCCTTTTTCAAAACCCCCCTTTTCACTGATTTTTCATTGATTTTACCCCCCTTTTTTGCCAAATCACTGACAAAATCAGGGTAAAAAATACCCCCTTTTTCAAGGTTTTCAATGAGAAGATTTCCAGACACCCCTTTTCAATGACTCCAAATATTTTAATATATTAAGTACAAAATGTGCAAGTATGAACATTACTTTGTGTCTGTTGTACTCCCAGATGATCCTGTGTTATTAACTGGGGTAATTACAATGCCTGTATACTGATTTTAATTGAAAATGCCCCGGAGCTTACTTTGATTTATTTACTTCACGAACGAACCGGCGCACGCCAAACTTCAAGTGCAACAGGGGAAGAGAAACAACGATACAAAATAAAACTTACATGCATCAGAATTGAACAGAATTAAAAACCAAGGAAAAATATCACTCGGTCGGTCGTAGAATTCGCTCCAATCACTGCCAATGTTTCCCGCAATGTTTTCAATTCACCACATGGAAAAGTGTATACGGCAGCCAAAACGGTTACATCTGACACCATCGATGTTCGCGTCGCTCATTCAGCTCTCTTCAAACGTGCGGGAGCATACGTGCAACACCCACTAGACAACTATATCGGGAAACCGCCGTGCCAATAGTAAAAAGCTGCCTTCTGACGCCTCGCTGTGACGATTGAGGGCGGAATCAATGAAATGCCAGAGGATGGAGGCTGAAGACTCGGGCTGAAGACATCGATCGAGCGAACCTGTGAAATACCCTTTTTAAAAATTTCGGAGACAATGCTCAGAATACCCCTTTTTTCAGCGATTTAGCGGTCCATGATTTCAGTCAACAAAATAGCCCTTTTCATGAAATTTAGAACACACATGGTTACCACTTTTTATGTTGACCTGGGGTACCGGGTTATGAGTGATGGAAGGCCTGAGCTTTGAGTGATGGAAGTAGTTGACCAATCCAAATTCTGAGTGATGGAGGTAGTGACAAGGCCTAATGGTATAGTAGGGCCTAATGGTTTGTATAGTGCTATTGTTTATAACACATAGTCTGTTGAAATCTATATTGTATTATGTTGTAATTTTAAGGTAGTGATGATACATAGAGATACATACCCGTATGTATCTTTTATGTATTGTTGAAAATTAGGTCGGCACCTAGAGGGGGGCCTCTATGCGCAAATTTTTAATTGCGTTCAAAAACTTAGATGTATTTTTCAAAATATTAATATGTGCCAATGCATACTAGTATGTCATTTGCATGTATTATACCTATTGGCATGCGCTGCGTGGGGCCATGCTGCCCAATTTTTCGTATGCCAATAGGTACAGTGTAGTTGTGTTTTATCATATTTGTCAAACTTTGTGATGGTATCTTGCCACTACATGCTTGCATGTCGTACGCAAGTGTCGTTGATATTAGCATGGCGCTTCGCGGGACCACTATGCCCAAATTTTCATTTTGTACTAGATAACTTAGATTTTTGTAGGCCTAACATGTTATATAATTATATTAACACATTTTTCTTATTCTACTCTGGTGCGGATCGTTTATAGATTCTGGCGAGGACCATTTTAGGGTATATTTCAGATTCCGGCGTGGCGTATGTTAGCTTGTTGAGCTAGCCATGTTAATTTGGCCCGGGTTTACAAATCAGACTGTTGCCGTTGTGTAGCGTGTTAATGGTGGTACGGCAACTTGTGGTTACTGTTACCTGCTGCCCGGTTATTGTGACGCGTGAGACAGCCTGCTGGCCAGATTAAAAGCTAGTGTTGATTGATATGTGAGATGGTATTACTTTGTGGAGATAAAGTATATTTTGGAAGCCCGTAGTATGTTATACAGATAAGACAAGTGCCACGAATAAATCAGTATACATTGTTGAAGTAAAACAAGGTATCACTGCAGTTTTCTTTGAGGTCCATCACAGTCTCCTCCAGTGCGTAGCCGGATTCTAGCTCCGGCAAACCCACCTATATAACCACTTGCTAAGTACCTAGCCGCTCGGTCACGTCACATATTGTATTAACTAATGTTATGGTTTGGAAGGTGAAGATGGGATGAATTATGACCGGAATGTGTTGTGATGGACGGATGATGGAATGAGATGAAAAATGTAATGGATAAATGAAAATGGACAATCATATGAAATTTAGAACATTTTACAACTGGAATCACATCATTATTTTGATCATGCAAATTGCCAATCACACATAAGTTCACAGTAATTCCCGGCAGTTCTTGCTTGTTTCAACTTCTACGCCGGAGCAGAAGAATCATTCCGTTTGAGCTACTACTTCGGAGACACGTATTTATTTTCGCCGGATCAACTTACGCAATAAGGATTCCCGCCGGAGCAACTGCTCCGGATGTACGGTAATGATCATTCCCGCCGGAACAACTTCTCCGGATTCACGATAATGATCCTTCCCGCCGGAGCAACTTGATAACAATCCTGTTATTTATACACTACACATATTCGCATGTGCTGGAGGCTCAGCTCCCATGTGTAGAATTTTTGTTGCATGGTTAGATGTGGATTTCTTTCAACCTCTCGCTTTACACATTGCCGAAAACTATAAACCTACTACTTAAAATTAATTCCCCTTGGTCCGCTTTCCATTCCAGACTCTGCTCCAACCACGGCATCATTCTTCGTGGGAGTCTGCTACATAATTTCTCCTGCACGGCATCTCTATTTTTCCTTGTGGGAGTCTCTCATCACTGCATCGACCACGGCATCTCAATTTCTTCGTAGGAGTCTCTTCAAATCAATTTGATTAACATTGTTCGGCAACGGTGAAGGACTTGATCCGATTATTATCAACATGCACATATCCGGCGCAAAGTTCATTCTGCTACAATTCTCACTTATGTACTCCGGTGATTTTCTTATGCTTTTGAATTATTTTTCTTATTTGTTCTCTTATTGGCGCTATCGGATGTAATCAATTTTTGATCCGATGCTGTGTCACTTCCGTACCCTGCGAGCGAATGACGCTTCTCTCAAACTGGTTACTACATGATCGTTTTGAGTTCTTCAGTGTCCTGCATCTCTCGGCTCTCGGAGTGATTCATGATGTATCCAGTAAAGCTATCTCGGCTCTTATTTTGGCTCTCATTATTTCTTCTTGTTATTCTGTTTGTTCTGCTCCGTTAAGACTTACTATATCCCACCGCTGCTCACCAATGTGGCGGAACCGCCACTGTGCGCCGGAATATCGAGCTTCCGAGTTCATCATGACAAATCAATCCCACAGCTGGCACCAATGTGGCGGAACCTATCTGGTAGCGAGCGTCTAAGGCAACTTGGTGATGACGTGAGCGTGCGGCCAATCCGCACAGTCGTATGAATACTAGTCACACTAATGAGTCAGACGAAGGAGTCGGATATATGTCATTGTTGTCATCATTTATTAGGGTTCTGGGCTGATCCAAGTGATCGGCTGGGAGCGGTAGTAGTGGTTATTGATGCAGAGAGAGAGAGAGGTATGTCTTGACCAACTTGCCTCGACGGTCGCAGGGTACGGAAGAGCCAAGAATGATCGGCTCACCGGCTTATATACTCTTGATATACCACGTGACCCGATACAACTGAAGGGCGCCATCTCTCTTCTGAATCCATTTCCGCTACAATATGTTAATAATTTTAACTTATGACCCAATTAATACAACTTGAACCAACAAGTGCTCACCGATCAAAGTCAACAACCTATGGAAAAGGGTCATTAAGAAGGCTATTCTGAACATCTATCAGGTTTGTTGTGCAAAAGACATAATACCCAGTAAAACTGTACCTGCAAGCATTAAATATTGATTAAATTATTTGAACAAAAATAAAGCAATTTAATCCTTTTCAGAAATAAATCTGTAATAATTTCCAGATGTGAGCGACCTTTTTGAATGACCCTCGTAAATGAACCATGAACAATAAAAAAAACCTTACCAGGCCTTATTTCTTACCTCTATTAATACTTACTATCTATGACGTTGTGACAAATCACAGCATGCAAAACCTTATTGGATACTGACATATTTAAAGATTTTGTATCAAAATTCCTAATTCAATATATTTTATTTACTCTATTAACTCTTATCCAACCATAATAAAATTAATTCAAATACATCAAAACAATCATTGCACTCATAATTATGGAATTTGCACTTAACAAATAGGCCACTTGGGTGCTATATGGGTCTCTTATCTTTTAATTGCTAAATTTATTCATTACTCCCAATGTTGGTGGAATTTATGTCTAATAAAATATTTAATTTGGGCTCATACTGCTACATGTATTGTTGCCAGATTGGCATGGGAATTTGCTTAATTTGCATATGCATGAAATTGAGTTGGTCATGTTAGTTGACAAGTTTGGGTCAAATGTTTGTGCCTATGCTTCTTCCTGAGTTCTATTCAACTACATGCATGTACTCACTCCAGGTCATGGGATTTACTGACTACTGTCTGTTCAATTAGCTTAGATTCTTGAATTTTTAAGATATTTGAAAAAATAACAAATTGTGGTCATAGTCATCAAAGAAAAGTGTACAGCCTTAGACCTAACATGATTTATACTTTTCAAATGCCAAAGTTCAATTTAAAACCCCATTTCTTTTGAATTTTGCCTCATTTTAGGCAGTTACTTGGGCCCACTGAAAGGGTTCGCGACCTTTTTACAAATCGAGTGGGACGGTCCATTCTCAACTTAGGGCATAGACCCTATCCAATTTAGCAAAACAATTAATATGTCCACCAAGCTGTCCTGCCGGCCATTTCAATTGTTATACCGTTCCGGTTATTGGATAGGTTCTATAGGTGATGATGGTCCACCGGTTTTTGTTACACGAAATTATATGGCGCGATTACGTTTTATGCATAACATTATTCTGAGCATTATTTTTTTTCCGAAACATTGACATTAAAATTATGGATTTCGTTTTTATTTCAACTGGTTTACAATGTAAGATTATTTTAAATAATATTTTCTTGTACAAAAGTTCATTTGTTTCACAGTTTTTTCAGTTTGTATTCAACAAGCAAAACGAAATAACAAATTGAAAATAAATGTGTAGTTTTATAATAGGCCTACACCTTCTCAGACCCATTCTCAGACCCATTCGCACAATAACTAACTAACTAACTAACTAACTAACTAACTAACTAACTAACTAACTAACTAACTAACTAACTAACTAACTAACTAACTAACTAACTAACTAACTAACTAACTAACTAACTAACTAACTAACTAACTAACTTAAATAAATAAATAAATAAATATGCATGGAATATATTTATATAAGCTGGGCCTATTTTAGAAAACCTTAGTTCATAAATAATAACGTAATGTTTCAACAGGCGGGTTTCAACACAAATTAGGCATACTGGCAAATATTTTGCTGGACAATACTTCCTGATGCGGATGGTCGAATAAATACCATCTCTGCGCATTGTGACATTCGTCCCCATGCTCTAAATGGATTGATTCAAAAAGTTTATAGTACCCGACGTTCTACGGCTTTTTTATAAAAATATCGCGGGAAAAGACCAAAATTGAAAAGAAATGGGGTTTTAAATTGAACTTTAGAATTTGAAAGGTATAAATCACGTTAGGTCTAAGGCTGTGCTAACACTTTTCTTTGATGACTTTAACCACAATTTTTTATTTTTTCAAATATCTTAAAAATTCAAGAATCTAAGCTAATTGAACAGACAGTAGTGTGTTAAATCTTAATCTGCTACAATGCATGTTGACCATGAGAGATAAACAATTTTCATCAGCAGTTTTGTGGTCCATAGAAGATAAAAGAGTACTAATAGGGTCGATGAATTTGTTTATTTTACTAGAAGAATTTAGGCAGATATGAAATGATATATTTTTTGTTTGTGGCTGAATTTTGCTATAATCAACAAAATCTGGTCCCGAATCTGGTGCAATATGACTCAATTTCAGTCAAGACTAGTGTGAACTAGCTGGTCCTGACTTATTTAAGCGTAACTATACTTACATTATATCCATGATGTGGCATATATTATTGCACACAAAGATAACTACATGGATCACATACGATATTGTCCACATAACATGCATCCCAAATGTAAAAAGTGAAAAACAAGGCCTATAAGGGACCGTTCATAAATACTTTGGTGGGGGGGACTGGGCAAAGTGTGGGGGGACACAAAAAGTTTTGAGTTCCAGAAAGGGGGGGACCAAAAAGTTTTGGTTACTAAAGGAGGGGGGTCAAAAAAGTTTTAAACAAGAAAATACCAAAAGAACAAGAGCATACAAAATTTTAAGCCCTTTTTTACCCCGATTATGGCTCAAAATAGTGCAAAATAGACCTACATTTTTTGGCATGCTACGCGTGCTCATTTCCAGTATCCCATTAAAGCCTTTTTGGAATCTCAAAGACTTTACATGTATGTATTCTACAGTCACTATAAGAAAAGGGTATATGTATGTATCCCACTGATAATACCGGGTCAAAATGATGCAACCAGCATTTTTTTGTCTTTGACCCAAAATTTATATTTTGCCTCCCTGACCAAGAAAGCTGGCTATGCCCCTGATAAAACAGTCTTAAGTATTAAATTGAGTATGTGCCCAGATGTTGCTCTCAATTTCAAGTGGCATAGCGACGGGGAAGGTGGGGGCATGTGCCCTGGGCGCCACTCTTAGGAGGCGCCAAATTGACCAATTCAGCATTGATTCTGCGCCCCTCTAAGCGATGAAAGTCAAATTTTTCGCGCATACAAGGTCAAAGTCATTTGAAAGATCAATTTAAGACCAATATTCAACTTCATTATAACCAAACTTAATTAGTGGTAGGCCCTTTGTGCTCCGGGCGCAATAATTATTTCAAGAATCGGGAGCAACACCTATCCTTAGCCCTGGGTGCCACAAGCCCTAGCTATGCCACTGTCAATTTCCCTTTTTTGTGTTACTTTTATTTATTTAATTATTGGTTATAAGAATGAATTATGTATTTTCAAAAAATTAGAATGCATAAATTGAAATTAAACTTCATACAAGTCACAGCATGTGAAAAACACCTTCAACTTTCATGTTTTTTGGAAACAGACCTATTATAAATAAATGTATGAACAAACATGCAGGCTTATATGATTGTGACTGAGTTTGCACAAATGGAGTAGCCCCCTCCCAAACTGTTTTTTAACCTCATGGAAGGGGGGGGGGGTCAAAAAAGTTTTGTATGTCTAAAGAGGGGGGTCAAAAAAGTTTTATGGTTCTCTATAGAGGGGGGTCAAAAAGTTTTGACTCAAAAATTTCCAAGTGCCCAGCCCCCCCCCCCCCACCAAAGTATTTATGAACGGTCCCTAAATAAAGCTGGAAACATCCAAGGATTAAGATTCCATCTGCATCCACACCAGTTCAAAATGTCAGTTAGATATATATTCCCATCATGCTCCTGTTTGACCCTTAGGTCAACCACTGAGGGAGTGAAGGCTAGTGAAGGATACTGGCTAACAGCTATAAGCCAAGTTCAAAAATCGAACAACTATAGCTATAAACTAGCTGTTCAAAAATGTGAAGGCTAAATTATAGCTGTCAATTATGTGAAGGGTATAATTATAGCTGTTCAAAAATGTGAAGGCTAAATTATAGCTGTTCCAAGCATGTATCAGCTAAGCTACTGCTGTTCAAACTTACAACTGCTGAGTAACAGCCTAGTGAAGGCTTAATTAGCTGTTCACTTTGGTAAGGGTTCTTCCAAATGTCTCTCCATCATGACATCTTCCAAATGTCTTTCCATCCTGTAAAACAAATTGCTTGGATATTAAGGTCTAGCATATAGTATAATGACCTTACCTGCAAACATTTGATGTGCTTCTCACTTTCTGTAGTTGAGATGTTCATGGTGCTCATTCCCAGGGCCGTCAGCTGGCTGTCTTGTATGTCTCGGTTGTTCACTATTTCTTGCATTTGATGTTGAACTTCTTGCATCTTTAGTCTACTTTTTTCAAGCCAAGTTATCACGTATCGAAGATGATCAGACTGGGCAGCTTCTTCATGATGAGACATCTCTCTTCTTTCACCCTTCAAGTACATAAAATGAAATTAAACAAAACATTTAAATTTAAACATTCAAATAAATATTATTATTATTATTATTATTATTATAAATTATCATCAAAACATCTACTTAACAAAGATATCCTGCAAGAAATTGATGAAAATTAATACATTGTTTAATCAGAGAAGATGTAAGGAAGAGGGGGGTTTATAACGGATTATTATATACTTGAGATAATCCCGTAGGTAATCCGGTTGCACCTATTTATAGTCCTTTATTCTCAAGTAGTTATAGACATCCACTTGCAGTAGCCTTTGACGTGATGTGTGAGATAGACCGCTCACGGTCAACCGATTTGCACTTAAAGGTCATATATATATTGCTCGGACAACATCATATCATTGGCAAGCTAATATTATGAGGACAATGAAAATTTAAAAACTTAAGCGGTGAGTTCCTTCGAATGAGACAGATTTGACAGAAATGAAAAGTGTTTAAGTGAAGGGACTGTAAACATTCTCAGAGTACAGATCGTATACTGTTGTTCTCAGAAAAAAAATCTGAATTAAGTATTATAAATTTAATGGTTTTTAAACATATGGACAAAACCAGCTGCTTTTTTTATATATTAGTAAATTGTGATATTACAATTCATATGTACACCAGGCACAAAAAGAAACTCGTCAGTTATAGTCATCCTTGCTGTTCAAGAAATATACATTTTGTTGATTGGATTTTGCCTTTCTTATGTCTTCGTGAAAATCTAACAGGAATTGGCCAAGATATATGCGCCTCCAAACTCTCAAACCCCAAAATCAAAAGTTGCAATTTTAACGATTCAATTGTGCCTGTTACACTGTGTGCTTTATTGATTGGCCCGTGTACTGTGTGCAATACAACGGTGCGTTCCCATTGAAAATAATTGAAATTGCAACTTTCGATTTTGGGATTTGACGGTTTGGAAACGCATATCTTGATCAATTCTTGTTCGATGTTCACGAACAGGGTGTCAAATGAGAAAGCAAAGTCCAATTAACAAAATATATATTTCAGAATAATCCAAAGTATCAGGTTGTTGAACAGCAATGATGACTATAACTGACGAGTTTCTTATTGCTTATTGCGCTCAAAATCTAACCAGGTCGAGACCCTGTGGTAATGCTACCCCTTATAATAAAGTTTTATCATCATAGCACTTACGGTTCTCAAGATAACGCATTCACACGCTTTTTCCCCACACACACCCCCCCACACACACACCCCCACACACGGACACACACACGCCATAGTGATTACTAAGTCTCTCCATATGAACATGTTCAGGCGAGACAAAAACTACAGTGTGATCCAAAAACAACTTTACCCAATAGTTGAAAAATCTGTTTCAAGTTATTTGCACCGCAGATGACAAATCCCATAGGCTCAACGAGAGCTGGGTTAAGGGGTGGAGTATGAACGTTTAGACAGTATTTATTGTGGGACATTAGAGCACATCAGACATATCAAATTGCATTCTGAATACTGAAGAATGTCCTTCTGATATCAAATAATTTTGATTTTTGAAATTCGCAATGTAATACACATTTTATGGCAAATGATTAAAAATTGATATTTTTGATATTTAACAGTAACTCGAAGTAAACTTTATAAATCTGATGATTTATACTTAAAGTGTATGTAGGTGGGATGAAAAGCCCACGATCAATTGAAAATTTTGACCTTTCGTATTGAAGATATTGATTTTTTTCCCAAAACACCCAAAAGAAATTAGGGCTTTTTAGGAAAAAAATCCATATCTTCAATTTGGAAAGGTCAAAATTTTCAATTAATCGTCGGCTTTTCCTCCCAGCTACATACACTTTAAGAATATATCATTAGATTTATCAAATTTACTTGAGGACTGTTATATATCAAAAATGTGAAAATATCAAATTTTAATAATTTGTCATAAAATTTGTATTATATCGTGAATTTCAAAAATGAAAATTATTTGATATTAGAAAGACATTCTTCGTATTCAGAATGCAATTCGATATGTCTGATGTGCTCTCATGTCCCACAAAAAATACTGTCGAAACACTTAAAACGCTCATTCCAGATCCCTTAACCATTTAAAAAATCTTGTGGTCCAGGGCGACATGTTTCATATTGCACTCTCAGAAAAATCTGATTATCTTTGGAAATCATTTATTTACAATCTTCCTAAAGGCATCATGAAATTTATGTTGAATGCTTTTCTTGACACCCTTCCCACCAAAAACAATCTGAGTCGCTGGGGAAAAAAGTTAAATACCAAATGTAACTTATGTGGTAATCATGAGACCCTCCATCATGTCCCTAACCACTGTAAAATCATGCTTGACCAAGGTTGGTATACTTGCCCGGTGTTGTCACTTAACATTCAAAGGCGTAACGCATGATCGTTCCCTAAGTCAAAAATACCCCCCTATTTTGCGCGGTTTTAAGAACATTTTCGTCATTTTTTACCCCTATTTTACACGAAAACGGGTACAAATTAGCCTTAAAAAATACCCCTATTTTTTGCATTTCAAGTACACTTTTACAAAAGTACCCTTTTTTAACATTTCAAGAACACACGCATAAAAACACTTGTTCTGGTTCATTTTCTTTTCTGAGGAGAACTCTGTTGTCCTTTTAATATATAAATGAGGAAAATAACAGAAAAATATATAGGCCTACAAATACATCCAATAGGATGCATCAAACTCGTCATATTAAATCGCGGCATTTCTGACATTTGCCACGAAGAGTTTGTGGTCCGGTTTGTGAGTACCCAGTTTGTCAAGGCTCCGGAGGCCGGGCGAGTCCTTAATAAAGCCGATGAAAAAAGTCCCATGAATTCAGCGGCCAAACTGGGTACTGGTAAGTCCCCAGTGACGTAATCGGTGTATTCAAACCATGAAACAAATAAAACCGAGTCGAGCGTGTTGCTGAATATTTAGGCCGGGATATTAGGAAGGCAAAAAAGTTTCATAAAAGTGAAATCCGGGAGGAAATTGAGCGAGAAATGGTAAGATTTCTTGGGATTTCAACATTATCAATTTATCATGATTCACAAAATATACCCTATTTTTAAATTTCGAGTACACCGTCGTCAAAAACAACCCTATTTTTTAAACATCGCGAACATAAAATGTTCGCGAACATAGTTTAAAAATAACCCCCTTTTTCGCCAAATTGGGAACGATCATGCGTACACATAGTCAATGTTAAGTGACAACACCGGGTATACTTGGCGTCATAACTCTGTTCTCCGCATAATCATGGACACTCTCAAAGATATCAGTGACCATTCCTGGAAATTCTACTTTGTCTTATGATGCCACTAAAGTCGCTGGTACCACAATTCCTCGTGATATTCTTCCCACGCAGCAAAGACCAGATCTGGTTCTTGTTAACGAAAGCTCTAAATCCGTCATCATTATTGAGCTCAGCATTACTTTAGAGCAAAACATCCACAAAACCCACGATTACAAACAAAATAAATACGCTAGTTTAACTGCTGATTTGCAAGAACAGGGTTATATGACGCAAAGTTATTTTGTATTGAAATAGGCCGTAGAGGCCTTATCACAAGCTCTAACAATTAGTGTAACCTGAGTTCCATTTTCCTCTTAGTTTCAAAAAACCAATGAAACAGGTCTTTGATAAATTTTCACAATCTCTCAGTCAACATGCAATTCTATATTCCTACTCAATATTTTACTCAAAATATGACCATGACTGGTCGATTTTTTCAAAAAGCTGTCTTATAGACCATATTTTATCTTTTTATAGTGCAATTGTTTCGAGGCGGGCCCCTGTCAACTTTTTTTATGTAATACTATTTCTAATAATAATATTTTGGATGTTTTCCTTTATAACCTGCAATTATAGTTTGTTGTATTGTGCTGTTGTCTAATATGCCTGCGGATGTTTGAGCCTTCTCAACCCTCCTGTCTGGCCTTAACTGTGTTCCTTTTCAATGTATCTGTTTTTATGTGTATTATGAATAAAATTGAAATGACGAAACTAACTGCATATCCTGAAAGAACATCTTTCTAAAAGTATTTGGTGAAAAATTGTCTGAGAAAGAATGTAAATTACAAATGTGGCACCACAAAATAATGTTTATCCACACGTAAGCCTATGGTATTTGTCATCTGTGATGCAATTTAGAACCATTGTGAATAAAAATTGATACTCACAAATGCATCATACTCATCTTGCAAGAATCAAGAGAATCAACTTAATTTACTGCTTTTGGAATAGGGATGAATTTTGAAACAAAATAATTTTAGAAAAGTCGTCGCAAGAATCGATTCGTAACGACTCTTCTAAAACATGTAAAATCATTCTAACTGTGCATGCCATGTGTCATTGTTGAAATTACCACGAGTGGCTTATTGCATAATATTAATTTATTTTATGGTGTTTTTTTTAATCCCTGTCTTCAAATGACAAAAATGCCTTTTCTGCTGCAAAATGGAATGGGAATTTAAAGTGGGTCTCTCCGAAACACACAAAAAAATCATATTCAAGAATATTATGATCCATTATGATCCCCTTTCAACCTGCAGATTAAAAATGGTATTTAAAAAATATGTGATGTTTTCTCCAGTAGTTTTTCACTACGCTCGTTTGTTGTTTAATGTGTAAATGTTTACTCCAGTAGTCGTTTATATTATTTTTTTGTGATTTTTCCGTTCTTTGAAAAGTGAAAAAATTCGAATGCGCAAATTAAGCCATCAAAAACATAATGCGCGCGCCAGATACGAAAATATTTTCGTCTCAGGCGCGCTACAGGAAAAAAACTTTTGGGGGGGCCTAATATTCCATTCCTTGTCAACTTACTGCAAGATTGCCCACAGCAAAAGACTCTCCACAGAATTCGCAGTTTTCTTGACGAAAGTGGCATTCATTTTGCAAATGCTCAGCTAAACGTCCTCGGAGAACTCGAGCTGTACATCCTTTATCATAGAACATGCAATTTATGACCTCAAATTTGCATTCCTTGAGGTGATCAGGGAGATCTTTAAGCGGTCTTTCTTCAAGACAACAATTTCCTTTGTTGAGGCAATATGCAATTGATTTCCCCAGGTGACGATTTGCCCAGTTATCTTTGGCAACACCATCAGCTCGGTTAAACATCTCATCACAAGTTTCAGAAGGGCAATCAATTAAACCTTTTTTGTCACTGTGGAAGAAAAGAAATAAAGTATTAGGGTGGTACATATGAGGAGTAGTTTTAACTTAAAATAAGTTTGTAGAACAAGGTACTTAAAAGAGTACTAGCCAAATTCTATTTATCTCAATCTTGAACATGGTCACTGCAGTGCATACCTTAATGCACCCATCACAATTTTTCTTGAAACCTTCTATATCAACAAAATGGAAGTCTTCCGATTGCTCCTTGGGCCACTCTTTAGTGACGGCTCACCAGCATTAATCACCAGCAAACCTGATATTATGAAGGTAGGGCTGAAAAATTCTAAAATAGGTTTCACTAACTGGCCGTGCCTGGACCACAATATGGTTGCTTTAGTTATCGGACCCTCTGTCGTAAATGGCAGCTTGACAAAGTGAGAATACATGTAGGACACAGGAGACAATCAAACAACAGTCCCATTTCTACCACCAACCTTCTTCACTTGATGGCTTGCCTAAATTTTGCTATCAAAATTGTATGATATTGCCTATGAATGTATTTTCATCTGGCAAATGAACTGCGTCAAGACTCTCCCTGAATTTCAGAAAACAGCGATGAAGACCCACCACTGTGGTGACAGAGTGATGATCTTCTCAGGGATGGGAGATCCAGGTTCGTATGCTGAATGGACTCATAATTCCAGTAATTAATGATGTCTTATCGCCTTTAACCTAAAATAGTTAAAATTTGTCTCGGTCCTCACTCTAAGTGTTAGAAGATGTGGACCTGATTATGTTAACTCAGGTAGCAATTTTGTGAATAAAGATTCGGGGACCCTATCTAGAAGACACCCTGGAATACCGTAATGTTTAAAATGGATTTATGTTGAAAACACTTTCATCAGAGTTGTTTATATTTTGTGGCTATCTCATCATTCTTGTTTGGTTCTTTATTCATTATCAATGCCACTGTACCAGCACGAATATCATTAGTGGTGGCGTCAGCAAGTCGCTCATTCCATTCTTGAACTGTAAGGACCATTTCGTTGCTGTGGAATATCAAGGACTTTATTGCCATTTACTGCAACTATACATTGTTAAATTTCATTTGAGTTTTCACGACGGTCGGGAGAAATTTCCATGATGATCCTGTATTCACTTCTGGTAGTACCTGTGAATTCATGGAGGTAGGCTTCCTCTACAAAGTGTCCTGCCCATATACAGTGATGCAAAAAACTAACATTTTTGCCGTAATGTTTTGAAGGAACAAGCTTTCATACGAGACCAAAATCATTACCGTGCGAAAAAGTATCATACCTTGTCCTACAAACTTTTTGACCGCCCCTCGTAATAACACAATACAACATTTTGAAACAAAAATGTTAAATTACATTTAAACCAAACTTTGCTTGTGACCACAATATGTACATCCTTGGTTAGAAAAACAAAAAGTTTCAAATTGTTGATTTTGAAAGTTCCAAGTAAGTTTTTGTGTGGCTGTTTTTGTGTGGCTGTTTCTTGCTTTATCAATTTATACAGCAGAATGAACATCTCAAAGGCTCTAGACCAATGGCAAAACCACAATTTAGAACATAAGTTGACTTAACAGCAGGTATGTTGATCAATAGGTACAGGAACCTCAACAATTCTTTACACTGAGTTTTGTGACATTACTCTTGCCGGTTATGTTATGATAAAACAAACACCTTAAATAGTGGTCAAGTGAGCCAAATCAGCCAATTTCTTTCAAGGTTTGATAGAATGGGTCACTTCCCTCCAAATTGTATAATGATCTATAAATCACAATGTTCATCACTTGTGGCAAAGCAGCACAATTGTAATTTAGTCCCAGCTATCAAATATGGCCATCTGATATTATGATAATATTTAGCACACACTATTAAATAGGATTATGTATACTAAGAACATTTACAATACAAAATTTGACAATCCTGATTAATGAAGAGCTCTGTTGCAAAAGCCCTTTACCTCTGGCTGAAATTGAGTTATTGGCATGACATTATAGTGTGGGTAAAAAATAAAAATACACATTTTGGTGATTGTTTGACTTTCATATGTGATGCGATCAAGCAAAATCAGTCGGAACTCGGCAATAATAAATTTTCAGTTTCTTATAGGATAGTAAAAAGGATTTACAAAGCTGGATTTTGCAGAAACCCCCATTGAAATTGAACATCCAGTTCCAAAGATATGAGCAATTAAAGCGCTTCCAAAACAATAGGAAACAAAAGGAAATATTGCCTTTGTTTGGCTATATCTCAAAATCAATATTTCCGAGTTCCGACTGATTTTGTCGGATATTCTTGAAGGGGTGGTGCAATAATTATGTGTACCCCCGAGGTGGTGAATTCTCAAAATGGTCCGCCAAAAATCGCTCCCCCCCCCTCTGGCCGTGCCAAAAATTTTTTGCCCCCCCCCCCTTTTGACGTGCCAAAAACCTTTGCCCCCCCTTTTGATGTGCCAAAAATCTTTGCCCCCCCCTTACCAATGCAGGATTTTTGGAACCTGAATTTACAACCTTAAATTGTCTTACCATATAATGCGAGCGCAGCGAGCAGGAAATTTTGCATATTTGAACGTGTTCCTAACGTTTTCCTACACTTTTTAGGGCATAATATAAAAGCGGTGCCCAAAATATCTGTGCCAAAAATTGCTTGCCCCCTTTGACTTGCCAAAATCGCTTGACCCCCTTTTCGACCTGCCAAAAAAATGCTTGCCCCCCCCCCTTTGGCCTGCCACCCCCCCTATAATTCACCACCCGGGGGTACACATAAATATTGCACCACCCCTAACTATTAAAACCAAAAGGTACTGTTTTGGGGTCACTATGTGTGAAAAAAAAATCATTGTAGTTAACAAAAGTTGTAGCTTTGGAAATGCTCAAAAATGGCATTTTGCCAGATTTAATTAAAAATTCGTAATTAAAAAAGTAAGTGAGATATTTCAATTTTTCTTTTTGATTTTTAAAGCATTAGTCAAGTTAGTGCAAACAAATGGGCTCAAATTTGATTGCAAAGGTGGTTTCTAGAAAAGGGGTAAATTTATTTTGTTGCAAATGCCCTTACATCCACAAAAGGTGCGATATAAAATAAATAATAAGATAAATAGGAAGGCTTGAAAATTGTTCCAAACCTATTCTTTTAGTTTCTATTCATCAACACTTTATCCAACCCCAAATTGAATCAAATCGAACAAGTAATACTTGCACAATAATGATGTTTTTCTCAAAAAGTCAAGAGGTGGATATAAGGGCTTTTGCAACAAAGCTCTTCAATTGACTAAATATTTATAGAAGTATCAATATTTAATTATTATGCATGAGACTTTTCCAATCCTGCTACACATTAGAAAATAAACAGTTCCAGCTCAAAGGTTATAATTTACTCATGTTTTTTGTATTTCACTATGGTTGCTTGTACTTTTTTTTAGTTGCTCATGCATATCTTTGTGGCACATTTTTGTTAGTGCTGCCATTCTTACCACAAATTGGTTTGTACAAGTATAGTATATAGTATATTTTATTCACACACAAATTGTGGAGAGCATGTTTTAGACGAGTTACAATATGGGCGAGTTAGGTAAAGGCGAGTTAAAAAGGCGAGTTACCCCCCACAGAGTCAGGCTATTTTTAGATAGTCCCATGGGTAACACTATGAAGTCCCAGTGGCGAGTTACAGTAACACTATGAAGTAAGGACCGTCGATGTTAGGATTTTTAAAAATCGATATATTGGTCACTCATTATCGATAATAATCGATAAATCGATTTTCCTCCCAATTTTAGTGTAACATGTTTTTTTATACTTTAAAATCCACAAGTCAATGAAGTCATCAGTCACAAAAGATAATACCAATAAAATCACAGTTTCAAGCATAAATTAGATAAGATATAAAACATGATACTCAAATGACCTTCAGCCTGGGGATTCCTGTGATCATACAATCCCATCATCAATTATTCATAAACTTCATTCATAAAACAGCGCACAGTAAATTTCCATTCAGAGCATGCGCACAAGCCCTTCCCATGCCAGGGGTCTCCACGTGTCAAGCACATGTTTGTCAATTTGTGCACGGGATTGTAAAGAAAATGTGTTGAATTTTGCTAAGATAGTAATTAAATAATATAATGTGAGACAAAAGCTAGTAACATTGTGTGAAAATAATTATTTAAAGAATTTGAAACTATCGTAGCCTTATCTTTATTTTTTGAATGGATGCAATAAAAAGTTTAAAGCACACTCCTTAGCCACGCATACTTCCGACTGAAGTCGCGCCGTCATGATCTGCACTTGCACATGGTTTTCTGAGCGTGTGTGAGGACCTGTTAGGGGCGTAACATATCAAAACTCTGACTGAGCTGTGCGTTCAAATGTTTGTTTTGACCGACTACGGAGCTAACGCAGACTCTGTGTTTTAAATTTTATATCAAGTTAATAACACATAATTTTCCCTCTTTTCGCTTATTCTAAAAAACTACCTAGCAAATGTTTGAAATTTTTTCTCTTGGAACGGAACTTTCATCTTGTTTTTTTTTTTACTGTTTAACCATTATGTTTGAACAAATAGTCATTTTAAGTTAGATGTGTACTCAAGCATTTATTGATTTATAATGTCCAGATAATGTTCCAAGTTCAAGCCAGTCAAGCAACTTGATGAGTCTTGTTTTGTCAAAAATGACATTTAACATCAGAATAAAGTTATACACTGTTCAATTCTCGAGGTTTTTCCTCAAAAACACCAGCATGTTCACCTTATCTGGATTGAGCTGTGCTCTTTTTGGCATTATATGATTAAACCTGCCACGCTAAACAGGTGCTCAAAAAGGTGACGAACTTGCTTGTATGCAAAGGTATTTCTTGGCAAATCTTGCCAGGATGGGATAGTCAATTGCATGCGTGTTTCGTGCATCATGAATTCTGCTAATTGCTTTATTTACTGATTTTACAGATCCTGAGTAATTTTCCCCGGCTGCCGGCGATATTTGTTTCATGCATCATTTTGGTAAATTTTGCTTAAATTGCTTTATTTACTGATTTTACAAAACGATGCGTGAAAAAAATATATTGCGGCCTGCCGTCATCATCTGGTCATGCTATGGGTGCTCCTTCAAAATCAGGAATCATGGTCATTCAACATGCAACAACAAGTCAATTCCGATGGCGTCGTGCATGATAATGATGATGAAATTAACGCGACAGTCGTAAGAAAAGTTAGCGATATTTATCAATTCTACAACATTTTCGGAGGAAATTAGGATGATAGAACATATGGAAATGTATTAGAAACTTTTAATAGTGGTGAGGTAAAGTAACACTTATTGATTCTAGAAGTTTTTACATTTCAAAACACGTCTGTACTGACATAATTGCGGCGGTAAACACACTGCTTACGCCCGATTTTTGGATTTTTTTTTTCATTATCGGCAACTCCGATATATCGATTTTCTTCCTAAAGTGATATCGGCGATATTAATATTATTGGATAGCCAATTTTTTGATTATTATCGATTGATCGACGGTCCTTACTATGAAGTCCCAGTGGCGAGTTACAGCAACACTATGAAGTCCCGGTGGCGATTACAGTAACACTATGAAGTCCTGTTGGCATGTGCCATGATTTCGGTGAAGGACACCGGTTCAAATCCTTTGTTTGGAGCCAATCAATAATTTCAGTTGGTGCATTATAACAAATGATAGGGCAAGTTACTATGCGTCTGGAGTGTATTGTGAATTATACTCCTCACCAATAACATCAGAACATTCATAGGGCATACAATTTGTATTTTCTTGGAAATGGGCCAAGCCAAAAGCATGCACAGAACAAGATTCAAATACCGCGCCGAATTGTTGTAATTGGTTGAGGGACAGCTGGGATCACTGAGTTTTATACACTAAGAATAAATATGCCAATTAGAAACACTGTCTGCATTTTATGAACTGAATTATATTTTTCATTTTTATAAAATGTTTTTGGTGAGGAGTATACTTAATTTACTATTCATCCATTCACTATCCAAAATCACAATACCCAAAATCACAAAAACCTTCCAATTTCAATAGAATTTCTGGTAAACTCTCACTCAATGCTTTGGAAACACAAAAATCCTGTTAGGTCTCAGTGAATGTTAACACTTTTCTTTCATGACTTTCTTTGAAAGTGGATATTTTTTCAAATAAGTAACAAAAACTGGGTGTCTAAGTTAATTGGATAGACAATAGGACATACTTACTACACACACAGAAAAAAAAATCAAATTGTATGTGCCAAAGTCAAAACACATTTAATACCCTCAGGGCTCTGTTCTTGGCCCCCTGCTCTTCACCATTTATGCCAATGATCTAGGCCAGCACTTGACCTCTGGTATCGGGCAATTTGCTGATGATACATTTCTTTATCGTGCAATTTACAATGCTAATGATGTAAGGGATTTACAAATGGATCTTGACAAGCTTTCGGTATGGTCGTCTCGTAATTCACTTCAATTGAATCCTACCAAATGTAAATTTATATCTATCACTCGTAAACATACTTCATATCCATCAGTGTATAGTATTAACAACATCAATCTTGATCAGGTAAATAATCTTCCCCTCTTGGGTGTCATCATCTCAGATAAGCTTAATTGGGATGCTCATGTTAAGGATGTTATAGCAAGAAGCAACAAACTTCTTGGTTTTATTCGCCATGTGGCGGGGAATCTCCCCAGAGGTTCTCCTCCAATTATATCGGACCATGGTCTTGCCCATCCTCGATTATTGCTCCCCTGTCTGGATGCCCCACACAAAGCGTCTCAAAAATGCTCTTGAACGCGTTCAAAGGACAGCCACCAGTGCGATTCTCCTTCAGAAGCGTCGCGAGGAGGAGTACAATGTTCGTTTGGAGCGTCTTGACCTCAGTTATTTGTCCCAAAGACGTGAATACATGTCCATTTCACTTGTTTCCAAATGCCTCCTCAATGTTGACTGCTGCAATGCTATGCCTGCTTTAAATAAAATCCGTCCAAATAGTAGGCATCCCGATCACCTTATTTTTCACCATCTCAAAGCCAAAACCCCGGTGTTATCACTTAACATTGACTATGTGTACGCATGATCGTTCCCAATTTCAAGAAAAAAGGGGTTATGTTTAAACTATGTTCGCGAACATAAAATGTTAGCGATATTTAAAAAATAGGGTTGTTTTTGACGACGGTGTACTCGAAATTAAAAAATAGGGTAAGGTATATTTTGTGAATCCTGATGTTGAAATCATTATACCATTTCCTGCTCAATTTACTCCCGGATTTCACTTTTGTGAAACTTTTGTGCATTCCAAGTAATATTCAGGAACTCACTTTCCAGTTTGACCGCTGTGTTCTTTGGTATGTGTTCTAGAAATGTTAAAAAAGGGGTGCTTTTGTAAAAGTGTACTTGAAATGCAAAAAATAGGGGTAATTTTTGAGGCTAATTTGTACCCGTTTTTGTGTAAAATAGGGGTAACAAATGCTGAAAATGTTCTTGAAACCGTGCAAAATAGGGGGGTATTTTTGACTTTGGGAACGATCATGCGTTACGCCTTTGAATAGGAAGTGACAACACCGGGGCCAAAACTGATGCTTTTCTTTATCATTCCATCCAACGCTTCCCTAAAAAATGGTCTGACCTCCCCCGTCACATCACTGACATTTATTTGTGCAATAGCTTTAACTGCTTCAAATCCCACTTGAGAGACTACTTTCAGGCCATTCAAGAAATTTAATCCTTGGTGCCATCTATTTTTTGTTGTGGTGAGGGGGGGCATTATCTCATTATGTTGTGGTGTGTTTTATCCTGCTTGGCTAAGTGCAATATATTGTGTCTCTTGTATCTTGGGGCTTCATGCTTTTAACATAGTGCTGTTTTTTTAAAAATATTTGTACTTTTAATGTGTTAATAATCTTTGTAATTTTTATACATGTGTATTTATAGTGCAATACTTTGTTTATTTTCATGACCAGCTTGCAAGGGTGGGGTCCACTCATCTTTTAGATGTCAGTGCTTCATAATTGCCACTTTTGTTGGGCCCTGGCAGCCCTTGCTTGCTGGTCTAATTTTGTTGTATATTTTTGTTGAAATGCCTAATGAATAATAAAAAATTGTACAGTATTAATGGTATTTGTAATAACTATTGATTGCAATATCTAAAATCAAGGCTGATATCTAATATGGTAAAGTATAATTATGGAATGGAAATGAGTCAAAGAATACATTAATGGTATCAATTTTTTTAAATAATCAGTTTTTGAATTTTGACCAAAACTGCATTTCAAAATCTTGGACTTTCCGGAAATTCACAACTCGCCGCGTGGACTTTCTGGAAATTCACAACTCGCCGCGTGGACTTTCCGGAAATTCACAACTCGTCGCATGGACTTTCCGGAAATTCACAACTCGCCGCATGGACTTTCCGGAAAAAAACACTGCAGGGGGTAACTCGCCATTTTAACTCGCCTTTTTCTAACTCGCCTATTTTTTAACTCGCCATTAACCTGTTCTCCAAATTGTGGCACTCAGGCCAAATTACAAGTGGTTTACAATCAGTGGCGTAACTTTGGGCCAGGGTGCCCGGGGGCGAAAGTAGATTCCCCTGACCAAGGATGTGCATAGCCTGACGTGTAGGACAGTGGCAAAGCTAGGGGTTGTGGCACCCAGGTCTAAGGATACATAATGTCACCCCTCCCCAATTCTTGGAGCGAAGCGCGTGAAAATGTGCACAAATAGGACCAATCACACATTAATTTGGTCATAATGAAGTCT
Source organism: Amphiura filiformis (assembly GCF_039555335.1). Taxonomy (NCBI): domain Eukaryota; kingdom Metazoa; phylum Echinodermata; class Ophiuroidea; order Amphilepidida; family Amphiuridae; genus Amphiura; species Amphiura filiformis. The sequence continues at coordinate 444,263 of NC_092642.1, read as the reverse complement.
TAAATTGATCTTCCAAATGATTTTGTGTTGAAATGTGCCCGAAGCGTGCAAAAATGTTGACTTTCATCGCTGGAGGGGGCGCAGAATCGATGCTGAATTGGTTAATTCGGCGCCCCACCTAGGGTGGAGCCCAGGGCACGTGCCCCTTCTGCCCGTGCCAAATCGCGAAAGTCCAGTGACTGTACCGCGACGCCCGAAATTTTTTTCGGATGGGGCAGTTAGTGGACTTTCGCAGTTAATCTTTCTTGAGCGATCAGAGTCAGTAGCATAGCCAGCGGTGGGGCAGGGGGCAGAGTGCCCCCCTGAGCGCAAAGGAACAGAAAAGGGGCAAGGAGCCCTTTTCTACCAAAATACAGCCCGATCACGAGCCAAAATAGTGTAAAATACAAAAAAATTTCACGCTATACGCGCGCACATTGTGATGATGAAGCCCCTTTCATCCTGATAATGGGCGAAAATATTGTAAAATACCAAATTTGCAACTGTATTTTTTTTTCGTCTGTGGCCTAAAAATTTTATTTTGTCCCCCTCCCCACGACCAAAAAAGCTGGCTTCGCCCCTGATCAGAGCCTTGAGTATATAGTTGCTAACTAAGAAAAAGGCAGGTCCTACTCGTCGGACTATGTGTGCATGGTGCAGAGCTAATCAATTTTGGTATTGAAAGCCATAGACCTACCGAATAACTTTGTGTTAATAAAAAAATGTCTTTACTTTTGAAGATTCGTCACTAGCTGTAGTGACATAGCTAGGGATTGTGGCGCCCAGAGGAAAGAATTAACAATACCAGTCGTGCGGGCGCGCACAAATGTGCATACAAATTTGGTATAGCCTAATCAAGTTGAATTTTGGTCTTTCAAATGACAATTTATGTTCAATGCACGAAATTTTGTGTTGAAGGGGCACCCAAATGAAGAGTATATTTCTCATGGTGGGTAAAGGTTTCCACTTCTTTCCTATAACAAGTATTATCGTGTCAAAAGGGTATCCGGTCTGCTGATGGGTGCCCCCTTAGCCCGGGTGCCCGGGGGCGCGGCCCCCAGAGCCCATAGGAGTTACGCCACTGTTTACAATATTAAAAACAATTAAACATTAAAAAATACAGTATCAATAAATTAACAATTTTACTATTTACTATTACCGTACTATTTTTGCTAAACCATGGAATGGTATCAGTCTATATTAGTGTATGTTACTAGCTTACTAGCTTACAATGGCATGCACAAAGGGGGGGGGGGCAGAGGGCCATGCCCCCCCCTTTGTTGGTCGTTCGGGGATTTGGAGGAAAACGTTAAAAACATAAAAATTTGCTCCTAATCAGACTCCATTCGGGGGAACTGAACAACCTGCCCCCCCCCCCACTTTCAATATGCTGCGCACGCCACTGCTAGCTTACTAACTGACTAACCATATTCTAATTTTCTTTTTAACTTTCCATAAATAACATTTTGTTTCATAAAACGTCAAATTCACGTGTTATTATCCACCTGTAATCTCGGAATAACTGCAGCAGACGCCATTTTCAGAATCACTGTTGTGTAGCATAATGCTACGTCTGAAGGAACGGTGACTCGCGGGGTCGAGATACCGTGTGGTAGTAGTGGTGCTACTAAAGTTTTTACTACTTCCCCGCGTGCGCGTAATTACGCAGGCGTGGGGATGTAGTCAAAATACTGTACTCGGACGCTGGCGTTAAAACCAATAAGATGTCTGGATTACCTATAATAAATATTTATAAGGTATAGTAATATAGCATAAAGTCATAGGTGCATTGTAAGTTTAATTCGCTAGCGTAGTGCACCGTGCACGTTAGAATATGACCGTTGCTAGGTCAACTGGCTCACACTCTCTTTGTTACAAAAACTGATTGAAATGATCACAACACAAAGCCTATGGCATATCATAATTTGGAACAGGTGTATGAGCCCATCAGGCTTGAACCAGTAACCAATACTAAAGTGCACTATGCCCTGGGCACTATGACAGTGAATAGGGGCATGGGGGCATGTGATAACTGGTGCCGGCCCCCTCAATTAGTTCCAGTGCCTCCCCCCCACAATCTATGAGTCATGCTAGGACATGGATGCCAATATTTATCTACTTTTAAATGTTTGCAAAAATTTTAAATAAACCATTCATGTGTAACATGTTTCCTCCTGCTTTTTTTGGTGACTGACTCTTATTTCTTGGAAACATTTTAATCAAAGCAGAAGATTTGACAGCTTCAAAACATATCAGGAGGTTGCATCACCTGACATAATGAAAATTTTATAGACTTATAACTTAGAGTTACCCCAGTGTTCCTACTAATTTCTACTATGTGTACAGGCATTCACATGAATCATTGATAGTGCCTTTATTCGAACACCCTTCACCTAGCTGCGACTCACCCAAGATAATTGTGTATGCAGCTGTAGCAGAAACGACATCCACATTCAGTTTGCATTGGCCATCGTAACACTTTTTTACAGATACCGCAATGGAACTGTGGATCTACTTCTTCTTTAAATATTCCAGACTCTATGCCTTGAAGATGCAGTAATGACTCAGGAGGGGAAAGCGATGGCAGATGCAAGAAGCTCGCACTGCTTCCAATACTCCTCAGACTGCTATACTCCAAAGCATCTTGAGGTGCTTTTTCAGCCATTTGCTGATATGATTCTTGTACTGTATACACGGTGTCTTGTGGGTTTCTTGAATTGGTTGTAGACGCCTTAAAAATCTGATTATATTACTTAAGTTCCATGGCACTTCCAAGCAAAACTGCAAATGAATAAAAAATTAGCTTTTTTATTTGGTAATAACTAATAGATCAATTTAATCATGAATACAATGTATAGAATTGTTTTGCATATTTCTTCATATACTGCACACAAAAGGTATCCAAACACTTAAAAGAAAAGCCATTTCTTTAAGGACACTAAAAAACTAAATTACAAAATAAAGTGGTTGATAGACTGCAGAATTTTGATCTGCGTACCCTGGACCAAAACAAGCATATTTAAAGCACTGTACTTTAAATATGCTTTCTAAACAACATTCCAATGTGCGACATTTGGAACGATGATAAAGTACCTCTAAAGTACAAATAAAGCACAATGACCAGAAAAGTACATTTAAAGCACACTGAAAAAAAGCACATTTAAAGTACTGTACTTTAATTGTACTTTATACCAAACAAGCATATTTAAAGTACTGTGCTTTAAAGGGGCATTTCGTGATCCACAGCCTCATCCCCCCACTTTTCCCAAAAAAAGTTGAGATTTTTACACCACTGGATACCTCTGGCTACATATTGTTTATGTACCAAAAATTTCTTGCAGATTAATTCGTTTAGCAAAAATATCGCCAAATTTGAATTTCGTTCTGGTGCACCAGAACGAAATTACAACACGTTGTTTATGGAGCAGTGTTATACACATAATCATGCATAACTCGCGAACGCAAAATCGGTATCAACTAACATTTTGGGAAATAAGCTTTTTTTCGTGGATATCTACTGGATAAAAAGAGGATGCTAGGATCACGAAATCCTCCTTTAATTATACTTTATACCAAAACAAGTATATTTAAAGCACTGTGCTTTAAATATGCTTTCTAAACAACATTCCAATGTGCGACATTTGGAACGACAATAAAGTACCTTTAAAGTACAAATAAAGCACAATGACTAGAAAAGTACATTTAAAGCATACTGAAAAAAGCATATTTAAAGTACTGTGCTTAACGAGGTTCGATATACCAGTAAGCTTATAATTATAAGCTTACCACATATGGAGCTTATCAAAGTATTGGTAACACAAGTATGTTCACATGCAAGCATACATTACCAGTAACTATCTCCTGTAATCAAGCCTGTATTTGTAAGTCCATTAAGTCCTTCATTTTATATAAATACAGCATTAATGTGCGACATTTGGAACGACAATAAAGTACCTTTAAAGTACAAATAAAGCACAATGACTAGAAAAGTACATTTAAAGCATACTGAAAAAAGCATATTTAAAGTACTGTGCTTAACGAGGTTCGATATACCAGTAAGCTTATAATTATAAGCTTACCACATATGGAGCTTATCAAAGTATTGGTAACACAAGTATGTTCACATGCAAGCATACATTACCAGTAACTATCTCCTGTAATCAAGCCTGTATTTGTAAGTCCATTAAGTCCTTCATTTTATATAAATATGAACAGTTTTATACATCCATTGCAATATTATGCAACCTTAGCACAAGATGGCCGTTGGTATTTTTCAAATCTAGAAGAATGTAGTCATGTGACTTGTATATGTAAACATCACATGACCATGATGACCACATTAAAGTACATTTAAAGTACACTGAAAAGCACATTTTAAGTACTCTTACATTGCTGACAATACCGGGGAAAACCAATCCAGGTAAAGTATACGGTACATAAAGTACCGGTACTGATAAAGTATATTTCAAGTACACACTGATGTTCAAAATTTGGTTAAGTCCAAAATAAGCACAATTAAAGTATACTCACTGACACTGGGAAAAAACTAAGTCCAAATAAAGTATAGTTAAAGCACAAAAAATTTCCCATATTTATCAAAATATTCATAAAGTATAATTAAAGTCATATAAAGCACATTTAAAGTACCTTTAAAGTACACAGTTTTTCCAGGATATGAAAAATAAGCACATTTAAAGTACACTTTATATGTACTAATTAACAGAAAGTACAGTTAAAGTACCCTTCAAGTACAGTTAAAGTACCCTTAAAGTACAGATAAAGTACATTTCTAATGTGCTTTATTTGGTCCAGGGTAATTTGATATCTCATTTGGCATAATACAACCAAAGTATTGGTGACAGGCTCTCAAAATCTCAAATTGTATGCTTAGCCTGACTCGCTCGGCCTATCTCGAACAAAATCACCATGCGTAGCTGTTGAAAAACGTGAGGATTCATCCTACGATCACAGCAATTTTTAACACGGAGATATATAGGGACGATGACAGTGTGAGTGCACTACACTAAATCCTTCCGCGTTTGGTGTAACCCTTCATAGTTCCGGTAAAAAATAGCGCCTATGCGAAATATATCGGCGTCCCAGGGGAACCAAATTTGAGTGACTCTTGGTTGTTTTGATAAAACGATAGAATAGGAGCTCAGCATTACAAATCTGTTCAGAAAATGTTCCGAATCGAATGTACATGGGCAATAGGCCCTCGGAACAATATCATGGCCGGAACTGGTAAGGAGGCGAGAGTGTCGGCTGAAATTCGGGATGGCGCTGTTCAGGAGTTCGTATCGTTTAAGCTTGTCTCAACTTGTCCCAAAAAATCAAATTTAAATAAAAGTTTAATCTTTATTTAAGACGTTGATTCGATCAAAATATTAAAAATGTTGTTACATGGGGTAGAAAAACAAACTTACTTTCTTGTATTTTCCCGTGTATTTCAATGGGACGATTATTTAGTGGTGTGCGCCCGTGTGTGCCGCACGCCTTTGAATAGGAAGTGACAACACCGGGTTTTAATTTAAATTTAATAGTAGGCCTACTAGACAGAAAATTTAAAAGAACTTGCTATAAGATGATCAAGCGTAAAATGATAACAGATGCAACTTATACTTACGTAAAGGTGTATAATAATAACTTGCCGTGTTTTCACAATGACAATCCACCGTCCATTTTGTCCATGTAATGATGTATGTGTTGCCAGATTATTTTCATCGTTTGTATTTTTTTTATTCTCGTGAAGATTGGACCCCGGGGCCGGGGGGCACTCCAACTTTGGAGGTAACGCGTATGCCCGGCGCGTATGTAGGGCTGTTAAGACCAGTTTCAGCATCGCTGTCACCCAAAAACCCATATTCTTTTACGAACACATGTTCTGTCACCCGAAGACCCCCTATTTTTCCATTTGATCTGTCACCCGAACTTCAAAGGCCCTTACCTTTGGAGGTGACGCGTATGTAGGGCTGTTATTAAGACCCCCTTTTTCAGCATCGCTGTAAAAACCCCATATTTTTTTACGAACACATGCTCTGTCATCCGAAGACCCCTTATTTTTCCATTTGATCTGTCACCCAAAGACCCTTACAAGTTCAATTTGAACAGCAACTTTCATTTATCACTGATTTTGTTACTTATTTTGAAAAAACAATGAAATTTGAAGCCATTTAGAACTTAGAATTTGATTTTCGAGCTTTTGCGACGCTGTTTCGGCTCTCACCCAAAGATTCCATTTAAAAAAAGGTCATGTTCTCACCCAATGACCCCATATTTTTTACATTTTGCTCTCACCGAATGCCAAAAATCATGCTCTCACCCAATGACCCCATATTTTTTACATTTTGCTCTCACCGAATGCCCCTTAGGGCGAAAGTGCCAGCCCTACACCTAGGCCTATATCCATTTCATATTGAAGTGCCCCCCCCCCGGATATAGAATGTAGCCTTACCGATTCTAGGCCTTATGATGATTGAATTTCATCCAACATAACTGTTTTCAAGTAAATGGGTAAATATGAAAAATGGCACGTTGCGGACGTACATTCCCAAAAATGCCACTTTCAACCATCCTGTACCATTTCTTTTTGTTGTTTGAAACAAAGGCACATTTTCAAAATTTAATACTTTGTTTTAAAAATGTTTCCTTGTATGGATCTGTGTTCAATATTTAGAAATAACATCTGGAACTCGATGCGGACGTATAGGCCTCCCCATTGACAAAAATCAGATCGTACGTCCGCAACACAAAAAATGTAGGCCTACCGGTATACAAAACCGAGTACCGGTAGTAATTTTAACCTGTAAGATTTTTTTTTAAAACAGATGTTTTTTCTTTGCTGTGTTTCTTTAGCTCTTGGTCCCTCATGCAAACAAAACTGTATTAGTTTTCTTCAAAGATCTGCCACTTCAGAGTAATTATTATGAACACACTGTAGCCTACCTCAAAAGGTAGGCGGCCTACAGTCCGCAACGGGGAAAACCTATCCAAGCAAATTTTTTGACCAAAATGTAGGTTTTAAAAGTCAAAACCTCAAGTGTTCCTTACAGTATTTTTCAAATTTTATGTCATTAAATGAAAAAGCACTTATATTGTCCATAAATTATGAGTTTAAATTAAAATTATGAGTTTTAAATTAAAATTATGAATTTGAAATTAAAATTAAAATTATGAATTTTAAATTAAAATTGTGAATTTGAAATTAAAATTGTGAATTTGAAATTAAAATTGTGAATTTGAAATTAAAATTGTGAATTTGAAATTAAAATTGTGAATTTGAAAATAAAATTGTGAATTTGAAATTAAAATTGTGAATTTTAAATTAAAACTGTGAATTTTAAATTAAAATTATGAATTTTATTAACATGAGTAGCCTACTTCAATATTCGAGGTAGCCTACTTCATTGTAGCTTTATATACTTCAATGGTAGCCTCCGGGGGTAGCCTACTTGGTGGAAATTTTGTCGTAGTTTTGTCGCTTCATAATGTCTCTCGTCTTTGCACGTAGTATTTTTAAATTAATACTTAAAAGTATTGTAGTTCTCTTATAAATTTCTTTCAGGGTGGCCAAACTTGTACGAGCCTTGTGCTCTTTTTTGGTCATTCCTCCATTGTAATACCGTTTGTTTTGATTTATATGACTCAATTGGTAAATAAAACTCCCGGGATAAAACAAAACTGAAACTGAAATCACAACTCAGAGTTACTAGTCATGGTTACTCGTATAGTTGAACTGCTCAATTTGGCAACACCGTGATTTGTTGATGACGTAGTGCTTCAATTATGGGGAATTCCCTGCCTCGTTTCAGGTTATAGAGGGCGAATGGCAAATACATTACCTGACCCAGGCGGCATAGGACGCGCGACCGTGACGTACGAGGCTGGCGAAGATACAGGACTGACAGCCCCATTCAAAATACACGGTTAGCAATTACAAATGGAAAATTAACATACTTGCAGTGGGGTACTTTGCAGAACCCCGACGGTTTTAGAGTAAGATAATTTTGCTTTGACACCACATAACAAATTTAGAATTGTGAAGATTTCATGATTATGTGTTAATCCAATGGCGACGTCAAAAATAGCGATATCGCATCCACCATCATCTGACCTGACCCAGGGCCTGCTGACCCAGGGACCTGACCAGCCTGACCTGACAAAGGCGGCGAGTGGCATAATAATAATAATAATAATAATAATAATAATAATAATAATAATAATAATAATAATAATAATAATAATAATAATAATAATAATAATAATAATAATAATAATAATAATAATAATAATAATAATAATAATATAATAATAAAATATGTTTATATTTTATTATTATATTATTATTATTATGGGTACCCGCGCTTCGCGCGGGCCCCGCTAGATGAGTAAATGGGAGCGGTTAGTAAACGGAAGCGGTTAGTATATATAAACGATGGAAACTTAAATGGCAATTGGTATCGCTTTTAACAGCTCAATTATTACGCGGTTAGTGATGGTAGGCCTACCATTTTTTGCCTCTACATTGCAAACGACTTCCTTAGCATAAATTCTGTTGCGTAATTTTTGTATCAAAGACCCTTTTTACTTATTTTTTCTTTGTCTTTCTCTTTTTTCTTTCAGTGTCTCTCGACTTTCACTCTCTTTCCTGCGTTCCATTTCTCTTTCTTTTTTCTTGCTTGTTCACTTTCTCTCTATCTCTGCCTTCTTTCTTTCTTTCTTTCTTTCTTTCTTTCTGTATGTCTATTTTTTCTTTGTCTTTCCCTTTCTTTCTTTTCGTTTGTCTCTCCCTTTCTCTTTCTTACTTTCCCGATGTTTCTTTCTTTCTTTTCTTCTTTCTTTCTTTCTTTCTGCTTTCTTTCCCTCTTTCTTTCCCTCTTTCCTTCCCCTTTTTACTTATTTTTTCTTTGTCTTTCCCTTTTTCTTTCAGTTTCTCTCTCTCTTTCCTGCGTTCCATTTTCTCTTTCTTTTTCTTGCTTGTTCACTTTCTTTCTTTCTCTTCTTTCTTTCTTTCTTTCTTTCTTTCTTTCTTTCTTTCTTTCTTTCTTTCTCTTCTTTCTTTCTTTCTTTCTTTCTTTCTTTCTTTCTTTCTTTCTTTCTGTCTGTCTTTTTTTCTTTGACTTTCCCTTTCTTTCTTTTCGTTTCTCTCTCCCTTTCTCTTTCCTGCTCTCCCGTTGTTTCTCTTTCTTTCTTTCTTTCCATTTTTTCTTCCCTCTCTCCTTCTCCTTCCCCTTTTCACTTATTTTTTCTTTCTTTTTCCTTTTTTCTCTCAGTTTCTCTCTCTCGCTTTCATGCGTTCCATTTCTCTCTTTCTTTTTCTTACTTGTTCACTTTCTTTCTCTCTCTCTTCTTTCTTTCTGTCTGTCTATTTTGTCTTTGTCTTTCCCTATCTTTCTTTGTTTCTCTCTCCCTTTCTCTTTCTTGCTTTCCCGTTGTTTCTCTTTCTTTCTTTCTTTCCCTCTTTCCTGCCCTCATTCCTGCCCTCATTCCTTCCCCTTTTCGCACGGGCCCCCGCTAGATGAGTAAACAGGAGCGGTTAGTAAACGGTAGCAGTTAGCATAAACGATGGAAATGGTAATCATGGCAATTGGTATCGATTCAACAGCTCAATTAGTACGCGGTCAGTGATGTGGTACCATTTGTTGCCTCTATTTGGAAACGATTTCCTTTAGCATATATCTTTTGCGTAATTTTTGTACCAAACACCCTTTTGACTTTTGTCTTTCCTTTTTTCTTTCAGTTTCTCTCTCTATCTATTTCCATTTATTGCTTTCCCGTTATTTCGTTCCATTTCTCTCTATTTCATTTTCTTGCTTGTTCGCTTTCTTTCTTTCTTTCTTTCTTTCTTTCTTTTAAATTTGTTTCTGTTTCATCAAGTAGGCCTATAATAGCAACATTGGGTTTCAAGATACCCCCCCCATATTTTGATAAGGGCAATGGTCCATACAATCACCCCCAAGAAAGTTGACACCTGTAGGCCTATACATGTGGGTATATCAACCTCAAATTTGGCCAAACTAAAAGTGCCCATTTTTGCGGTCTTCGTGCGAATTTGTTCCACTTTTGCATCATATAAAATACCATCTTCATTATGGCCATAAATTATTCTGTCGCCAAACGGTGCAGGATTCACTGTAGGCCTATTTGAAGAAATTGAAACGGACCCTACCTATCCCCATATCAAAAGAAATCTACGCCACTGTTAATGTTGCCAAAAGGTGCTGGATTCACTATTATAATATGCCTACTTCAAGTTCAAGAAGTGTTTTTCATATCTCTACCCCCCCCATTTGAATTACTTGCAAAATTCAAACATAATTGTACAATCAAATGAAGCACCAATGCACACTTGAATGGCAGCTAGGCCTACTACTCTCTTTGCATGTCCTGTTTCGCCTGTTGACAAGAGTGTTTTTCCACCTTTATCCACAAGGTTCGAGTTTGAAAGGTAGCAATGTACGTAAATGTCATCTATGAACATTTGCAAATCAGTAGGACCTAGGTTGCCTTTGGTGTAATCGACATTAGAAATATCTGATAATAAGTTATTTTCAAAAGTAGGCCTATTTTCAAGTAGAAGATGGTAAGAAAGTCTCAAGTTTCTCTGACCGCAATCCTATCTCTTTGAATGTGGTGCATAGTGCAGTTTGTTGGTTTTCTGAATATTGGTTCGTTGAATTTGTTTTCGTTGAAAGTTGGTTCATGGTATATATAGGCCTATACAAAATAGAAAAATAGTAAAAAAAGGGGTGTTAAGGTATATAAAATGACAAATGGTGAAAAAGTGTGGGTTTTATGATGATGAAATAAAAAATGGTGAAAACTATTGGGTTTGGGAAATAATGAAAAGCAAATGGTAAAAATGTTGTGTTTGAAAAATGATGAGAAAAAATATGGGATTTTGAAGGGATGTCTTCGTTGAAATTTTGGGTCGTTGAATTTTTTTAAGGCTCTTATTAATCAAACAACTTGGTAATAGCAATGAGCTTAACCGCGTGCTAGAAGATCTTGAAATTAGTTTAGCCCCTTCGGACACGAAGGAAGATGCCCGGGGGGAAGATGGCTTGATCAAAAAAATATTTTGTATGCTTATTTTGAATAGTAATTTGTGAAAAACTAAAAAAAAAAAAAAAATTACCTCATCAATTATGCAAATTAGGGCCTATGTACAATTGTTCACATTGTGACTAAGTGACGACATTTACAATGATTTTTGGATACAATTGTACACATTATGACTCATGCAGTAATGGCAGTAAAACTTGGTAACATGTGTGAAGCAACCAACTTTATGCCCCTGTTTCTTTTTTTCTGTTGTCTTCATACGTCCGTATCTGTAGACTCTTAACTGTCATTAATTTGGTATAAAATGCTAATAAACAGTTCTTGTCTTTGGAGAGACCGAGAAAGACATCACACTTAATAAACTTGATTTCTGAGCCGGACTAATTTTGTTACTCCACCCTACACGATCCATTTTCGGGCCCATCACCGACCAGTTACTCCCAGATACTCCTAACTATCTCTGTAATAATAGGCCTACAGAGTGGTATTGCCAAAAAAATGTATCCAGAGCAAATTATAAACTGAATTGAAGTATTAACAAAAGAGTTAAAAATTACTTATAATGATGTACAAACTATACTAAATAACTCCTATATATTGATAAGATCAGTCACACTGTGTACAACTGAACACAATATTAGTCTTATATTTACAAGGTGAGACACACTGTGTACAATTATTGTACACACCATTAAAAAAATTTCTACACCACACATGTTTGAAGCATTTGATCAAAAATAGTGTTTCATGTGTTCTACAGGGTGTAACAATAAAATTTATACAATTGCCTTTTGACTATTCAGGACAAAACTAAAAACGGTATGGCACAAATGTTATATGCAATAGAATCATTAATATCTTGGCTAAAAGAAGACGTTTAGTTGGTTTCTTTACTAGCCTGGGTTCAAAAGTTATGTCCGATTAATTAAATCGTCCAGAAAACGTGTTGGGCCACTTTTGCCATGTTTGCACATATCAAGTTTGAACCGCGTAGATATGCTTATCGTGCATTAAACATCAAAGAACTGACACAAAATAATTATAAGTGGTGTTTCTGCATATAATTAACATGAACTTAATAATGATATGATATTTCTTTAAAATAAAGGAAGTCATGAAATTTCTTTCAAATAATCTTATAGAGTAATTTCTCATTTCCCTGAGATATCATTGGTAAAACTGAGAACAGTTTTTACATCCATAAGTACATAACAATAAATTTTGAAATTAAGTTCAGCTGGGGTTCTAGCTATTCTGGGGCGACCACTATTGCCAGCATTTCTGTTAACAAATTCTACATAATTTACTTCTCATAGTTCTATGTAATTGTATGTCTTGATGGAAGACGTGAGTATGGAAAATTTTCTATAAACAATCGTATGGTTTCTGCTTGACTCCGCATGCTACCAAATGTCACAACCATAAAAATATGCGCTCTTCCAACGTGAATTGGGGTTGAAGTTGTTGTGCTGCAGCCACGATTTCTAGTAAATGAGGTTGTTATGTCAGTGCTTAGTTGTGACTTTCAAAAACTCAAGGAGATAATTTATGTAATCATTTCTACCACTTCGAATACCCCATTGTTTAAAACTACCTATCATAAGAGCACCGTCCAACTGGTCCAGGGTTCAACTCTATTCAGTCACTTTTGTAACACTTATAGGCAAAAGTGGCCCAAGCGGTTTTAAGACTAGGTTACATAATTGGCCATATCTTCACTTGTATACCATCGATTTTATTGGAACAAAGCTTATCTGGTGGCTAAAGCAATTATCTTGATAGACATATAAATTTCAAACCAAAAAATAACCGGCATACTTGTGCCATTCTGTTATCAAAATTGTACAAATTTTATTGTTACACCCTGTACAGGTCTTACACTAACCCCCGACTAGAATTTAGCTTGTCCACAATGTTATTTCATATAAAATTAAAAAGGGAAAGTACCAGTCTTTTTCGCAACGTGCTGTAGTGGGCGATGCCCTCTTAGATTGTGAAAAGTGACAGCTAGGCAAGGGCGCTCTGCACTGGAGGATGAATAAAACAGAATATAAACATTCTGGTTTGAAAAAAAAAATGAGTGCCTTAAAGGAGTATTTCGTGATCCTAGCATCCTCTATTTATGTCATTTTTCATTTACCCCAAAATTTCAGTTGATTCCGATTTTGCGTTCGCGAGTTATGCATGATTATGTGTATTACACTGCTCCATAGACAATGCGTTGTAATTTCGTTCTGGTGCACCAGAACGAAATTCAAATTTCACGATATCTTTGCTAAACCGAATTAATCTGCAAGAAATATTTTATACATAAACATTATGTAGCCCGAGGTTTCCAGTGATATAAAAATCTCAATTTTATTTTAGAAAAGTGGGGGGATGAGGCTGTGGATCACGAAATGTTCTTTTAAATCCTTTGATGCAAAAATATCAGGTCTTATTGATGGTTGGCTGTTTGCCAAGATTGCTTTTGGGAAAGGAGGTCATCAGGACAACGTATTTATGAAGGCGCATGAATTTGCAGAATGGGTGCAACATTATGGGGAGAAACATAAATTATACGTTCTGCTTATTGACACGGATTTAACTCTTCAGTTTACTAGAATTAAAAAATAAATTTCAAAAAGAAACTAATATTCTTGTGTGTAATCATGTAGAATTTCAACTATATTGTTTTGACTTTTACAGAAACAACCCTGGCCCCTCAGCTAAAATACAAAATCATATCTTAAACTGGCCTACCCCACAAGGTCTTCCCAATCCTTTAAACCCATGTTAGTGCAAGTTTTTTTTACCCCGTTTTAGGTTTAAGAACAATATTAAAGCCATATTATAACATTTGCTGAGGAAGACGCCCTCACTGAATTTTTCAAATTCCTTTTTTACACGATTAAATTGTACTTTATTAAACCAATATACCCTGCAAAAATCAAGACTCTAGGTGCTGTAGTTTTGTCAAAATCCGAGATTTTGAATAAAACGCCGGATTCGGCGCTTTAGGGGTGGTGCAATAATTATGAGTACCCCTGGGGGGTGAATTCTCAAAATGGTCTGCCAAAAATCGCTTGCCCCCCCTTTGGACCGTGCCAAAAAATCTTTGCCCCCCCCTTTCGACGTGCCAAAAAAACTTTCCCCCCCCCCCTTTTGACGTGCCAACAAAGCTTTGCCCCCCCCCTCACACGTGCACGATTTTGGGGAACCCGAATTTAAAACATTAAATTGTCTTATCATATAATGCGAGCGCAGCGAGCAGGAAATTTTGCATATTTGAATGTGTTCCTAATGTTTTCCTACGCCTTTTTAGGGCGTAATATAGAAACGGTACCCAAAATATCTGTGCCAAAAATTGCTTGCCCCCCCCTTTGACCTGCCAAAACTGCTTGACCCCCCTTTTGACCTGCCAAAAATGCTTGCCCCCCCCTTCTGGCCTGCCAAAACATCTTTGCCCGCCCCCCTATAAGTCCCCCCCCCCCCCGGGGGTACATATAATTATTGCACCACCCCTTATTATGACGATGGAATTATTAGTCGAACGCATACACGATGTTCATTAACGCACAGTACGTACATGTATACACGGCGTGCGGTGATACACACAACAAAGGGTCGTACCACAACATGGCCGAAGGAGTGGTACGTATTGGCGACATGTGCGCTGGTAGTAAATTCCAATTTTCTTTGCTTTGCCGTACATGATGCAGTCATGTCTACAGTAGAATTCATCTCGACCTTCCCAGCAAACACAAAACGTTTTCGACATCATTCGCAAAAGGTTATAAAAAGTTGTCAGAAAACGTTTAAATGTCGGGTTATATAAAGGGTATATTAAGAGTATAAAACGTTTTCATAACCTTAAAAACATTTTTGATAATCTACTGCTCAGCAAACAAAAATGTTTTACAGAAAACGTTTAAATGTCGGGTTATATAAAGGGTATAAAAACGTTTTAATAACATTCCAAAAACATTCTTGAAAACTTGATACAAAACATTCTAAACAGAATGTTATTTTGGGAGTTGAAAAATATTTTGCGAAAAATGTTTGCCCAAAATATTTTCAATAACGTTTTAAAAACGTTTTCATGACCTTTATATAACCCGACATTTAAATGTTATTAAACGGTTTTGAAAAAAAAAACATTTTAAGAACATTTCTGTGTTTGCTGGGTTCAAATATTTTAACATAATGTTATTTATGTATTGACACAATATTTGGTAAAAATGTTTGCAAAAATAGTTTACAATAACATTTTTGAAAACATTTAAAAATATTGTTGTAGTGTGTGTTTTTCATACAAAACGTTTTAAAACGTTATCATGACCTTTATATAACCCGACATTTTAATGTTATTAAAACGTTTTAACCTAAACCAAAAGCCAAAATATAACTTATTTAAAACGTTTTTAAAACGTTTTTGTGTTTGCTGGGTTTGCAGGACTTAAACCCCGTTAAAAGCTATTAAACCAAGATAACACTCATTGAAACAGCTCAACTGATTAAATCGGATCTTCTCTGGTTGTGCACATGTGTCTGTTTTACACGTGCGATATCGCAACAAAGCTGGTATTATAGCTTCAGTTGGGTAACCGATTATAAAGGAAACGGAAGGAAACAATGGTATGTCCACCTTTGTTCACGAAATGAGACAATGTCCTGCTTTTAGTTCACGAAATGAGACAATGGCGTGCTTTTTGTTAACCAGCATTCTTGAAAATGAGCAACATAATGATTGTTGACTTAACACGCTTTGGAAATAATTTCTTCATATTTTTGGTGTTATTTGTCGTTTACATATCTTTCCTAAAACACAAAAGTGCGACCCTCTCCAAACACCTAAATTAGCTAAAAATTTAGGACATGTTACAAAACTATATTTTCTAGAATTTCATAGAATAGTGTAAATGTAGCTTGTACCGTTTTTTTTGTGGCATCCTTCAGAACGGAGCGGTCCGTTACCAATATAGCTCAATATTTTCGGTCAAATCTCCATTCAATTAACACGGGGAGTTGGCTAGCTATGAGCTAGCTATGCTTTGCCCTCACTCATATTCTACGAAAGTGCGACCCCTTCTGAACATCTAACCTAGCTGTAATTTTAGGTCATGTTAGAGAAATATATTTGCTAGAAGTTTGGAGAATAGTTTAAATATTGGCTGGTTATTTTTCACACAGTGATGTTAACTAGTCAAGTGCCCATTCTTCCAACATACATCATTTGTAGAGGTCACTCGTCAATTAGTCCAGGAGCAAGATCCCACAGGGGGCCTAAATAAGGACTTGGTTCATCCCCCACTACATACAAGGTTTGACACCATAGGTAGTTAGTATGGACCCTCTAGATCACTGCTAGGTAGGTAGTGGACTCAAATTGTGGTATCACATTTTTTTTACAGGTCATTTTATGTATGGACGTATAATCGCATAAAATCACCAAAAATAGGACAAAATTAAGGGGTAGGGGAGATATAAATTCCCATAACTCAACTTTTACTCGTGATTTTGAATTCATTTTGGTATCAATATGTAGCTAAATGATTTTCCCAACTTTCTAGTATTATTTTTAAACAAAAACAGGTTTCATTTGAGCATATTTGGAAGTATATAGTCCATAAATGAGTGGTAATCTGATTTTTTAAACCATATGTGTAAAGTTTGACATTGGCCTCAAATCTCACAACTATACCACTTTATATTTTCAAAATTGATTCAGTTTCCATTTTTAATTTTTAATTTAAATTTTAATGTTTAAATTTGTTTTTAATGTTAAGCATATCAAGGGAAACATTATTGTAACAGTTCCAATCATTATAATATGTATGAGTTCGTTGGGGTGTCTGTGGGACGAGGTGTGTGTGGGGGGTGCTGGGTGTACATAGGGTATGTGTGGGGGTGAGGGGATGAATGTGTGTGTACATGTCTTAATATGTCACTTCACTGCACCAACTTCCATTTACAAAATCCGTTAAGTTTCCATTGATGTGAATATTTATGTGTAGGACGTGAGTAACCACTGGGAAAAAGACAAAAATGTTTTAAAAACCAAAAACCCAACAAAACTGATGTTGATTTCCCTCGTATATCAGCATAACATAGAAAAATATTAAGGGGTAGGGAAAATAAATCATCAGAACTCAATATTTTACTCATGATATTGACTTCATCTTGGTATTAATTCTATTCAATTCAATTTAATATGTATATCTAATTGATTGTTCTAACTTTTTGTATTATTTTAAAGCAAAGCGACCATTAGTTGTCAGGTAGATACACAGAAACTGTGAGAAAAGGGTACGTTTTCTATGTCTAACAGCGTGAAGATGACAATATTACGGGGTAGGGGAAATGTAAACTGTCATAACTCAACTTTTACTCATGAAAATGAATTCATCTTGGTATCAAAATATATCCAAGTTATTGGTCTAGCTTTCTAGTATTATCTTAAAACAAAGCGACCATTATTTGTCAGGCAGATATACAGAAACTGTGAGGAAAAGGTAAATTTTCTATGTCTAACAGCGTAAAATGACAATATTAAGGGGGTAGGGGAAATATAAACTGCCACAACTCAACTTTTACTCATGAAAATGAATTCATCTTGGTATCAAAATGTATTTAAGTGATTGTTCTAACTTTCTAGTATTATTTCAAAGCAAAGCGATCATTAGTTGTCAGGTAGATACACAGTAACTGTGAGGAAAGGGTAAATATTCTATGTCTAACAGCGTAAATATGACAATATTATGGGGTAGGGGAAATGTAAACTGCCATAACTCAACTTTTACTCATGAAAATGAATTCATCTTGGTATCAAAATATATCCAAGTGATTGGTCTAGCTTTCTAGTATTATTTTAAAGCAAAGCGACCATTATTTGTCAGGCAGTATATACAGACACTGTGAGGAAAAGGTAATTTTTCTATGTCTAACAGCATAAAATGACAATATTAAGGGGTAGGGGAAATACATAACTGCCATAACTCAACTTTTACTCATGAAAATGAATTCATCTTGGTATCAAAATGTATCTGATTGGCTGTTCTAACTTTCTATAAACAAAGCGATCATTAGTTGTCAGGTAGATACACAGAAACTGTCAGAAGAAGTCATTTTCTATATCTAGCAGCGTAATAGACCGTTCACAAACTTGTAAGGGGGAGGGGCCTGATGCAAAAAAATTTCATCGCAAAATATTCTTTCGACCCCCCCCCCCCCTTACAGACCTCAAAAATTGTAGGGCCCCCTTTTTGACATGAAAATTATGGGTCAACCCCATAGAAAATCATATAAACTCAATTTTTCCAGGAAAATTTTTGATCATTTTTTTCAGGCCCCCCTTAGGAGGGTCAACCCCCCCCCTTTTTGCATCAGGCCCCCCTTACAAGTGTTTGTGAACGGTCCCTAAATATGACAATATCAAGGTAGGGAAATATAAACTCCCATAACTCAACTTTTACTCTTGATAATGAATTCATCGAACGTTCTGGATATCATTAGTTGTATGTAGATACAAAGGAAATGTAAGAAAAAACTTCCATGTGTAACAGTGTCAAATATGATAATATTAAGGGTAGGGGAAATATTACCATAACTCAACTTTGGCTGCATTAACTGTGAAGGGGAACACAGGAATACAAATCGTTGCACCAAAATTTGAATGTAGTATACGATTGAGGTTTCTTACGTTAATTGGTGCAATTGGGCCATTTTAAAAATTTGACCTTTATTTATGATATTGATATATTCGACGTTATAACCCCTGAACTAAGCTTCGTAGAACTATGACAATTGTCTTTTTTTAAATTCTTAGCGATGAGAGGAACAATTTGAGATTACAACATTACAACATGATAGGATAATTTTTAATATTGGCCCCATTATGACCTTCAACCCCTCGTGGGAAACTTAATTGCTTTTAAAATAATGCCAGAAAATGAGAACAATCAAATAGCTACATATTGATGCCAAAATGGAATTCATTTTCGTCAGTGAAACTTAGACATTGAATATTAACATTTTCATACATTTTATGTCTATTTACCGGACAACTAATGGCTTAATAATTGCTTTTAAAATAATACTAGAAGGTTAGAACTATCAAATAGCTACATATTGATACCAAAATGAATTAATTTTCATCAGTAAAACTTGAGTTTGGGTGATTTGTATGTCCCCTTACCCCTTAATATTGTCATATTTTACGCTGTTAGACATAGTACATTGAATATTAACATTTTCATACATTTTATGTCTACCCAGCAAACACAAAACATTTTCGACATCATTCGCAAAAGGTTATAAAAGGTTGTCAGAAAACGTTTAAATGTCGGGTTATATAAAGGGTATATTAAGGGTATAAAACGTTTTCATAACATTAAAAATCATTTTTTGATAATCTACTGCTCAGCAAACAAAAAATGTTTTACAGAAAACGTTTAAATGTCGGGTTATATAAAGGGTATAAAAACGTTTTAATAACATTCCAAAAACATTTTTGAAAACTTGATACAAAACATTCTAAACAGAATGTTATTTTGGGGTTGAAAATATATTTTGCGAAAAATGTTTGCCCAAAATATTTGCAATAACATTTTAAAAACGTTTTCATGACCTTTATATAACCCGACATTTATTAAAACATTTTAAGAACATTTCTGTGTTTGCTGGGTGCAAATATTTTAACATAATGTTATTTAAGTGTTGACAAAATATTTGGCAAAAAATGTTTGCCAAAATAATTTACAATAACATTTTAAAAATATTGTTGTAGTGTGTTTTCATACAAAACGTTTTAAAACGTTTTCATGACCTTTATATAACCCGACATTTTAATGTTATTAAAACGTATTTATGTCAACCAAAAGCCAAAATATAACTTATTAAAAACGTTTTTAAAACGTTTTTGTGTTTGCTGGGTATCTACCTGACAACTAATGAATTTTAAGTTGCTTTTAAAATAATACTAGAAAGTTAGAACTATCAAATAGCTACATATTGATGCCAAAATGGAATTCATTTTCGTCAGTGAAACCTGTGTTTTGGTGATTTGTATGTCCCCTTACCCCTTAATATTGTCATATTTTATGCTGTTAGACATTGAATATTAACATTTCCATACATTTTATGTCTATCTACCGGACAACTAATGGCTTAATTGCTTTTAAAAAAATACTAGAAGGTTAGAACTATCAAATAGCTACATATTGATACCAAAATGAATTCATTTTCATCAGTAAAACTTGAGTTTGGGTGATTTGTATGTCCCCTTACCCTTAATATTGTCATATTTTACGCTGTTAGACATTGAATATTATCATTTTCATACATTTTATGTCTATTTACCGGACAACTAATGGCTTAATTGCTTTTAAAATAATACTAGAAGGTTAGAACTATCAAATAGCTACATATTGATACCAAAATGAATTAATTTTCATCAGTAAAACTTGAGTTTGGGTGATTTGTATGTCCCCTTACCCCTTAATATTGTCATATTTTACGCTGTTAGACATTGAATATTAACATTTTCATACATTTTATGTCTATCTACCGGACAACTAATGGCTTAATTGCTTTTAAAATAATACTAGAAGGTTAGAACTATCAAATAGCTACATATTGATACCAAAATGAATTCATTTTCATCAGTAAAACTTGAGTTTGGGTGATTTGTATGTCCCCTTACCCATTAATATTGTCATATTTTACGCTGTTAGACATTGAATATTAACATTTTCATACATTTTATGTCTATCTACCGGACAACTAATGGCTTAATTGCTTTTAAAATAATACTAGAAGGTTAGAACTATCAAATAGCTACATATTGATACCAAAATGAATTCATTTTCATCAGTAAAACTTGAGTTTGGGTGATTTGTATGTCCCCTTACCCCTTAATATTGTCATATTTTACGCTGTTAGACATTGAATATTAACATTTTCATACATTTTATGTCTATCTACCGGACAACTAATGGCTTAATTGCTTTTAAAATAATACTAGAAGGTTAGAACTATCAAATAGCTACATATTGATACCAAAATGAATTCATTTTCATCAGTAAAACTTGAGTTTGGGTGATTTGTATGTCCCTTACCCTTAATATTGTCATATTTTACGCTGTTAGACATTGAATATTAACATTTTCATACATTTTATGTCTATCTACCGGACAACTAATGGCTTAATTGCTTTTAAAATAATACTAGAAGGTTAGAACTATCAAATAGCTACATATTGATACCAAAATGAATTCATTTTCATCAGTAAAACTTGAGTTTGGGTGATTTGTATGTCCCCTTACCCATTAATATTGTCATATTTTACGCTGTTAGACATTGAATATTAACATTTTCATACATTTTATGTCTATCTACCGGACAACTAGTGGCTTAATTGCTTTTAAAATAATACTAGAAGGTTAGAACTATCAAATAGCTACATATTGATACCAAAATGAATTCATTTTCATCAGTAAAACTTGAGTTTGGGTGATTTGTATGTCCCCTTACCCTTAATATTGTCATATTTTACGCTGTTAGACATTGAATATTAACATTTTCATACATTTTATGTCTATCTACCGGACAACTAATGGCTTAATTGCTTTAAAATAATACTAGAAGGTTAGAACTATCAAATAGCTACATATTGATACCAAAATGAATTCATTTTCATCAGTAAAACTTGTGTTTTGGTGATTTGTATGTCCCCTACACCTTAATATTGTCATATTTTATGGTACTACACATGAAAAATTGACATTTTTTAAACATTTTATGTCTTTCCAGCTAACAATTAATGGTTATTTTGCTTTAAAAGATTACAACAACCAAATAGCTATATATTAATGCCAAAATGAATGAATTATAATGAATAAATGTCGAGTTACGTTGGTTTGTACGTCCCCTAACCTTTATTATTGTCAAATTTTACGCTGTTACACATGGGAAAATTAACATTTTTATCATATTTTATGTCTATCTTGTGGTTTTTCTGTTAAAAATAATACTGGAAAGTTAGAACAATCAATTAGCTACATGTTGATACCAAAATGAATTCATTATTATGAGTAAAGGTTGAGTTATGGTGGTTTTATTTCCCCTACCCTTAATAATGCCATATTTGACATAACCTTTTCTCACATTTTATGGCTATCTACCTGAAAATAAATGTTTGCTTTGCTTTAAAATAATACTAACACGTTTGAACAATCAATTAGCTACATATTAATTCCAAAATGAATTCATTATCATGAGTTGAAGTTGAGTTATGATGGTTTATATTTCCCCTACCCTTAATATTGTTACACACGCTGCTACATGTGGAAAAGTAACTATTTTTTTTACATTTTCAGTCTATTTTCCTGACAAACAGCGGTTGATCTCACCCCA
The DNA here is from genome assembly GCF_039555335.1 of Amphiura filiformis. Classification (NCBI taxonomy): domain Eukaryota; kingdom Metazoa; phylum Echinodermata; class Ophiuroidea; order Amphilepidida; family Amphiuridae; genus Amphiura; species Amphiura filiformis. The sequence continues at coordinate 421,826 of NC_092642.1, read as the reverse complement.
CACATATAAATATTCAAAATATTACATGAATGGCAACTTAACAAACAAATTTTGTTAATAGAACTTATATAGTTCAGCCGAGTGACATATTAAACATGTAAAACACCCCAACCCTGAACCCTATACACACCCCGCACCCACCCCCACATACCCACACACACCTACCCCAAACACACACAACACAAACCAACATGCAAGCAAACATGCACATACATAAATATTTGAACCAGAACATCAAAGTTTGCCTAGATATGCTTGATATTAAAAACAAAATTAAAAAAAGGAAACTTAATTAATTTTGAAAATAGAAATTGGCACAATAGTAAAATTTGAAGCCAATGTCACAAAAACACCCACCCTGCGCATTGTTGTGAAAAATCTGATTTTTCATTAGTGTATGGACTGGCCACTTCCAATCATGATCAAATGAAACCTAGGTTTCTTTCAAATAATACTAGGCAGTTAGAACAATCAATTAGCTACATATTCATACCAAAATAAATTCATTATTATAGTAAAGGTTGAGATATGAGAATTTATATCTCCCCTACCCCTTAATTTTGTCCTATTTTTGGTGATTTTATGCGATTATACGTCCACACATAAAATGACCTGTAAAAAAAAAGTGATACCACAATTTGAGTCCACTACCTACCTAGCAGTGATCTAGAGGGTCCATACTAACTACCTATGGTGTCAAACCTTGTATGTAGTGGGGGATGAACGAAGTCATTTTTTGAGGTTGCTGCTCCTGTACTAAATGGTGAGAGCACTGTGTATTGTGTATAGGAAAACGGACAGTAACTGCAGTATGAGTTGTACGGCTCAAAAATAAAAGGGATATATCTGACAGTAAAAGCTAACATTTTATGGCAAAGAAATGCTAATCTATTTTGTTTGAAAATGTTATAATATGGCTTTAAGGGGAGTAAAAAAAGGCGGCATTTTAAAAGTGTTAGGCCTATGGCTTGAGCTAATTATAGGAGTAGTATATATACTACCGGTCCTGGATAATTATATCCTGTATAAAAAGCATTTAAATTGCTAAAAATTTCCAATTTCCAAAATACAGGATTAAATTCGACATACAGCCTGTCTCAAAAAAAGTTGTGCAAGTGAAAAGCGCCCTCTATGGCAATTAGAAAATACCATTGTGACATGATGCTTATATCAATATCAAGGGCAGATGATTAGATGAAGGATAAAAAACAATTACAGAACATTCATTCTTCATAAAAGTAGCTATGGGTATACAATGTTTACAAGATAAGAACGTTAATGTTTTGTACATGAACGTCTTTGATACATAGTTGTTAACACACTGAAAATCTGACGAGAGATTTACAATTTGATGATATCCAAAAGAATACTTAGCATTGAAGAATTAAAAAAAAATACAGAACTTTCATTTGTTAACATACACGTAGCAATGATTAACAATGTTGCAAATACACGCGTAGTAACGTTTTGTTCATAAACGTAACATCCTCGTCACATCTAGGAATAGGATCCGTATAATTTGCTGATTAATGTCATAAACAGTCACAAAAGATTTATGGTCTGATCATTTTATCATTTTAAGGGGGACCTGATATTGCATTTGGAAGAACCAGGCTTTTCAATAACTATCAAAACTGCTGGGTACCAAACTTTTTGATACAGCTTGTACAATAATTTGTTCTAATTTTCATGCAAAAGGAGACAGTTGTTTCATCCTTAAAACAAATACACCATAATTTTCAATAGCTTTCAATTACGCCATGCAGATAGACCTTGGTAAGATAAACATGTTAATTGTTATGTCACTATCACTATCTTGATCTTGATAAGATGCCTACTCATACACTGTACCATGCTGCAGCGTATTAAACATGGACAACTAAACAACATAATAGCCTAACCTAACCATGGGAAGATGAAAGAATTTCATGTCCAAATTTGTCATTATCATATATAGTGCCCCAGTTATTGACAGAAAATATAAGCAAACATTATAATTACTGGGTATATATTTATTCAATTTCTTTGAAGGTTACTGCTTAATTAAATCATGTTCAAGAATAGGAATTATTATTGATCTTATGGTCAACGGTCAACTTGGTCACCGTCTATTGGGTTCTAAGAGGCGGTAAACTGGTTTAAACCATACCAAGGTCAAGGTTTATTTGATGTTTTTATAAGTCCATTTTGTATTTTAAACAAAGAATATACGCACAAGGTTTTATCCCGTGCATATCAGAAAACAATAATAAAATAAAATCCAGGCAAATTACTTTTAGCAAAACAATTGCGAAGTAAATTTAGCAAGAGTGAAATTATAATCTTTTCACAAAGTCATGCCAATAAGGTGCCCCAGCCGTTTCGGGCGCCCCCAAAAAAACCATTCCGCATTAGGTTTTGGGGAAGGGGGAAGGCTTTGAAACTACTACATTAATGACATTAAGATGGTCATATAAGCCTGTCGTGCCCAGATTTGACATATTAGATAACCACGAAAGGCCTGCAAAATGCAATTCATTTTTATGGAGTACCAGTAGGCCTACTGTTTTGGTCAGTGTTCTTTCTGTGAAATGCTCAAGTGCATAGCAAGTTTAGGAAAATGTATAAATTAGAGAGTTGACAGAAAGATTTAGGATAGGAGTTAGTGTTTGGTTTGTTGTTGAAGGGTGCACTATGTCCCATTATTGATGGTCTTTTGGATTGTCATGAAACATGGTAGATGTAATCGCGAAAAATGTCATAGATTGTCGTGAAACTTTACTTGATGTTATTACAATAATTATTGAGCGCCCACAATTTAAAGTCATGTCAAGGTCATATGTATGTGGTCACTGAGCATTTCATGAAACGTGGTGGATGTGATCACCACACAGTGTCATCGACCCTATATCTTCATGGCAGAAATCGCCATGGTAGGTTGAATCCACAGCCACGATTGGCCATTTGGTTCAGACCTTTGAAGCTCTTTGAGACGAATAATTAGTCGAGGACATGACTAAGGCTACTCACAATAGCCGGTAATTGATCTTGGTTGTGCGTGAATAAGCTTGTATACCCCATTGAGGTCAATGGTCATCGACTTTTATACTGCCTAGTAGTGAGTGCAGCTGTACTACACGCTGTAGTCCATACAGGACCAACGCAATATAAAATTAGAATTTTGGTCAGATTTTGAGTTCAAGACGCATGGCCGTTTGTCAAAGCGCAAACTAACGACTTTCATATCTGTTCAACACGTATTTTCAAGTGTATGAGACCACATCTGGTTTCTTGAGAAAAAATCATTTACGGGAGATATTCATCATTTTCTAACCCGGTATCCGAAGATTTTCGTCTGATATCAAAATCGTGCATAGCAATTCACGTGTATCGATCCCGTGTATTCATCTGAGGTCTGCTGTTGGATTGTTGAACGGTACACATAATTATTGCACCACCCCTTATAAACCAGAAATGCCCCTTTAACGACCTTTGACCCCAATTTTGATTGCGTCCTATGGCACACGGTCCTATGGGTACTGGATATAGCCGATACATGTGTGGAAGTTACGTACTAGGCCTACACATAATCATGCATAATTCGCAAACGCAAAATCGGAATCAACTGACATTTTTGGAATAAGCTTTTTTTTTTTCGTGGATATGGGTGGATATCTACTGAAAAATGTTATAAAAAGAGGATGTTAGGATCACGAAATCCTCCTTTTTTTTTGTCGTGGCTTTTTGTGCAGTCTTTTAGGACTGATTCATACGTCCCATGTATTCGATGTCGAATATTCGTTATTCAATCTGCTTCAATGCATTTTTAGTTTCTTGATGAAAAATTAATGATATTTGATGTCATATCTGGTGGAGATATATTATTGACTTTAGGAATGGAAATACAGGGTGAGTCAAAAAAAGTGCAATAGAGAAAAGAATCCATTTTTATTTAAGAACCGAGTTGAACCTTTTAGGTTTAAAACATTTTATAAATAACATATCCATTTGGGATATTGTGTAAAAAAATTATCATTTACAGTTTTGTTTTTATGGCACATTTTATAGCGATACCCAATTTTAATGTTTGTCCAAGAGATATCTAAAATTTGAATGTCAGCCCACTCTGTGTAAGGTAGATTTGGAACAACTACCCTTTTCTTAATCTCATTGGCATTGAAATAAAATAAAGTACCCAAAGTGTTATTGCTCATGGTCTTGTTTAAGGAAAAGAAACATTATTTGTTGTTATTTTCATTTTCCCTTTACTTTAAAGATGTTTATTCTCTATCAAAAACATATAAATTAATATAGGCGGGTTTTTCAAATGTCGAAATGAAATGCGCGCAAATTGAAGTGAAGTGAATTACAAAATATCCAGTAAGTTGGACATATTGGGATTTAAAAAAGTGGATTTGGAGTCGAGTGAGGTATGAAGGACTTAAAGTAATGTTAGAAAGTTGGTTTGAACAGAAACAAAGAAATTAAAATAACAAAAATCAACCTTATTTAAGTTAAAGTCAGTTTCAGAGCTGGTGCCTTTATCGTGCATTGTATGTTCTCATTCAAAATACATGGTACCTCGTGGACAATTAATGATATTGGGTATCGCAGCAAAAGGACTCATAAAAATTAAACGGTAGAAGCGAGTCACTTCATTTATTCACAGAAGGTGACTATTGAGTGTGGCATTTATAGAAACTTTCAATAATGGGAAAGTTCAACTTGGTTCTTACATAAATATCGATTCTTTGCTCTATTGCACTTTTTTTGACTCAGTGTGGTAGGGTGGACCTCCTGAGCTAGACCACATTAATATTAAAGGAACACTCCGGCAATCACAACATCATGTCTTATATGTTAGAAAAATAATTATCAAGCACGAATCACACAGTTTTATTTAAAAACAAACTCGATCTCAACACGTGATATTCAAAATTCCCGCACCAAAATAATTTATCCAGTGGAATCACGTCATGGTTATGTGCGCTCAAGTGTTGTCAGCCTTCACTGTATGGGACGTCATCAGCTGGTGCCTTTATCGTGCATTGTATGTTCTCATTCAAAATACATGGTACCTCGTGGACAATTAATGATATTGGGTATCGCAGCAAAAGGACTCATAAAAATTAAACGGTAGAAGCGAGTCACTTCATTTATTCACAGAAGGTGACTATTGAGTGTGGCATTTATAGAAACTTTCAATAATGGGAAAGTTCAACTTGGTTCTTACATAAATATCGATTCTTTGCTCTATTGCACTTTTTTTGACTCACCCTGTAGAATGAATATGTGATGCTGAATAAAAGTATGAATGGACCTAAGCATTAATTGTTGGCAGGCAAAGGAAGGACAAATAAAAACACAAATATTTATTGATATTTATAAACAAACATGTTTGCTGACATTTTAATACATATACCATCATTAAGAAAAATTTGTAGTTTTTTCTGAATTCCCTTTCTCTCATTTCCTTTGATAAATAAAGTAACAAATGTAGGTCCTATATGATTTAATTTAATCATTTTTATACCCTGAACTTGTGGACTGGAAAGACTATAGATACATAGACACAGGTATATGGGTGTTACTGCATGTTTCAGGATTGGTAGCTGTCACTTTTTCCGCACCATTCTTGGAATCATACAAATCTATTTGCTGTGTGCAATGGTGGCAAAATCCAAATGCTGTCAGGGGACATTTATATTGTCGCTACCAATCTCGAGGTGAGTGTAACTATATAGTCATGTGACAGTAATATGAAGAACTACATGATCATGTTATTTACTTAGTGTGGTAGGGTGGACCTCCTGAGCTAGACCACATTAATATTAAAGGAACACTCCGGCAATCACAACATCATGTCTTATATGTTAGAAAAATAATTATCAAGCACGAATCACACAGTTTTATTTAAAAACAAACTCGATCTCAACACGTGATATTCAAAATTCCCGCACCGAAATAATTTATCCAGTGTAATCACGTCATGGTTATGTGCGCTCAAGTGTTGTCAGCCTTCACTGTATGGGACGTCATTGCACTTGACAATCTCGGCGCCCGGGAATTTTGAATATCACGTGAGTGTTGAGAGACGACCGTTTTAATTCGTTTTTATGATCAATATGAGTTTGTTTAAAATAAATGTGATTTGTGCTTGATAATTAATTTTCTAACATATAAGGCATAATGTTGTGATTGCCGGAGTCATCCTCTAATGGTTTGTCACATACAGGGGTAGTGCTACATTTTCAAACAAGAGGTCAAAATGCCAAAAGTATGGATCCAAAACTATAGAAATAAGGGGTTCAAATGATCCTCTAAATAGTAGTGCGTGCCAAAAATTAAAATAATGAGTCTATGACCCATTGGTGCAAGTTAGCACTACCACTGGTTTCATAGCTCCTGGGTGCACAAAATAGCAGTTACTTTTTCAAATTCTTGATTTTCTTCCTTCCCCACCAGGGATGTAATTGGCTGTGAAGTAAAATGCCTGAAATTGGACATTTGTGTATCACATTTAAGGGCTGTACAATAATTATGAGCCCCCCCCGGTAAAAAATCCAATGGCACACTAAATATTGCATGCCTGCCCCTCTCAGCCTGCCAAAAATTGCTTCCCCCTCTGGGCCTGTACAAAATCTTTGTCCCCCCAATTTTGTTCAACAGGTTCCCAATCAATGTGTGCCAAAAAATTGCCTGCCCCTCCCCTTTCAATCTGCCAAACATTGCTTGTCTCCCTGCTTTGGCTTGCAAAGAAAGTCTTGCTCCCCACAGGTGTTGGCCCTGATCATTTGTTCGTATATCCGCCATTTTGGATTTTTGCCATTTTGTGCATTTTGAAACCAAAGACCAATTTTTTCTTCATTTTTTAAAGTCCCCAATTAATCTGTATGCAATTACCTATCATGTGAGACATGTTAATGGCTTGGCTTCGATTTAGTTTTCTTCTTCTGGCAATTTTCACTTTACGGCCGCCATCTTGGATTTTGAGCTGAATTTTCATAAATTTTCAAGTTTTTCCGGATTTTTAAGCCGAAGGCGAATTTTTTTTTCAAATTTTGAAGTCGCTAAGTAATCCTTGTACAATTATGGGTCATATAGTACATGCAAATTGGTTGGCTTCGACTTAGTTATCTTTTTTGAACTTTTTGAACAAGTGATCGAGCGGTCTATGTACATCAACCCCTGTGTCCCCCTCCCCCAAATTTTAACCTCCCCCAGGGCTAATAACTATTGCACAGTCCCTTGTAGGAAATGGCCTACAACATCATCATGCCTGAAATCCTGCAAATACAGGAAAACTTGCATCCATGCTCCTCAGTATTTTACAAAAATCTAACTATTTTTGCTGAACCATGAAATGGTATCTAGCCAGTGGCGTAGCCAGGGGGGCAAGAGGAGCAGCTGCCCCCCTGTGGGATGGTGGCCCGCCCCGACATTTAAGACTTTTTTGTGTTTCTGACCAAATTGACATTATATTTTGCCATTTTAACCTAAAAAGTGCCAATTTTTGCACGCTTCACATGAATTTATTCCCGTTCTGTACCATATTTCACCAGTTTAGCTTCAATATGGCACAATTTTTTGCGCGCATTTGTAACATTAACTGATTTTGTCGCCACAAGGTGCCCCCTTAAAATTTGTGCCCCCTTAAAAAGCACTCTGAAAAAGTGCTGGCTACGTCACTGTATATCATAATACTAATCATGGCGTGTCCGTCCGTCCGTCCCTCTGTCCGTGCGCTATCCGTGCGCATGGCTTCGCTAACGCTGCTTGCGGTGCGTGTCGCGTTCAAGGCTGTGCGCTATCGCGTAGTAGTACGGGCGCAGTGTGAGCATCGGAAAGCATCGTGCAGGTGCATCTCATTGGATCAATAGGCCTATTTTCGGGGTATTTGGGGGGCCCTCATATGTGGTAGCAGGAGAAGAGGCGAATGATGGGTTTCCAGATTACAGCCAAGTAAGCATCACAGCTACAAAACTACTAAGTTGATTATTGTGTCAAATTGGGTCTTGATCAATGAGAGACGTATATCATAGTAGTTTAAAAGTAGGCCTATATTAGCCTATATTAGTGTATGTTACTTACTAACTTACTTACTAACCAACCTTTTGGTCTGAAATGGACATAATATAATACCACGAAGGTATGAACCCCCAAGTGGTGTCAAATGAAAGAGGAAGAAGTAAAGAATCTAATTAAAATATTTTCCTTACCAGGGGTGGCACTCATAATAAGCCCTGGGTCAATATTCATATGGGTCATTTTCATATCTCAAAATGCCAAGAAGGTATGTACCCTCGAGTGGTGTCAAATGAAAGAGAAGTAAAGTAAAAAATATAATAAAAATAATTCCCCCACCGGGGGTCACACTCCTCATAAGACTGGGTCAATATTCATATTTAGGGTCCTTTTCATATCTCAAAATGCCAAGAAGGTATGACCCAAGTGGTATCAAATGAAAGAGAAGAAGCAAAGAATGTATTAAACATATTTTCCCCACCAGGTGTGACACTCCTCATAAGACCCAGGTCAATATTCTTATTTTGGGTTCTTTCCCATATCTTGAAATCCCAAGAAGATATGAATACCTGAGTGGAAGAAGGGCCCAACTCCAATTTTTAACAAAAATGAGTTAGACCCAGCATGTTATTGCCAGCAGACTGTTCTTCCTTGTGTGTGAAAGATGAGCCAAAATCCACTCTCTAAATAGTCTTCCACATACACTTAATCATGAGTTTTCATGGAAGAAAGGCCCAACTCCATGGAGTTGGGCCCTTCTTCCACAAATATTGGGTTAAAGAGGAATTTTTGTTCCTCCATGAAATCTGCTTTTCACTACAATAAACCTTCTTGCTAACATATTACATGCTTCTACTTGTGCAATTAATGGATAATTACCGCTTGCAGTATATTAGTGGAAGAAGGGCCCAACTCCAGCTTGTATCAAGACATGTACCGTTGCCATGGAAACATCATATATGATTTTGAATGTATGTAATAATGTATGGCCATGTATTAAAGGTTCCCTGAAGATGAAAACATTCTGTTTATAAAACTTTTCCAAATATTAATTTTTTTTTAATATCTCAAAAACAGTTTTGATGGAGTTGGGCCCTCTTCCACTCAGGTATTCATATGACACCTGCGTGGTGTCAAATGAAGTATAAACATAGTTTGTATTCAAATACCAGGTTAATAAGGGGTGGTGCAATAATTATGTGTACCACCGGGTGGTGAATTATAGGGGGGGCAAAGATTTTTGGCAGGCCAAAAGGGGGGCAAGCATTTTTGGCAGGTCAAAAGGAGGGTCAAGCGATTTTTGGCAGGTCGAAAGGGGGCAAGCAATTTTTGCCACAGATATTTTGGGTACCATTTTATATTTATATAAACGTTAGGAACATGTTCAAAATATGCAAAATTTCCTGCTCGCTGCGCTCACATTATATGATAAGACAATTTAAGGTTTCAAATTCCGGTTCCCCAAAATCTTGCATGTGTAAGGGGGGGGCAAAGATTTTTTGGCACATCAAAAGGGGGGGGGCAAAGGTTTTTGGCACGTCGAAGGGGGGTGGTAAAGATTTTTGGCACGGCCAAAGGGGGGGCAAGCGATTTTTGGCAGACCATTTTGAGAAGTCACCACCCCGGGGGTACACACAATTATTGCACCACCCCTAATAAACTGTCCCTATGTTTATTAGGCTTATAATAGGCGAAAAGATTGTATATTGATACATTGTGTATTGATATAGAATGGCGTGTACACAGTTGGGTGCATCACTTACACTAGTTGTGTGTTGCATAATTTGTGACTGGCGCATGCTTATGTGAATTTATTGATGTGTGCAGCAACAAAAACCGAATAATTTTCACCTATTATAAGCAGAACAAAGACTCTGAAGGGTCTAATGCAATTCACTGAGAGTGAGTAGCAACCAAGGCAAAAACAGCTTCATAATGTTAGAAATTAAATAATAATTTCTCCCTCTGTAGTCAATATAACACACATTAATGTGCATGGTTTATAGTTGCCCTCTATTCATCATTATACAGTAATCCCAACAATAATGCATAAAGGCAGTCATGAATTGGTCCATCTGCTTGGTATTTTTTGAAGTTAAGCTGTATAAAGAGGAATGAAAAAACAAACAAACAGCATTATAATTAGTTGGAAAATAAAACACAAGAATTTTATTCTGGGTTTATCGATTTACTATACCATACAGGGTGTCCCAGAAAAAATTACCGAGCGAATAAAATTGTACATAAGTCGAGAAATAGACATCAGAATCAAAAAATTTAAAATGTAGCCCATAGCTCATTTTGTTGGGCATCACATGCGAAAATGTTATTTGATTTGGTTGACTGGTTGCGAAGAAATGAACGACTACATAATGCGTGCATCAATTCAGTTCATTCCAAGTTTGATCAACATGCGCTTTTTCATACTCGCTCAACGCTTCCTAAAGTTTATGTATCTCATTAAATTTAGCCCACATTATCTATTTTATAATCGGACGGTGCATAGTGTATTTTACCCATACGAAAAATCATTCCGTACGGACCGTACTGTGCATGCACAGATCACAGACAGTGACGCAATCAACCAATCAGCAGTTGGAAAATCGTTAACCCAATGACGTCGTCGCTGCATTTACATTGATAAAATTCAGAATCGTTCAAAAACACAAGTTTTTAATTGCAAATATTTAATTTGTTTGTCTATGAATGTCAAAGTCTATCTCAAATTAACATCATGTATTATCGTAGCGTGGAATGCGCTGAAGCTTGTGAGGCGGATCAGTTGCAAATTTGGCGGATCTTTTGTTTTTTGTGACATTAAAAATCCATCTTTCGCATGGCCGCTGTGTGTGTGTGGGAACGGGGTTCAGCTATGCACGCGCTGCATGCATAAACACTAGTACTGCTGACTGCGTGTACCAATCGTAGCAGGGTGTAAAATATACAACAAAGTCAATGTTTAATCTCAAATACGTTATTGAGTAAATATAAGCATTTGAATAATTTAACAATAATTTGAATCTGAAAAATAAATGAACATGAAAGTTCATGAGTGATTTTACAACATATTTGACTGTTGGATAAATATGGGTGCTGCAGCTTTGGAGCTAAGGCAATATGGCGCATTACTTTGAAGTTGGTAATGGGTAAATTACACTGTGCGGTGTTATGTCTTTCATGCTTTCACTGAAGATGAATAACAGTTTGTCCGAGAAAACTTTGATTAATTGGAAGCTTTTCAACTTCAATTCTTTATGTTGTGCAAATATGTTATATTTTAACTTTCAAAAAAGAACATTGAGCCAAGAATGACAATGATCAAGTGCTTACAGATTTTTGATACCATGCTATATTAAGTTTTAAAAGATTTAAACTTTGTATTACAACTTCTTGGAAATATTCCAAAAACATTAATGTGTGTGAGAATTTCTTTAAGCCAGCTAGAATTCTTTATGCAATAATTCTTTATGCAACATTTATATCAACATTAGCGAAAAAATATATTTACAAGTACCGAGCATCATCTTACATGCAATCTTTCATTTTTAATATCGTGCAGGTTTTCAAATTTGAACAAAATCTAATTAAACATGTTTGCAAGACACAGATTGTTTAAAAAGAACGAAAAGGATTTCACCGAACAAAATATGAAGCCCAGTTAACCACTAGTGTGCATTGTGTTGAATGATCATTCTTTCAAACTTGGAATGAAGTGAATTGACGTGTACGTTATGTAATCGCTCATTTCTTCGCGATTAGTCAACTGATTCCAGTAAAATTGGCGTATAAGATGCAGAATCAGATGGGCTATATACGCTGACATTTAGATTTTTGGATTTCTCGACTTACGTCCAAATTCATTCACCCGGTAATTTTTTATGGGACACCCTGTATAAAGTTTTGTATACTGCCATAGGCTTAGACTATGCCATAGTCGAATTTTATTAAAAATATGTTATTATTAGTCATGATGAACCCATTTCGTTGAACTCAAAATTATACTGATGTTTATTAAAATTAAAGTATTCAATAGTAAAATGGTCATAAAGAGTTAAAAATATCAGACAATTAGTGACAATAAAAGTAATTGAATGCAACATTATCTTGCATAATTATAACGGCTCACTTTAATACTGAACAATTCTGATTTTGGAATCTACCAGTTTATTGATAGCGAACCCGAAATTTCGACTATGAACTTTGAATTGTAAGCAGAACTTTACCCCCTGGACTTTGCTCTCTAAAAACACACTGTCAAGCATACTTGTTTATCAGTCCATTAACCACAAATACGCGCTAGATGTTTGATGAGAGATTAACTTTCACACAACACAAAAGCGCCGCAAATACCACAGACAGTTGTTTATGGTGTAGTTAATGGTAATGGCGCTGGCCCAGACGATTTAAACCATAGCGAGGTATGGGCGACCAATCACAAGGCAGATCCATTTAAAGATGCATTACATCATGGCCAATTTTAGTTAGGCCAGAAATTGGCCTAACTCTCCATAGAGTCCCGTGTTAAAAATCTTAACCACAAGGCAATGTCAGTAGTCCACTTGGGAAGCTAACAAACAGAGGGAGTAGGGTGACTGATCAGATGTGAAAATCTATCAATTGTGCACACATTAATTAAATCAGAGTTTTAAGCTTTATACAATATCCAGAGTATGCGCAATGGGCAAGTGGACTACGGGGTAGTCTACCATAGGCTTTGACATAAAAAAGTTTTGAGATATACTTTCTCAAAATATCAAGAGCTACCTCAAGAACCACTAACCAATACTGTATTAAAAATATCTACAGTATATCTAATAGAGTATTAAAAATATCTAACTGTAGATAAGTTAGTTCTCCTAATGAAACCTTGTGCTACACAGCAAACATTACATTACCCCTAAAACAAATATAATCTTTTCCAAGGTTCCTTTGACAGCTTAACCATCGCGTATACGTGCGCGACGTCAAGCGTGTGCATTGGACCTTGTGCAAAATAATACGCGCTAAATGGCTAGCAGTACGCTTAATTTGTAAAAGGAAATCTGAATACCACTTTAATAAAAAATTGTAAAAAATAACAGCAAACGTTTAAAAGACAATCATACTTGGCACCGGGACTTGGCACAACCCATGATTGGTTACCATAGCACAACTAGGGTGCTGCATACTTTGGTAACCAATCAGGCCGCTCTGAATTGGATTGACATGGACGCAAACTGGTTTTTAGTTTTTTATTTCATTTTTTTTAATCTACGGGAGTGGTTTGGTTGGATGTATGGTGGCAACTGTGGCAAAAATGAGGCATCAAGGTTACTGAAGCATTTTGTAGGAACTAGTGAACAGGGCATGAGGTCAGGGTGTTAGCTGGCCACCCATTTACCTGTCATTTTGGATGGGTAGTTTTGCTCCTGGGACATGCAAAATTATATGCCTGTGACATATGCTTAAGTGTAAAAATAATGCTTGGATAAGTTCTGTGAACTAAAAACAAGACCAGACTTTCAAATCCAGGCTATATAGCTATTTGAACTAACTGACCCCCCCCCCCAGGTCCAGAGAACATACTGGTTTATGTTTTCAGGGTCAACTTTTGGATAGGCAGTACAGTGGCATAGCCAGTGGGGGGAGGGGGGCAGGGAACTGGTGGCACCCAGAAATTATGGACCATGGTACATCACAGGTTGTCAGTGCATGATGGTCCCCATTTCACATGCATTGGCAAGACCACAGGTACAAGTTTGTGACCAAAAAAAAAGAAGCAAAAAGTGGTGTTTTAGGGGTTAAAAACATGGGTTTTTTTCAAGAAAAGGTTTGTTTTTTAAAACTTACTCAACTTATTCAAGATAGTTTTAATTTATTTTCCAAATTATGTCCAGAAAAAGGGCAATTTCTTTGGGTGAGAACTTGCTTAACAAACAAAAGTTAGTGTAATATTTTCTTGCTTTGCTGGTATGGTGGAACTTGTTTAGCAGATATTGTGAAAAAATTTGGTCATGCTATCATACTTGGGTGCCCCCCGTCAGGAAAGTTGAGCCACTGCATCTGTAGTAATGGAAAAATGCCTGTAAGGTGGAGCAATATATCTCCACTTTAAGTCTAGAACAATGCATAATTGTGACCTAACAGATGTCTACATTTTATAGAATGTAACTTACGTTCTGTGATGGTAATACGACAACATGTTTCAAGATGACAGTAATAGTTATCTGGACATCCTGAATGATATGTACATTTGCTGGATACCAGAGGTATATCACCAAAGCATGATTGAGCTGTACAAATGACAAAATGATAAGAAAAGGGAGATTAGACATCAGATAAGAGTAGGTATGTTTCTCACAGGCCATCACGTTTCTTTCTAGAGCAATTTTTATTCTTATTTGAAAATCCAGAAAAAATTATATTTTCAGGCACAAAATGACCCAGATTTTTTTCCAAAATAATATTTATAACTTCATTTGCAACTGAGATGAAATCAAAATATAGAATATTATCCCTCTGTATACATTTTCCAATATCTGATAAGCCCCCCCCACCCCCTCTGGTCTTTCTGCTTCAATTTTTAGGCACTGTCCATGTAATGAAAACAATGTGTTGCAAAATTTCTTAAATAAATAATCCTTTTTCTGGAATTTCAAAAAATTAGGAATCGGTATTCTTTTGTACAATAAAAACCTATTTCCAGATGTGAAACAGGTACTGGTCCTGGGGTGCTGCTAGTTCATACTTACTGCATAGCAAATCTTCCCCAAGAGATCTAGGCCTATCTGAATCAAGCATCATTGTACCATCTCTTTCACTGCACCAACACCGATTGCTGTCAGGATCACACTGTTCTATTTCATAGTAACCGTCCTTGTCACACACTGGATCAGAGGTCACTGGTTCACCTCGTTCTACCTTCTGTTGGTTCAAAGCCAGTTCCAAATGGCATGGTGGTTCTGTTATGGAGGGGAAAATGTCATTAGTTTAGATTACATAAAATATGCTTTCAATCCTACGTTCTGAACATTAACAAAATCACTAAATTTAACACACTATTTTGGGCAAAAAATGCCAATGTTCGGATTTTTGCCCACCCAAATTTCACTCCCCACTGGAAAAAATATCCTGGCGGTATAATTGACAATAGGCATAAAAAAGAATAAATGATTGGTACCTGCACTGCTCATCTGCTGCTGCACATAAAATGTTCTAAAATGATTTGATTTCAGATCATTTAGACCAGGGGTCCGCAAATAGCTGCGCGCGCGCCACTTGTGGCGCACTGTGGCTTCCCGAGTGGCGCGTGGCGCCGTTTAGATTTTTAAAAAATCAAATCAAACCGTTTGATCCATCAGCAATATCTCCAATATTCTACATTTCAACATTTAACAATGCGATTCCCATGTTATCCTTGTAAAGACAGGCTAAAATAGTACAAAATCTTGCACCAAATGGCATCATTTGCACCTCAAAATCGATAGCTTCAATCACGGGGAGACACACCCCTCTGACTCCCCCCCGGCGGTGCTAAATCACCGCTAAATCACTGAATGGCGCATTACAGTTTTCTTTTATTTCATGTGGTGCTTCAACAAATCTATTTGAGGAAGCCTGATTTAGACCTACCTATTTCGCATTCTACCGATGACCCACTGTCTTGTCTAGTGCCCTCTATCATGACGCCTACAGTGTCTACACACCAGCAGCTACCATCATCATTGCATTGCTTGGGAGAGAAGCTTCCATCTGGCTGGCAACGTGGACGACTTGGGGAGATCTCAAACTGATTTACAGTCCAGGGGTCACACATAAAACTTTGATTATCTGTAAGAATGAATGAAAGGTGAAAAGTGTCACAGATTAAGAGATAAAAATTCCTTTAAAAGGAATAGGGCGGGCAAATGAAAAATTGTCAAGAGAAATGAAAGAATGAGTAAGTCAAGTTCACAATTAAAAATAGGGAAAATATGACACAACATCGATTTCCAATGGGGAATAACACAAAACGTATAAACAAAGTTAAAAGAGTTTTTAACTTTATACGGTTATACGATGGTTATTCCCTCATTTTAGGTTGTGTCATATTTTCCTTGATTTTAATCTTATCTATTCCTTATCCTTTATTCTCTGCTGGTCAGTTGGAACAGATTTTCCCTGTTTTTATATTAACCCTTCACATCATAACAGAAGACGTTTTATGTTAACATTTTATATAAAACATTGTTATAAAACTTTTGTAGATAATAGTTATTTAAAACATTTTCTTAATCATACCTAGAGTTTTTTTTTTATCATCAGATAGAAAGACTTCTGCTCATCTTCTCTGGTGAGACAACAGGGCTGGGGTATCTTTCCATATCAAAGTTTAAAAATCTGTCATATCAATTTCCTCAATATGTTGTTTTGATACAACTTATGAGGGAAAAGTTTGATTTTACAATATTTCGATATCATTTTTTAACTTTGTAACTTTATTATGATTAACATAACTGTATTTCAAAGCGTCAAACTATATCATTATTTTGTCCCAACAAAAATAATCCAGGGAATAAAATATTCATTCATATGTTTATTTATTTTATTCAACCTGGGCCATTTCTACTGGTGCACATGCATTCTAATAATTTGTCTATAATACCTTATACAAGCATCAGCCAAGCACTATTTGTCACAAGATTTGAAAAGTAAATAGCCTATGTACACACTGAACACAATGCACATACAAGCTGTATTTAAGTACATGCTGAAGCTATCAGTATAAAATGATATGACCTTCACGATGCTATTAATTTAGCCCAAAGATTAGGAAAACTAGCAAAACTGGTGAACTGGTACTGTTCAAATAAAAACATCTGCAAATCTTGCTGCAATTTCAAAATAGTATTTCTATTACTAAAATAATTATTTTTGTTATTTCTTTTAATACAAACACATTACTGCCTATGATGACTTTATCGTATTACTTACATATCAAAATCAAGTAATAATTACAAAACTCGGCCAGTAAACTATCACCTCTGTGGGTGTTTGGGATATAACCGGCACAAATATTTTCTCAACACTGCGGCATGTGAGAAAGTAGGTCAATAGTCAGAGAATACAGGGCGGGTGCGGCACGCCGCACCCGTCCAAAAAAGACCAGTGGTGTACCTTGGATGGGTGGGGTGGCGAGTCCATGTTGGTGGGGGGGGGGCCAACTTAGCTCTAAAAAGTTTTTACATGCAAAAGTAACAACTAAACAGCTCTACAACTGCAAATAGGGGTGGGTGCCCAATTGCCAAATTTTCATTCTCAGAGAGTACCCATGATACCATAAAGTGGGTACATTTGAAAGCTTTTCACTGTATTTGTGGGGACAAAATATTAAAGTCCTCACTTCAATGGTCATATTTAAATGGCAATAAACATCCCTATTCAAAAAGGGTGTACAAGAAAGAAAGAAAGAAAGAAAGAAAGAAAGACAAAGTTGAGGGGGGAGGGAGATGAGGAAGAGAATGATGAAGCTGTACATTACCTTCTTCAATTGGTTTACTTTCTTTGATGCAAACTTTATTGGTGCATTCAATCTCACCAATTGCACCACATATACAGTCATTGCAGTCTTTGTAAAATTTGTCCCCTATCTTGTAACTTGTACCCGTCACTTCATCTATGCATCCATCAACTACACGAAGAAACAATTAACAAATGAACATTTATAACAAGACATCAATTGATTATTGATGGAAACAAAAACCCCAATCAGTAAGCTGTATTCTTTGTTACATCCACACAAAAAACTAATGTTACAAATTGTCATCAATGTATCATTAATTAATTGATTGATAATGATTGGTTGAGTGATTACTTGATTGATAGTTCATTGATTGATTGATTACTTGGTGGATTGATTGATTGTTTGACCAATCAATTGATTTGTTGGTTGAGTGATTGGTCATTGATTGACTGCTTATTTGATTGGTTGAATCTTATTCAAATCCTTGAGCGTTAAGCTCACTGCATACTTTTTATTCAATGTAGAATATTTCATACAACATGTGTTCTTTATTCCCATTCTATTTTCAGTAATTTTTATCTTCTAATTGAATGTTTGATGACATAAAATCAATAATATATACACACCAGACAAAAACCTGTTTTTTTTTTTTGGATTTTCTCCAAATATGAGCATTTTGGCCCAAATTTGACCTCACAGATGAATTCATCAAGTCTTTGCCATTCCAAAAATGTCTACTTTTATATTCTTTTGACCAACAATTTAGCAGTTATGACACCCAAAATTTTCCACAAATTATAGGGGCAAGGACTACAACTACTGCATTGGGAATTTTATTTCAGCACAGACAACAGTTGTGGAGTTGCAGTCAAAAATGAGGGAAAACCAATATTTGATCAATAAATCAATAACTACTTGCCTTGAGTTGCTGAATTTTCAGTGTAGTAGTTGTAGTCTTTGCCTCTATAATTTACATATCTTACTTGTCAATGTGCTATAATTTTTGAGAAAAATGCAAAAATAGGCACAGAATTGGCCAGGGGTGTAGTACCCCCCTTAAGACCACCCTTAAGACCTATACTTACTGCAGAATTTTTCTGTACATGCAAAGAATCCATTTTCTATACAGGTGCAGTCATTGCATCCATCATTGTATACATCTCCTAATTTATAGGATTTACCGGTTGTCTCATCCACACAGCCTAAAATAAGAAATAAAGAAGAATGAATTTATATGACTGAACGAAGTGATCTACACAAGGTTCAGTCATTGTGTAATGAAAATTGACCTTTGACCCCCTATATATGGATCCTGCAGATGGAGTATTTTCATCAAGTTCTTTATGACTACATAAAGACTACTGTTGTCTTTCAAATCACACATTAATGATACAAATACTAAAACACCAAGCCCCCTATGGGCCCCTACCCACAAAAGGTACATTGTGGGGGTATTTTTACATTTGTCTTTACTTTTGATCATTTTCATCATAGAAAATAGCTTGATAAGGTCTGAAGCCACATCAACTAATGATGTATGTATGAGCAGATCTGTCCCCCTCCCCACACACACCCCAGCACACTTAGGTCGTGTTCTCACTACAGACATGGGGTCTCGTACCTAGGTCCGAGTCCACATACAAGTGGACTCAGTCCACATTGATTTCGCGTTCTCACTAACACCAAAATGCTGATGTAGGATCGACTCCACTTACCCGGATGTTATAATATCAATGCATGACGTCACAAATTCTGTTGCAATGCATGTTTTGAGCCCAGCCGAACTCACAGCACAAATCAAACTATCAATTTTGAAAGATCATTTTTTATTTCCAGGCCCCCTGATATATTTCTGCAATCTATGGATATGTTATTTGGTGATATGTATAATTTGGAAAGATCTGAAATAAAACGCTCTAAAAACTATTATTTTATATTAGGCCTATACGTGTAAAATGAGAGAAATACATCGGGTTGTTATTTCTGATTTTGGTCAAGCACGCCGATTTACACGCAACACAACCTCTAAATCACCATCGAAAATACTATTTTTGATTGGTAATTTTGACTCAGTCTAGCAAAATGTACACCTCAAAAATGAATATATTACACCTGAATAATATCCTTTTGAAGTTCAAAGTCGTTTTGTTTAATTCTGAAACTGGATAAAAACTGTATCTTGCCGCGATGCCGTTGTTTTCACACTGCACGAGAAGCATGCTGCTCATCAAACTACGGCAAGCATCTCAAACGAACTTCCGTGTATAGCCACTTTCCCCGAGCTGTTTCCACATAAAAAATAAATTTTGTAAATTACTACATGAAATAAACTGAGCCTGTAGAAATTTGTTCTATAATACCAGCTATGAATTTTTAAAGTTGAAAATGCATATGTTTAAATCTTATAATGGAAAATTATAAAATGTAGACTGTATATTGTATAGGCCTATAGTACAACGCCGGCCATCAAGGTCGTGCATAGAGCATTTCCGGTATAAGTGGATCGAGTCCACTTGTAAACGCGTTCTCACTATGCTGTTTGATACCACGTCCCAGGTACGAGACTACCTTAATGAGGTGGTCTCGATGCTACATCCTGGATGTAGGATCGAGACCACTTATTTCGCGTTCTCACTATGCTTGGAAGTGGACTCGATGTAGGATCGAGTCCACGTCCTGGTATCAAACAGGCATAGTGAGAACGCGCCCTTACTAACCTTCTGGTTTAACAGGAGAGCAATCCAATTCTTTATCATTTTCATCATAGAAGATGGCTTGACACGGTCTGAAGCCACAGAAACTAATAATGTATGTATAATGTACCCCACACCCCACTCTCACACACAAATACGCACCCACACACCCCAGCACACTTACTAACCTTCCGGTTTAACAGGAGAGCAGTCTAATTCTTTATCATTTTCATCATAGAAGATGGCTTGACACGGTCTGAAGCCACAGAAACTTATGATGTATGTATCCGTACCCACACCCCACTCTCACACACAAATACGCACCCACACCCCAGCACACTTACTAACCTTCTGGTTTAACAGGTGAGCAGTCTAATTCTGTATCATTTTCATCATAGAAGATAGCTTGACAGGGTCTGAAGCCACAGAAACTTATGATGTATGTATCCATACCCACACCCCACTCTCACACACAAATACGCACCCACACCCCAGCACACTTACTAACCTTCTGGTTTAACAGGAGAGCAATCCAATTCTTTATCATTTTCATCATAGAAGATGGCTTGACACGGTCTGAAGCCACATAAACTAATGATGTATGTATAATGTACCCACACCCCACTCTCACACACAAATACGCACCCACACCCCAGCACACTTACTAACCTTCTGGTTTAACAGGTGTGCAGTCTAATTCTTTATCATTTTCATCATAGAATATAGCTTGACAAGGTCTGAAGCCACAGAAACTTATGACACATTTAGCATCAGGATAGCGTTCACATGTAGCATCAAGACAAGCATTGGAAAAACATTGAGCAATAGGACCACGGCACTTGCTCTCAGCTGTAACAAAAGATAAATTATATAATAATAAAAAGAAAATTACAGAATGTGATATTTTCTTCACAATTGTCATTTTCTATGACAGAGTCTGCAATAAAAGTGCAGTTTTAGCACTCAAGGTGACATTAGGCTAAAAAAACAAGTTTGTTTCCTGTAGGGGCCTGAAAACCAAAATGGTAAATTTTAATTATTTTTTAAGGATGTATTTCCTGATGTACATGTACGGTAACATATGCCTCAATAATTATCGTCAAATCAGTGCAGAATAGGTTATATATGAAAATTGTTAAACAAAATGTACTTTTTTTCTGGATTTGTCAAATAAAAAATTGAAATGAGTAAAAAGAGCCCCTAAAATTAAATGTCTGCTGCCTACAGAAAACAAACTTTTTTTTGAAACATGGTTATAAATGGAAGAAACACTTTCAGGTTCCTCTTTTACATACATGAGCTATTCAGGCCCGATTCCAGGTGAAATCCATGCACCCCCTATGGAAGACAATTTTGTTGAATTCAAATAGAGTCGCCCACTCATATAACACCATTTGAAATTCACATCCTCTATGTTGGAAATTAAGGTCATGTCATCCATAGGGGACACAGCAGCTGAAGGGAGTATCCCATTATGCTTTGCGGTACCATAATAGAACTGAATGTGCCATAGAAAACATACACAAAATACCTCACTTCAACTTTAAATAACTAGCTTAAATCAGGGAAGCTTAGACTTTTGATTGCAAAAATATGACCCCTAAAGTATTGTGAAACTATCCATAGCTCTCAATATCTAAGCAGCTCTTGTTTATATTTTGTATACATTTGCTATGGAGCAAGCAGATATACTGCAATGCATGATGGTATCAGATGTATGAATTTTAACTGGAATAGCCCACTATGTTACAATGGCAAAATTTGAATGTTGAAAACTTAAATAAAATCAGTGTATAGTTGCCTAAATTGATAGCAGACACCAGGGGGTGTCACATACTGGCATCCAGCAGGGGGTTCGTTGCGTGTGGGGGTTTACATGGAACGTTATGAAATGACGTTCTGTACATGCTAATCTAGTAAGGCAGCAGCCACTAGGGGTGTCACATTCTGGGATCCAGCAGGGGGTTCGTTGCGTGGAGGTTCACATGGAATGTTGAATTGACTTACGTTCTGTACATGCCAATCTAGTAGGGCAGCAGCCACCAGGGGGTGTCATATACTGGCATCCAGCAGGGGGTTCATCACGTGGGGGCTCACATGGGATATTATGACAGATAGGTTCTCCTAGGTGTGTGCATATACAACGTTGGCATCCATCTTCATACTCCTCACTGATAGAGCGGAATTGGCCGTTGAAATCAAAACATCCTGGTTAAAGCATTATAAATGAATCGGTATTAAAATTTGCAGTCTGAGCTTTTGCAGTCGGGACACTTTGAACCAGGGCACTAGCGTAACTGCCTTGGTCCCATTCATATATGTTATACATTATACAGACCTGATAACACAAAATCCTGTTAACACCCTGACATTGAGTTTTAAACAAGCTTCCACTGAACTGCCTTTTACTTCAGAAGCAGACTGACTTGAAAACATCATAAAGTTTTAACAATAATATTAAAACACTTTTATAAGCAGCCTTATATATAGGCCTCTAAGTGGACCTTTCTCAAATGAATAGTGTGCTTGCGCAGAATGATTTTTTGTCAATTTTTCTCCAACTTATTGAAAAAAGAAATAGCAAGACCTTTGCAGATTTTGTTTGGAGGAGGTGCTGCCGCACATACGGGCCTTGCTTTACATAAACCTGTAGATTATTGACAAGTTTCAATTAGTTAAATAGTTTTAGTGACACTAAGAACAATAAAGACCTCAATCCCAAAGGCATAGCTCAGTGAACCATATTAAACTAGCAAAGCTCAAATTTTGATCTCAAATTGTGGAACATGAGTTTTTGTACCCACCATATTCAAAGGTCATTCTGTTAATGCACAAACATATTGGGGTTAAAGAACTGTGTCCTGACAGATGAGCATGTTTAGAATCTCATACCCAATGGCATAGCTCAATGACCCCCATTTAACAAGCAAAGCTCAAATTTGTAATACATGAGTTTTTGTACCCAACACATCCAAAGCAAGCATATTGGGGTTAAGGAATTGTGTTCTCAAGATTGTCATGTTTGTGAACCTAGTATACATGGGTATAAGACTTATAAGGTGGCCTACCATCAGGACATGTGACTCTTGGGCAGCATTCATCTGGGTTCTGCACAGGTTCAACAGTACAATATGAAGGTGGATATTCACATTGGATGTCAGAGCATAGGATTTGCAAATCAGTACTACAGTAGCAGTGTAAGCAAGGGCTTGGCTTCCAGTCAGAATCAATCGCATGGATTTGACCATCCGAGTCTGCGCATCCATCAGAAGCTGAGAACAGAAAAAAGCAAAGAAAAATGTATGGCATTAGGCATTAAGCAATGAAACAAAAAACTAGTTCTACGGACCGACCAACCTATCCTATTTGGCATTTTGGGGATTTTTTATTTTATTTTTAGCTGCATGAAATTAAAAACAGCCATTTTTTAGCCAAAGTGAATTGATTTTGACTGAAATTTTTCTTCATAACCAATTAAAAATAGCTTCTTGAGGGGGTTGAAACTCCCAAAATAAAAGAAGTCTGTGAACACATATTCATATGCAAACTTGAATTCAAAATTATATGCTAAATAGAAAATATTTTAGCGCACATTGGCAATGCATGAATGGCCACACACTTTCATTCGACCACACCCAGTATCATATGTGCAGGTTTTCAGAAGTGGGGGACACGTATCACAATTCCCCCAACTGCTCAAAAAAGTTCTGCTCGCCATAATCAGGCGAGACAGATTTTTTTAAATTGTTGATCTCTATTTTTTTGCCAGGATGCTCAAGAATCTAGGGGGGTGTTATTAATCAATTTTAATTTTACAAAAAAGTTTCATTTTACTATATTTAGCCATATTGTTATTGCCTGTTTCAGTAACCCTCTATCAGTTACCCCTATTAGGTGCATTTCCAGGTATTTACCAAAATGGGTGCATTTCCCCCAGCTGACATGACTAAAGACTCTTGGTGAGGCATCTGTATCAAAATTCATTTGACCATGCCCTAAATTACCCTTACCTGGTGTAACAGGTGAATCTATACATTCACATGACATGCATCCATTGATTATCTTCCTACCAGACGAACCACATGCATTGGCAATGTATGAATGACCACTACTGACCACACCCCTCTCATTTGACCACGCCCTAAATTATCCTTACCTGGTGTAACAGGTGAATCTATACATTCACATGACATGCATCCATTGATTATCTTCCTACCAGACGAACCACATGCATTGGCAATGTATGAAAGACCACTACTGACCACACCCCTCTCATTTGACCACGCCCTAAATTACCCTTACCTGGTGTAACAGGTGAATCTATACATTCACATGACATGCATCCATTGATTATCTTCCTACCAGACGAACCACATGCATTGGCAATGTATGAAAGACCACTACTGACCACACCCCTCTCATTTGACCACGCCCTAAATTACCCTTACCTGGTGTAACAGGTGAATCTATACATTCACATGACATGCATCCATTGATTATCTTCCTACCAGACGAACCACATGCATTGGCAATGTATGAAAGACCACTACTGACCACACCCCTCTCATTTGACCACACCCAAAATTACCCTTACCTGGTGTAACAGGTGAATCAATACATTCACATGACATGCATCCATTGATTATCATCCTACCAGACGAACCACATGCATTGGCACAAGTTATCAGTGGGCATGGGGACGTTGTTGGTGGTATAGTAGTTGGTGGCGCTGTCACTGGCTCGTCCACACATTCACATGTCTCACAGCCATTGATGAATCTCCGTCCTGATGATCCACATGCATTGCCACAAGTAATAAGTGGGCACATTTTTGTCGGTATCGTAGTTGGAGGTGCAGGAGCATCTACACAGTCACATGTCTCACAGCCATTAATGACTCTCCGTCCCGATGATCCACATGCATTGCCACAAGTTATAAGTGGGCATGTTGTTGTAGTTGGCGTAGTTATAGTAGTTGAAGGTGCTGGAGCATCTATGCATTCACACGTCTCACAGCCGTTGACAAATAATGGTCCAGATGGTCCACAGCCATTGGAGCATGTGATTGGTATACATGTTGTTACTGTGGTTGTTATTGGCAATGTGGGAATACTTGTGACTGGATTAATCAAATCAGATGGCTCTAGATGGGAATGAAGGGGAGAAAATGGAGATTTTAATTAGTTTTTTCTTTTAGCTTCAAGATTTTTTGGCAAAAATTGAAAGAGCATTTTTACAAAGTCTATCCACATCATTGTTAATCAAAGTCTCAGCCTGGAAAAGCTAAGAGTTCACACTACAGTAAAAGGTAAAAGTGATATCTGTGTTCACAGGCAGGAATGGCCATCTCTTTTTCAAAGAAACTTGAGGCCAGACTCTGTATAATGTTGTGTAAGGGTCAGCTCCCTACATGTAATAACATGTTTACCTTCCCAGCATCCATTTAGCTTAAAACTTGAATGTAGTTCTTATGGACCTTTTCATTTTACATGCAAAGTCTATGGAGATGAGGACTAGAAAAGGCTGGAAAGAGCCTATTATCTCATTTTTGGCCATTTTAGGTCATTTCAGGCACTCAAAGACTCATGAAAACGCGAACGCAAATCGAGGTCATTAATATCTCACAATTGACTGCAAAATGTGTAATTGTTCCAATGTCACACACAATTGACCGTCGTTTGCGTGTTGTTGTGCGTCGAACAAACTGAGCGCGCTGACTGCCGTACTTGGATTGCACGCTACCATATTTGCACAGATTGTGATACGCACTTTTTCAATATTGGTCGTCTTGTTTTAGCCTGATCAATTTTTGGAAAGGAAGGGGTAAAAAAATCATCTATTTTAATAAATTTTTGAGCAAAATTTTGTGTTATTTTGTAAGGTGAAGAGATTAAATTGACGGTTATGAATGAGGTTAATAACTTTGCATCTGAAATATGTCCGGCATTGTGAAAAATCTAAACATTTTGCTTTGAACCTCGGAATATTCACAGTTAGACCAGGTCTAAAGTTAGTTGTTTCGTGCATACAGACCTTAAGAAATGCACAACAAGTTGAAGCTGTGGCAATTCTAAGACACAACCTCAACCACTGCGCAAACATGTATCTGTACATAATCTTGTCCTGCCCACCCCTCAAAGTCTAATGATGGCCCTTACCTCTTGCAGGCCCCTGATCGGATACAGTACAATCCAATCTATTCTTGTCTTTGTCAACAAATATTGCAGTACAAGCATCTCTCCCACAGAAACTCATAGCACAAATAGCATCTGGATAGGCGTCACATGTTGCTGTTAAACACTCATTGCGGGCACATGAAGCTACTGGTGTATTAGGTGGACATTCACTTAGAGCTGTGGATCAAAAAACACAATCTATGGAATTTGTGGCAAAAGTAAAAACTGTTGGAAAAAATAAAACATCTGTTGAAAAAAGTAAAACATCTGTTGGAAAAATTAAACAACTGTTGGGAAAAATAAAACAATTTTTGGCAAAAGTGGCACATGTTTTAGTGAAATAAGTTATATCAAGCAGCATTTTGGTACAATATTACAAGATTCATTCCAATAAGCGCCCAGGCGCTTAACAAAGTTATTTTGGTGGGCGCTTATTTTTTACCTGGTTTACCTAATTTTGTCATAGAGGCGTTTATTAGAGATGAATTTACGTATGTTATAAAACGGTCCTGAGACGTTCTGAGTAGTTCTCTAGACGTTCTAATCATGCTAATTGGGAGGCCATCCAGAGCAAGAAAAAATCGCCAGAACTAAATCGCGATCAAGGACTGGAATTGCCAACCTTATACAACGCCCTCATTCGACCAAAAGTCACCAATGGTCAACAAATGGGCAAGTCCATCACAACATCTTAGGACTTCTTCTGATGAAGATGTGTGTCACACATCGAAAATTCAAGGTTAGTGAATTTTTGTGCTGAAAGTCAGTTTAAACTTTTGGAAATTGTTTATTACCAGCACGTATGAACTTACATTCGAGAATCATGCTAATGTTTTGCAAGTTTACACAAGACTTGCAGTCCCCCAGCTATTTCACTGTATCGACGTCTATACGTCACTTCAAATGGTACCCTTTAGCAAATTGAAATACCCTGGGTGGGTGCTTATTGGGATATGGGCGCTTATTGGAATGAATACGACAGTTCAAACATGACAAAGAAGTCCACTCTACCATTTCTGTCATTTCATTAGTCCACACAGTTTCACTATCACATATCCCCTTTTTAATTTCAAGCCGAACAAATGAGGTAAACAAAGAAAATCACCAGTTCATTCTAGCACCTTTAGTTATCAGTAACGTATAAAGCCCTTTTTAAATGGGCTCACCCCCGGGTATCGAAAGAGAAATTATTGGAGAACAAGAGAAGAGAAACACTTGTGTGCACTCATTTTAATGAAATTATTTTAATATTCGCCAGCGAAGTGTTATGTGTAATCCGATTATCACTATGTCAACTGGATCACGCTTTTGAGTTCTCCACCATGATCAAAATGATCGCAACACAAAGTCTATGGCGTGTACTACCAGTTCCGAAAGGTGCGTGATCCAGTTACCAGGGAGTTACGTAACCACTTCGCTGTCGAATTTCAAAATTTCAATTTTGTCAGCTTTCAAAAAACAAATTTATGCAAGACCTATATTGACTTTACCTAGTGATTTCCACAAAACAAAACCCCTTGATCTAATGGACTGGTTCAAAACTTATAAATGTTTATGTTTATATTGCATTAGATCTAATCTTAATTAGTTTTAGAACAGTTATTGTAGAGCTATTAGGTACGTATTTCAAAAGTGTCACAAGAAATGGACCATTTTGCCAAACATTGACACCAGGAACAAATTTTTTCGGTGTTTGGATCGACCGTCTATGCTGCTTCGATGCTTGTTTTTAATGAACTAACAACTAATTAGTCAGAATTAATGCTAAATTAATATTGATCATTGTCAATACAGCTAAAGATTCATATATTATCACAATTAAAAATAGTAATTTAATTGATTTCATTATTAAGGATCGACCAAGCATCGATGGTCAATCGAAAGATCAAACTAATTTGTTTCTATTGCCTAATAATATGGTAACTTGGTGTATCTGATATTCACTTACATGTTACTTCCTTTTGCCATAATCAACAAAATTACTGTAAAAAGTGGAAATTACTTTGGATTGGTTTTTACTAGGGGGGAACTTGGGGAAAGAATTCTGACTGGGTGAATTTTCCCCTCTGGTGCCGCCACTGCTAGCAACATTCCAATGTCACACCTATTATATTTCACTACATATGGTATATTCTCTCTAATTAATTAAGCCTCTTTAATAAATGCCCCACTATTTTTATCAAACAAACTGTACAATATATGCTGTCAAAATACCATACAGTACCTGTATTTTTGATCACTGATCTCCGATTTCATGATATCCATGTGGCAGTGGCCATCTACAGTGTTTACAGCATGAACAAAAAAGATAACAAACCATGTACAAGCAGTCAAGGTCTCAGCATCACCTGTAAATGAGGGCTGATTGTTCCATGAAATGCGACAGGCAAAACTGCTATGCACTTACCGCATATTTTACGGTCTATTCATAACCTCATTAATAAACGCGATGCATGCGATCCAATCATATTTTATTATTTGCAAAAACGCGAACGCCAATCGAGGTCATTAATATCTCACAATTGACCGCAAAATGCGTAATTGTTCCAATGTCGCACACAATTGACTTCCGCGTTCGCAGTATTGTGCGTCCAACAAACTGCGCGCGCGCTGGCTGCCGTATTTGGATTGCGCGCTACCATATTTGCACAGATTCTGATACGCACTTTTGTTATTGGTCGTTCTGTTTTAGCCTGATCGATTTTTGGAAAGGGAAGATGCAAAAATCATCTATTTTTATAAACTTTTGAGCAAAATTTGGTGTTATTTTGTAAGGTGAAGAGATTAAAGTGACGAAAGTTATGAATGAGGTTAATAACTTTGCATCGGTAATATATATCGGGCATTGTGAAAAATCTAAACATTTTGCTTTGGACCTCGGAATATCCTCGGGCTACGCCCTCGGGATATTCCTCGGTTCCAAAGGCAAAATGTTTAGATTTTTCACAATGCCTCCAAATAACCGGCGCGCAGTTATTAACCTCTAATCGCGTAATCGCGAAGGCACAAAAAGTTGCACACAATGCTGGTGTGTTTGTTAGACACGGAACAATGGACCAATCGGCCCTCATGAATATGCGAAGATTCACAGCATGCAATACACGGAGACTTTGATTGTTGATAGATGGCACTGTAGTACATGTAGTCTCCAATCTCCAATTAATACCTCATTTTGGAAAATTGAGGCCGTTAATTAGAGAGAATATGGTTTAAAGTTATTCCACTTACGTATCATACAACCCAGTCGTTCACAGCAGCCCCCACGTGGTACCATACTGTTACAGGACCATCCCTCAGGACCGCCAGCTTGCATTGGTGGGCAAGGTTTATCTTCACAGACTATCTCTCCAGATGATGTACATAGACATACTTCGCAACCACGTTCAAACTCAGAATCTAGTGGGTACTGTTTGCCAGAAGTAAGGTCTGTACACGCGGTAAGTTCCTGAACTGTTAAGAAAACCAACAAGAAATGTTTTTAAAAAGACATCATGACAGAAATACATTTTGTTATTACCTCAAGCTGCATGGCATAAGGGCTAAAAAAGTGATCATTTTATGATCCCACTATGCAAGGACATCTTGCTGCTTCAAAAGAATTCAACTACCACTAAACAGAACTAAGAATGATGACTGATGAATCCATATTATAACCACTCCCACTCAACTAATGCGAAGTTACTAAACTCAATGTGTAGTTTGCAATCACTTGACAATCTTAGTGTTCTCACTTAGTTCTCACATCCCAGGTGGAAATGTTTACTTTGTTTTGCTCAGGGGGGGGGGGCAGAGATACTAGTGTGCATGTCTTCCAGTTTCAAAAAAGGCTTTATCTTACTATAATTTGCCTTATGTTGTATGCGTGTTTGCGTGTATGTATGTGTGTTAAAGGCTCCGTCAGTTTTGATCCCAGCCTCGCCAAATTCGCACTGGGGATGCAGAAAATACGGGAGTGTCGTAAGCTACCTTCGGTCAAAATCGGAGCTCAAGGTCAAAGGTCAAATTTTAAACTTGGTCCGATTGGGCTGTAATTCATACAGGAGATCAAGGGAAATATGGGGAGTGTCCTAAGCTACCTTCGGTCGAAATCGGAGGTCGAAGGTCAAAGGTCAAATTTTAAACTTGGTCCGATTGGGCTGTAATTCATCACGGGAGATCAAGGAAAATACGGGAGTGACCTAAGCTACCTTCGGTCGAAATCGGAGGTCGAAGGTCAAATTTTAAACTTGGTCCGATTGGGCTGTAATTCATACGGAGATCAAGGAAAATATGGGAGTGTCCTACCCTACCTTCGGTCGAAATCGGAGGTCGAAGGTCAAAGGTCAAATTTTAAACTTGGTCCGATTGGGCTGTAATTCATATGGGAGATCAAGGAAAATATGGGGAGTGTCCTACACTACCTTCGGTCGAAATCGGAGGTCGAAGGTCAATTTTAAACTTGGTCCGATTGGGCTGTAATTTATACGAGAGATCAAGGAAAATATGGGGAGTGTCCTAAGCTACTTTCGGTGGAATGCGGGGATCACATTTGGTTGCGATCGGTAAAGGATTGGGCTCAAAATCCGCGAAAATGTGCATTTTCAAAAGTCAGTGACCATGGTATAAACAATTGCACTTGCTGCCTGTGTTCTATAAATAGCTCTGACGCATTCTGATTCATGTACTTGAACTTGGTAAAATCTATATTAAGCCAATGTCTTCCACTGTGGGTTTTGAAGGGTAAAAGGCTCCGTAGCATACGGCCATACGGGTATACCTCTAGTTGGGGATAATTTGTATTTGACATTATTTTTGCCCATGATCAGATGAAAAGGGCTTTATTGTGATAACGTGTGCACGCAGCACACACAAAAATTTTGTATTTTACACAATGATTTTGGCCAATGATCAGGGTGAATTTTGGTGGAAAAGGGACTCCTTGCCCCTTTTCTTTTCCTTTTCCCCCTAGATTTTCTCTTTCATTTTTTGTGAAAACCCCTGCCCGGCCCAACCCATCAATAACAATATATTCTATGATCTGCCCACCAGATCTGTAGATTTTTTTAATCCGAACCACAGTCAGTCTGGGAATTATTGGTTTTCCAGGTTGCCTCATAAGGCATTATTTCTCCTAGTACTCAAGTTTGGTTTGGGTAGGGTCTGCCGCTGAGAATTTGAAAGTGGATCAAAAATTGTTCAAAAATTGCAAATATTGGAAAAATTTTGTAAAATGATCCATCCATATACCAAAAAATTGGCTTCAAAAAAAGGGGTCATTGATATACCCAAGGCCCGAAATGAAACCCGTGTTTGTGGACACATCCTCCTATGGTCACCAGTGCCGAGTACTCCCATATTAGCTTCAATTAAAAGGGCATTTCGTGATCCATAGCCTCATCCCCCCACTTTCTCAAAAAAAGTTGAGATTTTTATATCACTGGAAACCTCTGGATACATAATGTTTATGTACAAAATATTTCTTGCAGATTAATTCGTTTAGCAAAGATATTGTGAAATTTGAATTTCGTTCTGGTATACCATAAC
This sequence comes from Amphiura filiformis, assembly GCF_039555335.1. Lineage (NCBI taxonomy): Eukaryota > Metazoa > Echinodermata > Ophiuroidea > Amphilepidida > Amphiuridae > Amphiura > Amphiura filiformis. The sequence continues at coordinate 389,949 of NC_092642.1, read as the reverse complement.
GAAATTACAATGCATTGTCTATGGAGCAGTGTAATACACATAATCATGCAGAACTCGCAAACGCAAAATCGGAATCAACTAAAATTTTAGGAATAGGCTTTTTTTGTGGATATGTACTGAAAAATGTCATAAAAAGAGGATGCTAGGATCACGAAATACTCCTTTAATACAATTAATATGAATAATGAGTAATAAGGCACATCTTACCACCACATTCCACAACAGCTCCATCCAGTGAAAACTCAGCTTTGCATCCACCACAAATTGAAGCTTTGCAAACAGCATCAGGATACGCCTCGCAAACAACGCCCTCACATGGGTCGTAAGGACAGCTGTAGGCATAGTCATCATTAGGACAGGCTGTAGAAAATAATATTCACATTGAAAGAGTTGTAAGAGAAATAGGTTACATCTGTGATAATTGTAGTATAAGCTACACAGATGAAGTGAAGTATAAGCTACAGATGAAGAGGGCACTTAAAAGAACTGATTTTTGGTAATTTTCTCTTTGAAGGGTCAACACACATGTCCCCATGCCCCAATAACACTATGTCACTGATCTGCAGTGGTGGCACTTTTGACATTTGAGCATGTAGGCCTATATAAAACATGCAGGGAGCACCTAAAAAGTTATGAAATCCTTTTCTTTAGGACTGCCGGAAAGTTATATTTTACGCAACGAAACTGACTACCAAAATACTTAACTGAACAATACTACCAAAATATTTTTTCCCATTTCTCAATTAAAACTGACATTGTGCCAACATTGCTATTGATCACTCTGGGTGATTACTATACACAGCTTCCTAATTTACAGGCTGATAGTCCAAAGGGTCATTTGTCCAAAAACCCAATAACGTAGTTATAAACCCTATATACCCTTACCCTAATTTTCACCCTTACACAAGCCTACACTGTAAATTTGCCAGAACACATGGAACGTTTTCATTAATGTAACGGTTTTTTAACACATGACACATGTTCATCTTATTTAGAAAACAGTAGTGTGAACACCTGAGACGTATTCATAAGATACAATTGAACACATGACACATGCATGTGTAATAAGTGTTCTAAAATATTTCAGAACATCAGTGTTTAAGCTATATACAAGAACACCAGTGTTCAAATGAAACAAAGAAAGACATAAGGAAATTTGAACATGTGTCAACTGTTCAAAAGGTGTTACATATGTTTTTAAGTTTTAAAAATGTTGTCTTATTTTTCAAAATCAAATATTAATGTAACAAAGTTTCCTTTTTGTGATAGTGCTAGGTAAGGAGACACTATTTAAAGCAAATTTTAGTATGGATATGCAAACATCTTTTCATATTACTAATCTTGGAAACAGAGACAGAACACTAGTGTCAAGTGTTCTATGACTTTTACAGTGTAGTAGGCCTATAACTTAAACCCTAATCCTGAACAAAATCTTAACCTAAAACCTAACCAATATAACTCTAATCCTAATTCTTCATATAATCCTAACCTATTCTTATTCCTAACACTAACCCTAATCTTAACCTAGAATGCCCTAACCCAGGGGGCACTCAACTTTAGAAGTGACGGGTATGTGCCTACCGGCGTCGCGAAGTAGGGGCCTATCAGGTTCAAAGTGTTATCATAAAAAAGGGGGTCATTGGGTACAAACAAAATCAAATAGGGGGTCATTGGGTATAAAAGTTGGAAAAAAGGGGGTCATTGAGTATAAAATTTTAAAAGGGTCATGGGGTAGAAAATTTTGAAAAAATGGAGCGAAAGTTTCGGCATAATTTTGAAAAAAATGGGGCAACATTTAAAATTGTCTGCATTATTTTGTTGCATTTTGAAGATGCTACTCTAGAAAATCTAGAAAAAAGGGGGTCATTGGGTAGCCGCAACCAAAAAAAGGGGTCATCGGGTATAGTCGACTTCAAAAAGAGGGGGCCTATTGACAGACACATACCGTCACTTCCAAAGTTGAGTGTTCCGCCCCAGGCCCTAACCCCTAACTTCAACCCTTTTCACACTATTGACCCTTCAGACTAATGGGCTGTTTTCAACTTCCCAATCATGCAATGGAACTCCTAATTAAATAAGAAATTTTCACCCTTCATACTCTGAAAGGTGAACCACACACAGCGCCCACTTCTCTGCAACATCAAACTTACCACACATACTTTCCTGATATGACACACAGGATGGTCCAAAAGACCACATTGCATCATTAAAGTACATGTACATACTCTCTAACCATATATTGGAGTCACTTCTTTTCAAGGATTGTAATTTTCACTTTTGAACCCGGCTCACTCATATGTAAAGGTGGTACCGGTACTGGTCTTTTTCAGGCTCTCTGGCAGTTTCTTAAGGCCTACACACTAAAAACTACGGGGTTATATTTTCCGTGGTCATTTTGAATTGACCACGTTTGGGGTTGTTTTGACCCTTCAAGGGGTTGTACTGTTTTAATTTGACCACATTCACGAGGTCATTTTAGCCACGACGAACGTGGTCAAAAACTTAGTGGTCATTTTGCCGATACCGTCGGCGCATTGATATCAGTTTCAATCTTCCGCTTTGAAAATCTCAATTCATAAATGAGTTTAAACATGAGCTGCAATTAATGTTTGTTGATTAATAAATAAAACTAATTTTTTGACCGAAGTTACCCAATTTGTCAACTTTATAATGACTTGCATTTCGGAACTATTTGCACACACGGTGTGCATCGGCTTCCGGCGTGGTCACATCAGCGCCATATTTGTTCTGATTGTGCAGCTCAGCGGATTGTCGTGTGTGCTTGTCTGCATGATGGAATATGAAAAGTTAGTTGAAAAGTGAGACTGCAAGGATGCACAGACCCTTGTCTATGCACGCAGATTCATTCAATTTCATGCTGTCGTGGCTGGTGTCTTAACCTGCAGTTGTTATAAGCTTATATCATGTAAGCTTATAATACGTGAACTGTCATAGGCGATGACTGACTGTGTGTGAGTGTGATACACAGATGCATTTTGCAGTTTGCTGTTTATGTAATGCTTTCTCTGTGCAGAAACACACTTATGTCCTGGTGGGACCAGCATGACCATAGGCCTACTAAAAAAATCCAAACAACCCCTAAATGTGGTTATTGAGTAACCCTATAAAACAACCCTTTCAAATGGGTCATTTCATTTGACCCCGAAATGAGGTCATTAAGTAACCCAATAAGGCAACCCTTTTGAAGGGGTCATTTCATTTGACCCCGAAATGTGGTAATATTTTGACCCCAATGGGGTTACTATTTGACCCAAATACGTAGTCATTGCAATGACCCCGACCAATGGGGTCAAAATGACCCCGTTAGTGGTATGGTGTTTAGTTGATAACTATGCTGGGGTCAAAAATGACCCCGTAGTTTTAAGTGTGTACATTTGCATCATTTTCCAGTTCATTGAGCCTCAAACTATGCCAATCTCTTTAGTTCAATTTTGGAAAAAATTTGTTAGCTCCAAAGCCTTTAATTTGGCCCAATTTTAGTTCACAAACCCCCACAAAAATGTTGAAATTTCAGTTCATCAAGCCCCTATTTTGCCTAAAAATCAGTTCTTAGGTTCCAAAGTTTAGCGCTCGGTGCCACACATCCCTACCAAAATTTAAATTGAGTCCCCCCTGGGTTTGAACCAGGAATCTTTGTATTAAAAGGTTCTAATCAATGCTCTCTTCTCTTACTTAGGGACTGATAAATATTTATTCCTATGTGTATGGAGAGCTCACTTTTTGGAGAATTAATAGCACTCCACGCCCTCATGTTTACTCTAAAATTTTGTTTGCCTCCTGATTTCTCAAGTTCTTTTTTACAAATTTATGTTTGCCTTAAATTCCCTCATTTACTCCTTGCACAACTATGTTGATCAGTCCCATTTGAAACATCTGTCCTACAAAATTGTTAAATAGAACACTTTTGGCTGCATGGCTTATACTGCTGGCACAACTATGCTGATCATTCCCTGACATATGTCATGACAACATTCAACTCACCACAAATGTTTTCCCTGATGCGGTACACAGGATGATTTGAACCAGGGACTGTATTACCACATTTGTCTGTGCAGTAACATTGCCCCTCCCTACATTGTGTGTGATAGTAGAATCCATCTGGATGACAACGAGGCCGGAACCGACCTAGCAGCTGTCCCAATCTAGATGAGTGGATAGCCTTGTATTCCACAAGACATGGGGGCTCTGCTTGCTCTGTAAAAAAATATGATAACAATTATAAAGAATTCAGATTTCTTTTGGAATACCCTAGCACTGTAGATTTTTAATGGGGTCTTTTATGAACGACCCATACACTGTGAATGTAAAAATGGTAGGGTATTCTAAAGGATAACCAAGAAATCATAATTATCTAAAACACTTAAAAAGCGAGGTAAAATTAACCCCTTGGGCACAACTGGCCAAATTATTAGCGTCTAAGAACTATTTTGATTGGTCACAAAGAGGCCTGTATCATATATTGAGCCAATCAGAGATATGGTCACAATGGTCAGTAGGACTGAAGGGGATACGTTTAAAATTGCTAAGAGATAGAAGGTCTAGTTTGATTGGTTAATAAGATGATTATATCATGTAATTAACAGGGGCTCTGTAAGAAGGGCAGCAGTGCCTATGGGGTTAATAAAGCCGCAGAAATGAGACCTGTATGTTCTCACAAAATGAGCGGAAAGTCACCAGGAAAGAAATGGACAAATGGTTTATTGTACATGTCAGAAAACAGTAGAAAACAAAAGAATTCTTCATTGAAATGTTAAATTTTGAAGACCAAGTGGGAGAGCAACCCTGAAAAGTTATATCATTTTAATTATGGACATAATTCTGGAAATAACTTTTGCAACTTTCCTCTCATTTTTTGGGAACAGGTCTCAAAAATGATCTATTTCCTTGAGAATATCATTTCCCAATCAGAGAGGATATCACTGTGTAAACCACAACCACCTTTATGCAAGTCATAGACAGGATCCAGGATTTGAATACTGGTCACATTATCTGGTGGCTGAGAGCCTACGCAACCCCAAATGGCTGATCAAGCATCATCATCATGACTAGCTTGCACCCACCTTCCTGGCTCCGATTTCATAGGATATCAGAATCACAGTAATTCCTGGTATAACTCATCATCACCACAAACCACCTATTGTAATGTTAAAAGCAATCCATTGGCCAAATCCAGGATTGCAACGCTGGTCACATTATCTGGGGACTGAGATGCTACATAAACCAAAATTGGGCATGATCATGTTTTGCTTGTAACAAATCACCTGGATCCACTTGTGACTGTCTTTAGCAAGTTTAAAGTTTAAAAATGTACTGAACATATTTCAATCTAAATCTCTGTTTTCAAAATCTTACAAAATATTTTGCTGAAATTCCAGCTGAAAACCATACACCCCTAAAAGATATTACCTTAATATTCTACACAGGGAGTGTGAAGTTCAAATGGAGTTACCCTACATTTGAAATCTACACCCCCTTTGTGATTACATCTTCCATAGGGGGTGTACGGATTTCAACTGATATATAGCCCAATCAGGGGCGGATCCAGGGATTTTTGATAGAGGGGCGCCTTTTGGTCGATAACTGAAAAAATGGTGTTAAGGGGTTACCCTCGAAAACTCAACGGTTTTGGCCCATTGTTTGCTGTTCATGGCCGAATTTGTTCATGTTTTTGAATTTCTTTCATTTTTTGTATTTTTAAGTTAGGCCGGCGCCTTTTGCTAGTCAAGAAATAGAGGGGCGCTTGGCCGCGCGCCCCTAAATCCGCCCCTGCCAATGTCAACCTTGTCGTCTATCACTGATAGTATCAGGTTCGGGGTGGCAAAGCCCAAATTTGTTTCTATTATGTTTTCTTTTATTGGGAAAAACAAAAAATAAACCTGAAGGATGCTGGTACTGAGGATATTGAATCTACTAAAACTGTACTGACTTGAGTATGTAGACCACCTACACCTTGCCAATATTCCTGAAAGAGTATAAGCCCACCCCAAATCCAGCAAATATTCACCTAAAATTCTAGTGGCACTTTAACTGAATCAGTACATTATCTTTGGATTACGAGCTTCATGAAATTGGGATGATTATTTTAAAACAAAGTAAGCAAATTAACACAAAATTCAGATATACTTACGGCATACAATATTGGCATCTCCATGAGTTCCTGGTAAGATCTCACCACACTGACCGACACACCAACATCCTATCTCATTACACTGCTTTGGATTATAGAAAAGATCCTCTGTGCATTGAGCCGGACTCATACATGGTCCTAACAAAAAGATAACAAATTTGTGTTCATAAAATGTAAAACAAGACTATATTAGGTGTGTCCATCGCCAGGGAGTGAGCAGTGTTGTAGTCAAGACCTCTATAACTGAGACCAAGAGCGAGACAGAGATCTGCCCATCAGAGACCTAGACCAAGAACGAAACCAAGACCTGCAAAGGTCTTGAGGCGGTCTCAACCCAAGGCCGAGAGCTACAACACTATCGTTGGGTGCTCAAGTTTGGATTGGGTAGAGATGTGTCGTTGATAATTTAAAAGTGAACCCATCCATATACAATATAATACAATACAATACAATACATCAGCAGTACAATACAATACAATACAATACAATACAATACAATACATTACAATACAATATAATACAACACAATACAACCAAATATTTATACAGCACTTTCCAAAAACAACAGTACTTTCCAAAAGAACACATAATAATAATACCATTTTTTTCAAGAAATTTGTACCCATTACTATCAACATTATCAGCTTAATTTAATGCAAATTGCCAAAGTTTTCACAACTTTTCCCAAAAAACTTACCTCACTCACTGTAGCCAAAATTTCCCCAAAATTTTGGGGGAAATTTGGATGTGATTTGTGTTCAATTTGGCCAAAAATGTTGAATCTTGGTATATCGATGGGTCCAAATTTCTTGAAAACTTGGTATATTGATGGGCCCAGCAGTATACCTCTACCAAACCAAACTTGAGTTCCCCCGGGAGTTCCCCCTGGGAGTTATGTAAACATTACAAAAATAGCAAAAAATAAGGTTTTAAAAAATTTAACCCAATTTCATATTAATAAGATTGTATGTTATGGCGGCTCTTGATCTTGATATTAAATGATTCCATGAATTGCCCCAAAAGCAACAGTTGACACGCAGTTCCACAACATGCTGGATATTTCAGATTTACCATTTTGGACAATTTTTATCCTTTCATATCAAAACCTTTCTATGTGAAAAGTAACATGTTTTTTACCCAAAATAATATTCACTACACAATGAAAAGCAATAGTGACCTTGATGAACGCGAGCTGTGTGGAGTCATGCTGAAATATGAGATCGTATAGTCTCACATAAAGTCTCACGCTTGGTCGTATTTCACGTAATGCGAATTATGCTGTGCCATATAGGCTGTGACTAAGACTGGCAGACCCAGCGAGTTATCGAAGGGACTAGAATTGACTTCTGATTAGGGGTACCCATAGTTTTTTGTATGCTTGGCGAGACTAAATTCAGGTCTATCATAACCATTTTTAGATGACCATTAGGGAAATGTCTATACAGTCGATTAACCCGAAAACATTTTTTAATAACGTGGCGCTATTTCAGAGAGTGACTGTTGGAACAGGGCAGGTTTGACAGGAAAACCCAGAAAAACTTGATCTCACGCAGGGAAAGGAACAAAATGAGTGAAAAGATGGAATAAATAAAAAAATTCAGGCGGGTTTATGGAAGCACCTATAACAGCTTCAAAAAATTAATTTTAGGGTTAAAGAATATCTCAAGGTAATATAAACGTGGGTATAGAATTCTGAGTTCACTAGTTCGAAATTGACGGCGATTTAAAGAAAAATTTGGTCATTTTTAGCCAGTTTTCTGTTGCGTTTTGAATGGCCAAGTCTGCCGTGAATTCACTGATTCTGAAATGTTACTAAAGGTTTTGATATGTGCCCCCCGCCAAAAAAAAATGTCCTGGCTGCATAGTGAACCATAACTTGGCAGCTTATGCATTTACTTACCTGTATCAGGAGCAATTTCAATGTGACCCTGAAAAGAAAAAAAGATTCATAAAATATAAATTAAAACCCAGCCAGGGTTAAAACTTGAAGCTTAATAAAACAAAATGTAACATTGCCATAAAAACAATTCTTTTCCACAAAATGTTAGTTTTCACCGTCAGATACATGTATGTTGCCTTTTAATTTTGAGCTGAACAAAACAAAGAAAAAACTTTGTAATTCCAGTTCTGTGATGATTTTTTTGCCGCGTAATTTTTTCATATCATCAGTGTACACATTAATATTGTAGTGTATGTAAGCAAAATTTCCATCAGATTGGGTGCCATAAGCTTCATTTTTTTGTGTCATCTTATGGTTTATCATACTAATATATGATGAGTGTCACTCACCAACCTGCAGCCATTTAATGTTATAAGAAATCTCATGATATATTTGACCTTTTCGCAATAGACCCCTACATGTCTTCATATGATTTTCATCCTGGTTTTTGCACAGACATCCAACATATATCTCTCACCATATACTACACATTTTTCGTACTGGTCATGCGTAAAGACAGCTTGTAGGATAAAACTTTTAAAAAGTTATGATTGGTTAAATATTTCCGACCATGAAGAAATATTTAACCAATCACATAACTCTATTATGCGTGTTGTAGTATAAAACTTAAAAAGTTATTATTTCTGAACAATCAAAGAACTAGAGAACAATAAACAGCCCTAGTGCCGTACTATTACGCTGACTTTCGTATTCGGCGAGGAGGACGATTTCGACCTCCTGGTTTGTTTACAAACAGAGAGGTAGACAAAAAAACCGTTCCGCTTGTCCAAACACTCAAGTATCAGAAGGATGGTCCACAATAGCGTGATTCACGTAACCTGAATAGGGATTAAAAAGCTGTCACGTAGAACCATGTGCTTCTATTGTCCAATTTGCCATCAAGATTTCATATGGAAACAGTTCAGACCCAGTACACGATCATGTCAGAAATTAATATTTTCAGTGTTCTGGGTCTGATTATTCGGACTATAACAGCCCATCGTGATCTACTACGTGTAGCTTCATTGCTGGTTGTTATTTTGTACTTGCACTGCACTGTAAATATTTTCTGCACGATTGTTTCGATTTCCAACCTACCAGCCTTGTGCCAGTATGATCGGGGGCACCCTACTTTGGAAGTGAAGAGCATGCGTCTACCGGCTTCGGGAAGTAGGTCGTTCAGAAAAGGGAAAGGGTGCCACTCAGGGGCGTAGCCAGGGGGAGTCCCCGGTCCCCGCACTCTGCACATCCGCGGGTATTCATGCTTGTCGGTGAACTTTAAAAACACCCCCTTTTGCATCTCATTTCGCGAAGTTTTTAGGGGAAAAACACCCCTTTTTTTAGCGATTTCGCGAATTATTTACCCTTCGACAATACCCCTATTTTCGCTAAAATGCGAACGATATTTCTAATATACCCTTTTCTGGCAGAAACGCGTAGGCTGCTTGATGAAAATACCCTTTTTTTCAATTTCGCGAACATGTGGTTTAAAAAAACACCCCTTTTTTGTGTGTTTCGCGAATCGCGTTTCTTCATCTGAAAACACCCCTTATTTCGCGCCATTTTCGACGAGCATGAATACCCGCGGATGCGCGGAGTGCGGGGACCGGGGGGGGTCAAGGGGGTCCCCTCACAAAATTTGCAGGGATAAAATGAGAACCACAATGAGTAAATTGTCCTAAAAATAGGACAAAAAGTTAACAAATCATAGGGACGAAAATTTGACTTTGCCCCCTCACACAACTGAAATTCTACTGGTTACTGAGGTCATTCAGTGGCAGTGCGAGTGGCAGTGGCGCAGCGGAGCAAGGATGTGAGGGACTCGATTCGACTCCGAGAAGCGGTACAAGCCCTGGGTACCGTTTGCTTCTCCTAAATCGATTCTGAGCAACCTCTGTGAAAGTCAAAATTTTCGAGCACTTCGCGCACATTTACACATAAATCATACTTCAAGTTCATAGTCAACCGAATTAGTAGGCCTAGTACTAGTAGTTTGTTCGCGCACATCGCGCACAATTGTTTCAGAAATTGGGCATGTTGTGGGGGTGTCATTCTGCTACTCTGGACACTTGTCATGGGATACAATAAAAAAAAAAAAAAGTCATCGGCATGATAGGGTAGAAAATTTAGACCAAAATTTGCCAAATTCAATGAAATTTGTCTGTATCATTTTATGGCATTTTGATGATAAATATCTATAAAGTGTCAATGGGTAGCCGAAAAAAAGGGAGTCATGCGACCTTAAAATACAGGGGGAAGAGAAGAAGCAAAAAGCATATTTGGCTTGGTGAATGGACTTGTCCCCAAATGATCAGTACGATACAAGAAGCTCGCGCTCATGAAATTTACAATTATACCCCAGGCAAATACAAAACGTTTTTCGCCAGCCCATTCGGGGCTGGTACCTGTTTCAGGTTTGGGGTCAGTTTACTCAAGAGATTATATTTTAGTGGTATTGGAATGATTTTTTTTTTTACTTTTTGTGGTTAAATTTTTTTTTAAATATTTTAATTCGATTTGTTAGGAAAAGTAAGTATGTTTTGCCGTTTCAACGAATGAAAACGAGTGAGTATTACCAAAGTTATGTTTGAATTAATATGACTTTAAAAGTTTTAGGTATAGGCCTAAAATGTAACAATAATAGTTAATATACAGCATCATATGGTCAGCAGAAGAAAAGTATGTCATTTCAGTGTCTTTGACCCGGGGTCCTTGACCACTGAACAGCGTGATATCATGTTGATAACAGATCTAAGAATCAAAATCTTCATCATATGGACCATATTGATGTCAAAGTAATTATCTATCCTATCCTGTGTCGTTTTATGGATAAAAATGACTCAAAATGCTATTGATGAAATAGTTGCTATCATAAACATCAGTTTTGCCTTTTCAACGGGAAAAATCCGATGCAAAATAAAGTTTTTAGGGCCTAGCTATAATATGGGCATAATTTATGCATGTAGGCTATAGTATTGAACAATGTGCCCATTTGACATGCACTTATAGATAAATATGGTTATGTGTAGACAATGTGTTGCAATTTTGTTCTGGTATACCAGAACGAAATTCAAATTTCACGATTACTTTGCTAAACGAATTAATCTGCAAGAAATATTTTGTACATAAACATTATGTAGCCAGAGGTTTCCAGTGATATAAAAATCTCAACTTTTTTGAGAAAAGTTAGGGGATGATGCTGTGGATCACGAAATGCCCTTTTAACTAAAACCTGCAGTCAGTGCAGTGTAGTATTTGTGACGTGGTATATCGAAACCAGACACTTTTGGGCAGGATGGTAAATGGAGAAATAGCCAAAAATCTACCCGGGGTGATTTTTTCACGATTTGGGTTTATGATGTTATTAATGTTTAAAAGATTGTCTGATCGTTTCAGACCGGAATATAACTGGCATGTGTTTGAGACATTTTTCAAGGTAATTCCTACTCTCAACACTTGTCAATAATATTTTTAAAGGCAGCTTATCTATTATTAATATTAAAGGCCCATTCAGTGATTTGCTCATCCGGACGATCGTAAAAATCATCAAAATTTTGGTACTGTACCTTTGTTATTACATAGATGTGCTAAGTCTGCGAATGGTTCAGCCAAAAGCCGTGTAGGTCTATTTAAGACAAAATAAGACATTTTACACGAATCTGTAATTTTAGATACTGACAGTATCTAAAATTAGCTACAAGTATTTGAATGGCGGGGCTTGAACTTCCTCAGTACTGCTGTTTTCTTCATTTTTGCCAAATTTGGCATTTCAAAAATACCAAATGACAATTTGAACGACTTAGGCCTATCCTTCTCTTTTAAGCAATTTATAAACAATTTTATTTTTTTTACTCTTGCGCTGGGATCACTGAATGGGTCTTTAAGAAATGGGGCGTATCATGTCAAAAACAGACATCTTTTGGACAGCTTATAAATTTGGAGGCTTTCACATAAAGAGCTATTTTGCTCCACAACGCCGTTTTCCCCAATAAAATCGGACATTCCTAAGCGAAGAAATAGAGTTATGGTATTAAAAAATTGGAAATTGAAATATCGTGGGTAAAAAGCTGAAAAGACAAATAAAACCAGAACAGAACAATTTAGAGAACAATAATGAATTAATAATAATGAACAATAATGAATTAAAGAGTTGACAGGAGATTAGGAGTTAATGTTTTCTGCAGTTTCAGTGTACATCTTCTCACCGTTGATGGTTTGGTGGACTGTCATGTAACATGGATGTAGTAAGCCGTGATCCTAAAATTTCACATTGACCAAAACTAATTACAAGACCTCTTCTACATTGAGGCTGGCTTTCCCTTTTAAAGGGAATTTTTATTCAGAAAAAGTTGAAATGTCGGGTTATATATCAAGGGTAATAAAAAATTATTATTTGTAAACTGTAAGACACTACACTCCATGAACGATTTTTTTTTATTTTTGGGATTTTGGCTTTATTGTTTGAATTTTTGACCAAACAAGGTAAAAAAATATGACTTTTTACCACTTTTGGCCAAAAAAATCATTTTTATTCCAAAGTCAATAATGTAACAAAAAAAAAGGGCCAATTTAAAAAACAATTTAAAAGTGCCGACAAACAAAAGCAAAATCTTTGCTTTTACTTCTTGTTTGGTGTATTACAAAAATGTGAGGCAGTAAGTGTTTTTGTTTGTGATTTTCTATACAATTGGTGTTTTTACACCAAATCTGATACTAGTGATAGTATGATTTTTTGATTAATTTCCTTGCCATAATATATCTTCTCTGGTACACTCGGGGGTATACTCCAGTACAGTAGCGTAGCCAGCGGGGGGCAGGGGGGGGCAGAGTGCCCCCCCTGACAAAAAATGAAAGAAAAAAGTGCCCCTCTGACAAAAAATAAAAGGGAAAATCAGAAGGGCAAAGGAAAAAAAAACGGGCAAGGAGCCCTTTTCTACCGAAATTCAGCCCGAAAATACACAATTTTTCCGCGCTACGCGCGCATATTGCAAGGATTAAGCCCTTTCCATCCTGATAATGGGCGAAAATAGTGTAAAATACCAATTTTTTCCCAGTAAAGCCTTTTGTCTCTATGTATTGTATGATGCAACTGTAATTTTTTCGTCTGTGCCCCAAAAATTTTATTTTGCCCCCCCCCCCTGACCAAAAAAGCTGACTACGCCCCTGCTCCAGTAGTAATATTATTCTTAAAGTGCAAACAAAATGGCGGGGTGTGTGAAAAGTCACAGCAGATTGGGATGACTAGTACTGCTCTCTGTTAAAGTACAAGCAAGAGTCAGTAAAATACCTGGATTAATTGAAGGAAAATTTATCTCTGAATTTATATAACTTCTCGCATTAGCAAAAATAAAACTTGAACATAGGTAATACACACAATACTCACCACAGTTATCAGGAGCCATAAAGCCAGCAAGAAATAGACCCTCATCCTTTCTAGTATACACAGTGCACAAATGATAATGTATTGTTTGCTTTAAATAAAAAACAGTAACAAAGGCATTACAAGTAATGTTATGAAGATTTATTTTATGGCCTTTGTTGTTAGATTCTCATCGGTAGAAGAATTCTATATAGTCTCAGCTTTCACCTCACAATAAGCTCTCAGTGTGGTTTCAATTGCTTGTTATTTTGTTTATATAACTGATCAATAAACAAAAGATTAAATAAATAAAAATAAAATGCTATAAAAGTCACGTAACGTCTATAGATATAAGGGCCACGTATCCTGCACATGAAAGAAGAAGCATCAATATTATGACTCCACTTATCTCATCAATAATATTGAAATTCAAAATATTGTCTTGGCCTTGTTTGTTGAAAAACTCTGGTTGACATTGTGTCGCAATATATAGGCCTAATGGTATTCCGTTTTCTAATTAAGTGCGGCCCACGGAACTTAAAAAATTGAGACATTTTCCACCCTTGCCCTACATCTAATAGGTATACCCCGCTTAGTAAAAATCACAACACGAAATTTCACTGCATAAACGGTCAGGATTAAGAGCTATCAAGGTATATTCCTATGATAATAATTTCTTATGTTGAATCAGAGAAGATCTGAACAGAGCTGGTTTACATGGCAGATCACAGATATAGATATTTTGAATTAGTACTCACTGACTATAGTAGTTTTCCTATATTACTATTTCATTATATATTTGTAGGCCTAGCTTGCCGTGCCACATTTAGTTTTGTTTGCAGTCAAATACTCAGTCATGAAACTATCTTGAAAGAAACTTGACATAATATTTAGTACCTTGACTAATCCTAATCTTTAAAACATTTACAACATATTAATTGAATTGAAAATAGAATGCACACTTACCAGGTACAAAAATGTGTATAAAATCAAACACATACAAGACTTCATTAGCTGCAATACGTAGTGTCATTGAGTTTATATATAAACGGAAAGAGTGGGTAACTTAATGTATTACTTCCTGGTGCCATGCCTCTTCATGACTAGTAGTAGTAGTAATGCCATGATCTGAGTGTCCAAATAGGCCTATCTAGTACATTGACCGGATTTACAAGTTCCTCTCTTACGCCATTCAAGTAAAATATCAGTATCTGCAAATAAAATACAAAATAAAAACTGTCTTTTTACCTGGGAGACAGGTATTTTTAATAATCCCGCCAGTCATAATAGAGTAGGCCTATTATAATCATATAATCACTATAAATCAGTACGTATTTCGAATTTGACTCCGTTAAGGGATGGGGTATGAACGTTTGGACAGTATTTATTGTGGGACATTAGAGCACATCAGACATATCGAATTGCATTCTGAATACGAAGAATGTCATTCTGATATCAAATAATTTTGATTTTTTGAAATTCGCAATGTAATACACATTTTATGGCAAATCATTAAAATGGATATTTTTGATATTTAACAGTACTCGAAGTAAACTTTATAAATCTGATGATTTATACTTAAAGTGTATGTAGGTGGGATGAAAAGCCGACGATCAATTGAAAATTTTGACCTTTCGTATTGAAGATATGGATTTTTTCCCCAAAACACCCAAAAAAATTAGGTCTTTTTGGGAAAAAAATCCATATCTTCAATATTTAAGGTCAAAATTTTCAATTGATCGTTGGCTTTTCCTTCCAGCTACATACACTTTAAGAATATATAATTAGATTTATCAAATTTACTTCGAGGACTGTTTTATATATCAAAAATGTGAAAAATATCAAATTTGAATAATTTGTCATAAAATTTGTTTTATATCGTGAATTTCAAAAATGAAAATTATTTGATATCAGAAAGACATTCTTCGTATTCAGAATGCAATTCGATATGTCTGATGTGCTCTAATGTCCCACAATAAATACTGTCGAAACGTTTAAAACGCTCATTCCAGATCCTTTAAAAGGCAGTATTTTCAGGGGGGGACTGTCGACCATGATGTTTTTGCAACCCATCAAGGGATCAATATACATTTTTTTACCAAAAAAAAGAACAAAACAAAACGAAAATAATAATAATAAAACACTTACTTACTTAAAAATCAATTTATATTATTCTTTCAATAAAAAACGGAGGCAAGAAAACTTAAAACTTGCATATTGCCGGCTAAAGCATTGAGTGGGGTATTGAGTCAATAGACTAACAAAACATCACACAAAGTAAACCGTGAAACTAAAGATTCACAACTAATCGTTACTCATGTTCAATGATAAAACCATAAAAACGGCTGTTAACACGAAATAGGCCCTAATCTTTTCCTAGACACAATGATATTTGTATTGACAATATGAGTGTTTGCAAACATTGACCTCATTGTAGGCCTATTGCTGATGCTGCTACATCATGTTATTAATCATGTTAATCGCCTGTTGTAAGACCAATCAGTTCAGCAGTTTCATCTGAAACAAACATTGTTCGTCGGAATCGCATCTTTATGCATTTTGATATATAAAATTTATCATAACTGTTTGGTTGTTGTTGTTGTTGGGTTTTTTTTTGGGGGGGGGGGGTTTGTTTTGTTTTTTGTTTTTTTATTTGAAAAATCCCGATAGATTACGATCAATTCTGATTCCAACAGAAATAATGAACGGGCCATACACCATGTTTTTGACACAATTCGGGGACACGCAGTAAATTAAAGCCTTAATGTACGATTTACGTCAAATTTTGCTTTTGTTATTTTCTTTATTCAAAATGTTGAAATAATATTAGTAATAACTGACGGGAGGGGTTACTGTCCATTTTAGGTTGAAATAACAAGGTAAAGTGAAAGAAACCCCACTGGTTATTTTGGCCATTAAACATGCCGAGTTCTATGGAGGACATATTTATCATAATTTTTAAATTATGATAATATGTCGAACTTGCTCTGTTGACCTACAAAGGCACCAAATTTGGCCGATTCCATTTAGGTGCAAGTTGGGACATATGTAAACATTACAAATATGCAAAAAATCAGGTTTGAAAAAAATTAACCAATTTCATATTATAAGATCGTACATTATGGCTTTAAGGGCATACGAATGACACAACAGGACACTATTCAGAGTAAACTTTGCCCACGCAAGTTTCTCGACGATATAGCAAATGGACCATAGTCTGCGCGCTGCGTAGCTCAGTGATGTCAGACCATTGGACGCACTATCCAAAGGCGGAAAGGCCTGGTGTTCAAGCCCCCGCACAGCCAAGTATTAAGTATGCCTCTGGCTTATCTGCAGTATAATATAAATATGCATGATATGTTTCCATTGTAATTTCCCGGGGTAATTTCATGTTTAATTGTGCTAGTGGTGCGATGCGTGGTTATTTTCCCTCTGTATAGGCCTACCCTTATGGTTTTATTTGTTGTCTTGTCTTGTTTTGTTTTTTATTTGTTTTTTGTTTTAGTTTTTTTTTTTTTGTCTTTGCTTGTTTTTGCTTTTTTTTTCAAAGAAAGTTTGTTTGGATTTGTACACGATATCGATCAATTACTTGGACAATGTCAAAAACACAAAGGAAGTGTGTCAAAAACAAGGAATGTCAAAAACACAAGAAGAAGAAGAAGAAGAAGAAGAAGAAGTAACAAAATACAAGCAAATTCTCCTTAAAATCTAATGTTTTGATCGAGAATTTTCCTATGAAAAGTGCTGGATAAGCTGAGTTTCTCAATTGCTGATATGTCACTTCTTTATCAGGAATCTAAATAAGAAGTGTTTGTAAAATATTGATTGTAAAGATTTAATGTGTAATATACATAGATGAAGATAACGATGTCTACCTTTGTAAGCATTACGTAATCTTTTCAAAAGTCACAAAGATAAAGTATAGATTTGCGGAAGGTCAAGTTATAAGAGCCCTTATAAGACCTTTATCATCAATAAAATAGCATCATCTCTTCTCCTTTGTCTGTATTGTACTGTACATCACCAAACTGTGATGATTAAATATTGACTTATTGACTGCTACACTGAATGTGATCATTCATCAGTAGGAGAGATAGGCCTGGACACGTTGGTCGCGACTCGTCTTTCTGCTTTGCTCTCTGCTACGAATTCTTGGTTCGAGGTTCGGGATCTACATGATATGATCTAGAACCAGAGGTAGGCCTAAAGGATTTACTGGCACATCTTCATGCGTGATCGTGAGGTTGACTGACTGACTGAAACTTAGAAAAATAGGCAGGTAGCCTGTTCCACGCAGGAGTGCTGCCAATCTATAACGTCAGTGAGTCGCTGGACGCCCATTTTGAAGTTCAGGTAGGCATCGGGGTAGGCACGAATTATAAAAACCAGAGAAGATATTATCTGTACGATGTAATATTATTGTATGATATTAAAGTTTATTTATTTTGTCTATGACTTAATTCAAACGTTTAAAAAGTATGTGTTAAATTATGTTTATCCGTTAAGTTTAACGTTAAAGTTACTAAATCAAACTTTGATTTGGTTTTTAAATTTCAGGTTTGATGGGAATCCATTGATTACTTGCAAATATGAAGACGAAAACGGTGATCATTCTCCTTCTGACTTTGTTTACTCTGTCGAAACAGGTAAAGTTTTTATTTCGTTGTAGTCCGGTAGAACAATAGGCCTACCACTCCTCAGTATAGTTTAATTTCTCATAGTCATACACTCAGAAAAGAAATGGGAGGCGAAATAAGAAATTACAGATGTCCTAAATTTTGACGCTGCCGTATTAAACGCAACTAAAGATTTAAGCGTCGAGGGGTCGCAAAGCCAAATTTAAAATTCATGATTTTAATAATTTATTAATAATTAGGCCTATTTTAATAAAAGGGCCGGTGACTTAAACTCAAAAATTATAGGCCTACAATCAAAATGTGTGCGCAATTTTAATAGTTAAATGCGAAATTTTCGTTCTTTACACTGGCAATCTAATTTTTGTGAGTTCCCCATACTTTGTAATTAAAATTTTGTGCTTTCCCCGCCTTCCGGCATGATTGTCCCGGGAATTAATTTTGTCTTGGGCGGAATGGGGCGGGGGTGAAGACATTTTCAACCCGAGATATGGGGGGGGTCGTATTTTTTTTTTTATTCCGCGATATTAAAAAGGGTGGGTCATAAAAAATTGACTCCGGTCACCGACCGCAACATTAAGTGCCTCTGGGCTGAGACGTACATTAACTAGTAACAAACGCACGGCGCATGCGCGAGCCGGGAAATTCAGTTTTGGTTTTGAAACGTAAACAAAGCTGAATATCAAAACGACTCCATGCAGAAAATCACTTCTTTTTATAAAACTAAGCAAAATTACAACAATTACTTTAGGGAATATAAACACCAAAGTCATATCTAGCACATATGTCAAAAAGAAGTTGAAAATTCATCAGATAAGCGAGAAAGGGTCGAATTTTCGGTCAAAATTTTTTCGAAAAAATCATATTTTTTGGCCTTAAAACTTGGCCATAAAAAATTCCCGTACACCACCAATTTCATGATTTTGTCCTCAAAATTAACTGAGTAATCCTCATAGTGTTTTCAAGTCAATTCCCGGGAGACGGAGAAACGGACATATAGAAAAAAGATATTTAATTTTATTTAATTTAATCCACAAATTGACACCTGAGTCGGGGCGTTGCAAACGTGTCGTACATGTGTAGGGACCGATTCTACAGCAAGCTTGAACTTCCCGGCTCGCGCATGTGCCCTGCGTTTGTTACTAGTTAACATCGTCTGAGAAAAGCGCCATCTGCTGTTGATCTTCCTAATGGGCGACGGGCTCTTTTTACCAGGGTGAATGTAATTTTGTTCGGAATGTCAAATTTGAAACAAGAAAGACTACTGCATTTCTTTACATTGATTGAACGTGAACTTGACATGTCATCAGAGAGGAAGACTAATTCAGGTTTAAGGTTTTGTATCTCAGTTCAAGTTGGGCAGCTAAGCTAGCCTCTGTAGTTGTACTGTAGTTGGTATTTTATAAACAAACTGTGACTGTGTGTGTGAGTGACTTAGCTCGTTCACGTAGCGGTTTCGTTGTCCCACTGGCCTACTTATACTAACGTAGATTGCCTGGCGATCGGAGTGTTATCGTCAGAGCACCTCGGACTATGAGTGACTGTCACTGTGTAGGTAACCCAGGCAAACCTTAGTTAACACATTTGCCAGTCAGCCAAATTCGCCGACAATGTCAATGCATTTTTACATAGAAATTTAAAACTTGTGCCCGAAGAAAGAAACCTACATAAATATGTATCTGTATCTGTATCTGTGTGGATACTGCACAACGCTCCGTGCGGAACAATACGAGCAGGAATTGGTGTGCGCCCGTAGGTGATTAGTCTTGCTTGAGGAATTCTTGCACAGCTGTTTTGAAGCTGGTTGAGTCTTGAATGTTGATGATTGATTGTGGTAATTGGTTCCAGTCTATTATAGTTTTGGGGAAATATGAATATTTATAACAGTCCTTTGCACAAGTGATGATCTGGTATGAATCAGAGTGAGTATGCTGAGATTGACGCAGGCTTGGTTTGAGTAGGTGTTCAACCGGCAGGGCCAGGAGGCCCTGTCTGGCTTTGTGGAGAACACATAATCTGTTGGCAGTTCTTCTATTTTGTAGAGTGTCCCAGTTTAAGTTCTTGATGACTTTGGTAATGCTGGTTGTTCTGTCGTATGTGTTTGTTGTGAACCGGGCAGCCCGTTTTTGGATCATTTCGATTTTATTAATGAGATCTTTCTGATGGGGGTCCCATACCGAGCTTGAGTACTCGGTAAGGGGTCTCACAAGAGACATGTAGGCTGTTTGTTTGATTGGTTTGGGACATGCATAAAGGTTTCTCCTTATGAAACCCAGAGATCTATTGGCAGATGAAGTTATGTTATTGATGTGAGTTGACCAGTTTAAATTATTAGAGATGTTAACACCCAAATATGGGTAGTTTTTCACTTCCTCCAGTGTGTGTCCTCCAAGATCGTAATTGAATATTTTGGATAACAGACAAGCGCTCGACGCACTGTAAAACACTTCTTGACATTAAAACATAACTGCCAGTCCTCCTGCCACTTCACTAAGGAGTTAAGATCCTTTTGGAGAAGTGAGTGGTCTATGTCGTTGATGATTTGACGGTATACGACACAGTCGTCAGCAAATAATCTGACATGGGAACTGATGTTAAGGGGCAGGTCATTTATGTACGTCAAAAAGAGGAGGGGGCCAAGCACCGTGCCCTGAGGGACGCCAGATTCCACTTCTGTCCAAGTCTAGTGTTCTCCACCGACAACGGCCCTCTGTTCACGGTGCTTGAGGAAATTTGAAATCCAAATGAGAAGGTTATTTTTAATGCCATAATTACTGAGTTTTAAAAGGAGTCGGTTGTGGGGGACAGTGTCGATGCTTTTGAAAAATCCATTATTATCATGTCGGTTTGGGATTTGTTGTTTAATGAGAGGGCCAGGTCATTGATGGTGAGGAGTAATTGGGATTCACAGGAATGTTTGGTACGGAAGCCATGTTGCTTGTCGGTAAGAACGGAAAATTTATCGAAGTGATTCATGATTTGGGAGTGGATTATGTGTTCCAAGACTTTACTGTATGTTTTCTATACTTCACTTGACCCAAATATGTGATTTTTATGGTGATAAGTCACCCGCACAAGGGATTTGGATAGCAGTTCCATTAAAAAAAGCTGCTATCATAATGAGACTAAGATCTAGAAACACCCCGAAATGCCGTTTTGGGGAATTTTGCTAGCTGAAACTTTTTGATGAAAGTCAATCTTTGACAAGATGTAACTTTGCTACGGAAAGTGCTATGAAAAAATGGTTTTCAGTTTTGGCTTTGTTTACTTAAGGTGGTACGAAAGGCAAAATCAAGTTGCTCTGATTGAGATTAAAATAGACTTGTTGCAGAGAGATATGCAAAATAATCTTAATTCTAAAATTTGAGCCAAATCGGACAAACGGTTTTTGAGATATTGCTGTTGAAAGATTCTTTGTATTCTATTGTTTTTGCCAATATATTGATGAAGTTAATGAAGAAAATTGGCAAAATGTGCTCATTAATATTAATTTTTGCCAATATTTTGCCAATATTTTATGAATAAACCTTCATACTACTTTTACCTTTAAGAATTTTGACCTGAAACTTTGCCAATGTGTCTCTATGACCTAAACCTTTAATATGCGATTTTCCCGCAAATCTATTTTGCATATTTGCATAATTAATTAGCCTTAAGTATAATGCTAATTAATTATGCAAATATGCAAATTAGATGGGCGGGAAAATCACATGGTAATGTTTTAGGCCATAGAAACACATTGGCAAAGTTTCATGTCAAAACCATATAAAATAAAAGTAGTATGAAGGTTTATTCATAAGATATTGGTATAATATTGGCAAATATGAATATTCATGAGCACATTTTGCCAATTTTCCTCATTAACTTCATCAATATATTGGCAAAAACAATAGAATACAAAGAAACTAAAAACATGCATATCTTGACAACCGTATGTCCGATTTCCTTCAAACAAAAACTATTTTGCTCAGTGTATTTAGCTTAACTTATTCAATCTATTCAAATGGTTCTAAATTCAGTTTCTGTTTTCCAGAAACATCGTTTCGAACCCCCTTAAGGGCTTTAATTTGATATATGAAATGATGCAGTTTGATGGCAAATTTGAATTCACCTAGCATACCTACACTGTGACAGTCAGACACACATGCACAGCCACAGGACGTCGGACACAGACATGGTACACAGTCATGACAGTAGAGGGTAGTCACTAGACTCGCTCGCCAGTCCTACGATACATACCGTACCTAAGGACTGGCTCAAGCCATTTTGTCTGTCTACGGAAAATACACGCTTAACTGTTTGCGCAGGTCAGATATAAACGTCGAACAACTGGATACAAATACAATGACAACGTATGGAAAAATATATTTTTGTAAACAATTTGAGGTCGGTATGAAATTGATATTTTGTACAATTTGTACAGCTATCGAATCTACCCTATCACAAGCAAACGTACCTGTATGTAAAAAGTGCCCTGGCTTAAATACTGGACATCGCCAATATATTTATGACAAATTTGTGTCCAGAACACGAAAAGTGTCCAGACCTCACGCTTGCTCTCTCGGCTACAACAATGGCGTAATCCATGTATTCCAGCGGTTCAAGCGTAGCTATGAATAATTAAGCAGATGACATATTTACCAACTCTGCTGATGCGTAATGACCTGACCTTGTCAGACCGATGAGGTTTGATCCACCAGTCACTTTACTGCTTACACACGGTCATTTTATTCCGCCATGTTTATTGTTTCGAGATCGGGGCCAAGGAACTTAGGCTACACAACGTGCACAGCTCTGACAATTTCCCACAATGCCTTGCGCATTTCCAGAAGAAGGCCTGGCGAATTCCCACATTTCCAGTAAAATTGTAAACAACGCCTGACGTTTTGATAGGGAAAATGGAGATAGCGATGTCGCATTTTACATCAAACAGCTGCAAGAGTAAAACGTTCTGAAGGATCGGTAATGATTAACAGCTGGTCTGGTGTACACCAGGCACAAAAAGAAACTCGTCAGTTATATTCATCCTCAGTGTTCGATTTACCACCTGCATGCCTGCACATATGCAGGTGACTTTGATTCTGTGCAGGTAACTTTTCAAACGTACCTGCACAAGTGCATGTAGAATTTTAGTCATAAATTACACAGTTGGAATCAGAAACATTCAAAGTAAGGTACCAGTAACAACTCTAAATCAAAGAAGTAATATCCCTTATGAAATTACACCAATTTTTACTTTTCATCAGTAAAAAGGATAATTTTATATAGAGTTAAATTGTGTGCAAGTTACTTTCACTTTGTGCAGGTTGATTTTCTATGTTACCTGCACAAATGCAAGTAACTTTTTTCTGGTAAATCGAACACTGTTCATCCTTGCTGTTCAATAACTTGATAATTTTAGATTATTCTGAAATATACATTTTATTAATTGGACTGTTCTTTCTCATTTGACACCATGTTCGTGAACATTGAGCGAGAATTGACCAAGATATGCGCCTCCAAATTCTCAAACCCCAAAATGAAAAGTTGCAATTTTAACGATTCAATTGTGCCTGTTACACTGTGTGCTTTATTGATTGGCCCGTGGTGCTTGTGTGCAATACAACGATGCGTTCCCATTGAAAATCGTTGAAATTGCAACTTTTGATTTTGGGGTTTGAGGCTTTGGAGGCGTATATCTTGGTCAATTCTTGTTTGTTTTTCACGAATAGGGTGTCAAATGAGAAAGCAAAGTCCAATTAACAATATGTATATTTCAGAATAATCCAAAATTATCAATTTATTGAACAGCAAGGATGAATATAACTGGCGAGTTTCTTTTTGTGCCTGGTGTATTTGAAGTTCATATTGAAGTTTGTAAGTTTGTGACTTCGTATGTTATGTGCAATAGATATTACAGGAAGCTTAAATTGGCACACTGTTCTGCAATTTGTCTGTCGCTTCCGAAAATGTATGGGAGTTCTGGACATGTCACACCGGAAGTGTGACATGACCTCGCTGGACATAGGTCAGATATTCGAAAAAATTTCTTGAAAAGCGGCTTTGTCAAAGGTATATAAAATTGGTACCATACCCACCTTATTGTACTTGCTAAATCAAGACTCGGTTGAAACAAAATTAAGGATCAAATACATTTTATTGTCCAAAAAGGCAAAATTATCATCAAATTCTCCACCCTTGCGAAGAGTGCAGAATTGGAATCGGGAATAAAAATATCTGATCTTTGCGATCACAAACACAAAATTACAACTTTGGACATACTATTGGCAAAAGACATTATTGCCAAACAATAGAATAGAACATTTGATGTCAACTTGTCAAAATATTGAAGAAATGTGCTCCCTGAACTTGTGGTGAGTAGGCAAAATAATTCCCATTCAAACGCATGGGAAACTGAAAGTGCATAACACCGACTAGGTAGTCACAGGCATAATTTAATAGATAACTAGGAAGATCACACCACTGTTTTCCAGTTCTTCAGATGTTGAAATGGTTTCAAGATACATGTATACATGCTTACAATTAAAACTGAGTTGGTCTGTGATATGACATTGCATTGGGCTATTCCAGTTTAAAGAAGCACTCCACACCCATTTCCACATTAAGGATTTGGGAACTAATCAAATCCTTTGCATGCACACTTATCCCTGCTTGTCAGCTTCCCTAAGGAGGACTGAGCAGTACTCAAGAAGAAGAAGAAGATATCTACACTACCCCTGTGGAAGATTTTGGAAATATCTTCCACAAGGGGAGTATATTTTTCAAATGTAATTGGTCAGGGTTAATCAATTTGAAACCCATACTCCCCCTGTATTATGGCTTTACATGTAGGCCTACTTGTCTTCCACAACTGGAGTGAGTATTTCAAAAGGAAGTTATCCAATGTCTATTCTAATCGAAACTCATACTCCCTTTGTGGAGGACTTCAACTAAATTTTCTACAGGGTTAGAGTGGATTTTAAATGGAATAGCCCATTGATTGAGACATGCTGAAGAAAATTTAAGAATAGTTAGCATGTGTTGATCTACACCAGATCATTCAGCAATAATGATCTCGCACCACCAAATCAGAGTCCCATAGAGGTATTTGCCTTAAGAAAACATCATTTTATCTTCACATGAGTGACTCAGTTCTTAGTGACAGATATGATGGTTGAAATCAACCCGTGCCTCAGTGATTCCTCTAGGCTGGGAAAAAATAGGTTGACTGTCATTATTTTTTACGACTGGCCCTCGAAGTTTGGGAATTACCGTACCTAATTTACATGCAAAATTATACCAGTGTTTCTGCATAAAACCATTAAAAATTATTCCATGTGGTACACTTCCCGTATTTACTAATCATGACCAATCCAAATTTTGCCAATATTATGCAAATTTCTGCCCATTTTAATGCTTTCCTTAGGCATTAACGAGTTTGTCTGAGAATTGAAATTAAAGGCGCACTATCATATAATATTATTTGGTGGTGTGAAATCTGAAGCCATGTGCTTGCAGTGTGATTTTATGATGTTGTGATAACACTGATAAGGAGCCATGTTAATTTGAATTCTTTGTACTTGTCTAAGATAATGTAAACAAATTTTGACTAACTGAAGGTTGGCCTAAAATCAGGGGGGGGGGGACACATCTATTTGTTCGGTGAGTATGTGCGCCCCAGAATTCGGAGATGGTGGGTCTTTGGGAATCGATGGTGTACCAGTAAAAGGCGGGTCTTTTGGAACTGAGAACATTCAAATTCAAGGGTCTTTCTTGGCTTTCTGGTTGAAATTCACCTGAGAAAAAACAGTGTGTGAGGAATGAGCAATTTAGGGGTCCTTAAGAGCTGAAATTATCAAAATGATTATGTGGTCTTTCAGCCCTCTTACTTTGGTAAAATCAGGGGACTTTTTGATTTTGAGCTACATGTGCACAGTTCTTAAATGGGTCTTTCCGGGGGATACCCCAATGGTCATTTGCGTTAAGTCCCTCATGACTCAAGACTCAACCTGGTTGATCTCTTGATGACTCAGTGTGTGACTGGACCCCGTGATCACTTGACTCAATTTATGACTCGACTGTCATGAACTTGTGATGTGACTGCAAGTCTAGTTCAGGTTAACAACAAGATGAAGATCCCATGTTCTTTTGCAAATAATTCCCATGATATGGAGGAGGTTATGGTGTACTGGATATAGTCAATGTGATTAAAACATGAATTTAATTTATTTCATTTTTCTTTTGTACATGTAGTATCCACTACAAAATGACGAGACTGCAGTGCAGCTATCAGGTAAGTGAATTTAACAAGATAATAAATGCATCTATATGTAACCATCCAGCACAACTGAGCCCTGAAGTCGCCAATCATCATTTTTGAGATATGGTCATTTTCACGGTAAAGGGTGTAACTTTTGATTTTTAGGGTCAAAATTTCAAACCACTTAAATATGTTTCTGTTTACTGAAATCATGCATAGAAGCAACTTAAATTCAAGTAAAATAATGTTTCAAGGCTTAAACCTTTTGATTTCTAATAAAAAATTTGACATTTGCATAACATTTTGGTTAAAATCTAAGAAAAATGTATTTTACATAACCTCAGAAAATTTTGACATGAAAGCTGGAATACATGTGAAATTCCATTCCAAAGTAAGTCAACAGATATAAGTTAAATTTTATACCATGTTTTGCTATGTTTGTAATTGCAGTTTTGAAAATTTTTAACATCAAGTGTCATTTACAATGGAAATTTCCAAACCTTAAACATATTTTTTAAGTTTTAATTGGGTTCCTAAAATAATTTGAATGTCTAACTTCATGTACAAATACTACTACTTGATGAAAGGAACCTCCCATCCAAGTTTCACAGAAATTGGAGCTATTTTTTAGAATTGGCAATTCAAGCGATTTGTGTTTCGGAGGCTTCAGTTAACAACACAGGTGATCATAAAAGTAAAATATTTAGCTAAGTACTACAAGTTGACATAAAAAAATAGGTAAAAAATATCACAATTACCAATTTTCATGCTTTGCTTCTAAGTATTGAATTTCAGTTGTGACAAAAATTAAATTATCACAGCAAGTCATTTTTTTTGTTTTCGAGGCTTCATGTTAACAATTGTTAAACATTGCAGAAGTAGTTTTTTTGAAAACAACAGTGTTGGGATCATCTAAGCTGTTATTTTCTTGTGTGTATTGAATCAATGATTCTATGCAGCAGATATTGTAGATTTATCACACATTAATTTTTTCACCCATTTGTTAAGTATGGTGTTTTTTGCATGTGAAGCCTTCGAAACAGGCTTTTTAAGGTATCAGTATATTTTTCAAACATTAACCATAATGTCAATTTTTTTAAAAATTTATGACATTCTGCACATATCAAGTAATAATTACAATGCAGATATCAGTATGAAACACACCAATTTAGATATGCATAGATGATAATTAAGTTTACTGTTGTTTCGGAGGCTTCATTTGTTTCGGAGGCTTCAATTGTTAACGGAAAGTTTGTATTGGGTCCCATTTTCAAACGGTGATATATAGCTCCACGATTTAAAAACATGTGACTTGAGGATCTACTTTGCTACATTTTGATAAATAGATTGGATGAGCTCTTTTATTTATATTTGCACAAGCTTGCTGAACAGTTTGTTTCGGAGGCTTCAAAAAGTTAACGGAAAAACGGCTATTTGAAGTCAAGATTTTATAAAAATTTTAAAAGCTTGCAAATCGGCTAATTTTTGTTACCCATTTCAAGTTAAGATAACAACTGTTATAAATCAAGAAGAAGTGAAGAAATAACCAAGAATTATGAACCAAAGCTACACCCACAAAGTTTGTTAACAATTGTTAACGGAAAATGAAGCCTCAAACGACAAATATCAAAGTCCGGTTCTCAAAAATACAGGGCCGTTCACAATTAAATCTAATGTGGCAGTGTTTACTGAACATATGACTGTACTTTCAGGATAAGAAAAATTATCCATGAACTAACTGAAGAAAACACAGGGTTTTACAAAAATGTTACTGTTTTTTATAGTTTTTCAAAATGGCAATATTAAGTACATTTAAGCCTGCTAAAACTGAACGCAGTAACTCCCAAAGCTGATTATGCTACCCAAGGTAGCTGCTAACTAGATGACTTATGTGGCCAAAAATTATGGAATTCTGTGGCTTTATTAGAACACTACGGATTAAAATGTTAAAAATCCAAAGTTACACCCTTTACCGTGAAAATGACCATATTCAACCAAAATATTCTGCTTGAAATTAGCTTTAAAATGATGTATATCATGTCTATAGTACGTAAGTAGTGAAAAATCAATAAAACGGTCAATAAATCCTTTGTTTCCTATTGTTTATTGTTAAGTTCAATGGAGCATATCTCAATAGTGGCACTGGCGACATCCGGGCTCAGTTGTGGTGGATGGTCACATAATATGTGCTTCCATTGCAGCAAGGAATTATTGTTGACTCATTGGGATGGGATTTTATTTCTGGGTTCCTGTTTTATAACAACTGGAGAGTAGTTCCCCAAAGTGTTTCCCTCCAAAGCACAGATTGCCCTTGGCATACTGGATACAAATTGGAGCGATTGCCGAATAGGGTGCAACTCTACTAGTCTTATTACAAGACAGCCCTACCCCAACCCTAACCCTAAACTCCGTAAACGAGGACTGGACTCAAGTCTAGCAAGTTGCACCCTATTCGGTAATTGTAACAAAATTTCCATGGTGGTCAAATTTGCACCAGTGTTTTCCAAGAATTAAAGGGGCATTTCGTGATCCACAGCATCATCCCCCCACTTTTCTCAAAAAAAGTTGAGATATTTATATCACTGGAAACCTCTGGCTACATAATGTTTATGTACAAAATATTTCTTGCAGATTAATTCGTTTTGCAAAGATATCGTGAAATTTGAATTTCGTTCTGGTGCACCAGAACGAAATTACAACGCATTGTCTATGGAGCATTGTAATACACATAATCATACATAACTCGCAAACGCAAAATCGGAATCAACTGAAATTTTGGAAATAAGCTTTTTTCGTGGATATCTACTGAAAAATGTCATAAAAAGAAGATGCTAGGATCACAAAATCCTCCTTTAATGTTTATTGAGGTACATTTTGTCACTATCAACCCATGTTGCTGTAGATAGCAAATCAGTACAGAAAATTGAAATAGAAGAAATGCATTGTGGGAAGTGTAAGATATCTTCCCTGTCTCTGTACATGTACATAAAGTTATACATTGCCACATGCAAACCTAGACATTTTGTAAAGCATATAGCTGGATGCTAGGATTGCTGTCCTCAAAAAGTAGGAGAGCGTGGCCTAGCGGTTACGGCGTTGGACTGTGAATCCAAGGGTCAAGGGTTCGAATCCCGGGTCCGCCTGAGCTCGGCTGGCTCTTTGTGTCCTTGAGCAAGGCACTTCACTCTACTTGCTTAGTGCTTCGGAGGGCACTTTAAGCTGTCGGTCCCGTGTACATGCATATTTTCTCACATTAATGTAGTGTGCACGTTAAAGAACGTCACAGGCTATTCGAAAAGAGCAGGGGATCATCCTGGTACTGTTGACTGTACTTCAAAAATACCCTCATCTACTCTAGGTTCCAGAGTAAAAAATAAGTACAGCTTGTCTGTACGCAGTGCGATAAATACTCATACATATGAGGGAGGCACTTATAAGGAAGAAGAAGAAAGACTGCATGCCATTGTATGCTAATTCATGTTTGTATTGAGAGATAGTTGTATACATAGCAACCAAGACATGTTATCCAGACCATAGATAATTACACTGCCATAAACAAATACATTGCATCTAGTTTGACAGGACCAGTCTGGAATTAATATTAGGTTTTTGTTGATACACTAGAGAAGAACATGGAGACCCATTTATGCACAATCTTATTTGCCTTAAAGGGGCGTAGTCCAATCATTTCATGTTCTGTTTTCTATCTTATACGAGGCCTACCATTTAAACAGTATATTTCAAGTTGAGTTGTAATGCGCCAGAGGTTTTGATATAAGAAGCAAACCGATAGCAGCAATTCCCCATAGGGTAGTACAATAAGTTACATACACTTCTAGTGTGGTTACCATAATTGACCATGCTTTGTTCCAGGGTTCGATTTACTTTGAAAAATTTGTGTAGCCTTATTTAGGCGATGTTCTTATAATATTAGCATATGTTTACATTGTAAAAAATTGCTATACAAGCTGAAATTTGTGTAGCAGGTTGTCCAAAATGGGGAGCATTTTGCTCCACGACACCAGTTAAAGGGGGGTAACCCTATTGGTTTTGGATATGGATTGTCTTTAAAATTACATATAATTATAATATCAAATATTGTCCCCTTTATGCAGCTTTGTGAAAAAAACTAGAGCATTTTCTGCGTAAATGTGAATAAATAGCAAAATTTGCAACCCAATACTTGGTATGCGTGAATTGCTTTCTGGGAAGGCAAGCAATAACATGTGCCGTAATTCCCGTTCGTCATGTGCCATGCGTGCGTGGTTGCACATTGACATTAACCAAGCTCCACTGTACTAGGTACAAATTCCAATACTACGGTGACATTTCTCCACAACCAGTCTTTTCGTGTTCGTCTGCATATCGTTCATGATGACTTTTGTATATAAATTATGGCATAATGGCAATAGAGCTCAATAACAAAGCAAAACAGAAATGACCCGACGACAATGCTGGAAACTAGGTATATTCGTCTCAGGCTGGAAATGCCCGTATTGAACGGAAAATTTCGATTTTTAAAAACTCTTTTTCGTACCGAAAAAAAAAAAAAAAGAAACCAAATATATTTCCCCTTGCAATATGTTTGTTTCAAATGAATGTAAATAATTTTGACAGGACCCAACCGATACCTCTGTTATTCTGATAAAAAAAAGCAAATGCTGCCCACTACCAAGAGTGATGAAAAAGGCTAGCAAAATAAGAAGTGATAGCCCAGCAAAAGCATGAAAACACAAAGGCAACTGCTGGGTCCCCCCGCCCATGGGTGGGCAGAATCGGCACCATACAACATGTATAATAAGAGGAAACAAATAATGTTAGTTACGAGTGCTTCAATAAACTAGATCAGGGATTTTCTAATTGATGATTTGTTGTTGTTATTTTTACATTGTGTTGTTGCAATAGCTCCAGCCAGGGAAATACAAGAACGTTTTGATGAGGCAAATCAAATTGAGCTGAGTGATTATGAGGCCATGGCCAATCTATACACAGATGATTGCAAACTACTCTACACTGGAGTGGATGTTGTAGAAGGCAGGGAAGGTGAGCATTCATTAATATTTGAGTAATAATCACTAATCACTGATGACACTTCTTAGGGTTTTGCCTGACTTATGGCTTTTTCAGTCCAAATTTCTACACTTGAATAGTAATTACAGTATCTTTTGGGTCTTTTTAACCCAAATTTTTAACCCAAAGTTTTTTTCTTTCTCAATATTTTCATATGCCAGTTTGCTCAAGCCCCAATCACGCCATTTAAATTATAATTTCTCGGGCTTGCATCGTTTATTTCCGATCCTCGCATATATGAATTTGTGTTTCGCATTGTCTTACGCCCTGCTAGGGTGAAGCATATAGGCCGCCTCCTTCTTCACTATCTCAAAAGTCTTAGTAATAGGAAATTGTTTTTTTGAAGGCACCGTGTCAACAAAGCCTAGAAAAGTTGCTTTTATTGCCTTGTTTTGCCTTGTAAAAATACCCTTTTTCTGCTATTCCTTTTCTCTGATGATGGCACCAGATGAACCAACCTCATTTTATGTACAGGTACTAACAAATCAAAGGTCGCAGGGAGTTTGATTGACTGTGATGTCCGTGTCTCAGTCTTTATACCTTCCTTGAGTCAGTAATTATTATATAGATATTGTTGTTTATTGTATCTCTAAATGTAATGATGAGAAGTATATAAAAGTATACATTTTCATAAAGGAAATGATGCAAGGAATCCAACTAGCATACCAAATTCCTGCAAAAATTAACATTTTTTGAGAAAATCTCAAAATCTGATTTTACTTAACTGACTCGAGGAAGTTATACAGACTGTAAAGACAATAATAGAGCTGATAAACTAATACTTAATTTAGCTGAATCCAAGGAAATACTACTCATTAATCTGATCTTTCGACATCTTGGCTGATTTCTTGATCACAGATGAACTGGTCCACTGCATTTTCTGCAAGACTTGGTTGCTAATGACACATCCTTGTTACCCAGAAGTAGTATTTCCTTGGATTTAGCTAAAAGTATTAGTTTATGATCTCAACAATCCTACCAAATGAATCTCTTTACTGTGTAACAGAGATGGATGTGTAAGTTTGAAATCCCTGCTGAACTTGTGACATTTCTCCCCTCTTACAGGTCTTATCAAGTTGCTGAAGTTCATGGTGGAAGAGGCTGGGTTTACCAAAATCATAAATGAACTCGTACAAGTTGGACCGATGGGAGAAAACTACACCTTTGGATGGGGAACATATGAGGCTTACAGAAGAGATGCACCAGACACTGTCGCTGAATACGGAAAGTAAGTGTTATCTAACCAGCTTTCTTTAAAAAAAAAGCGCAGTGATTTATAGTGCGCTATATGCACAGGCACAATGCCTAGATGTTGATCCACAAGCCTCGGCACACTTTACAGGTTTTCGCTGACCACTATCATGGCCCCACATCATTCCATAAACCATTTAACAACAATTCAGGGACTTGCTGCTACAAGAGCGTATACCCTAGACATTCCACAAATAACCTTCAACAACCAGGTTCAGCTCCCCGAGTTTTGTACGGGTTACAACGAGACAATTAGCAGTAAGTTGAAGTCCTTGTCCAGGGCATTTCAAGCTAACTCAATTTTTCCACGAGAGCGCACTAGGCACCGCCTAGCCACCGCAACCTCTCGCACCATAGTCGAACGCTAACTTGACTGCAGAAAACCGTTTTCAATTTAAAGGAAGATGGTTGAATCAATAACCTCATCCTCACTTTGTTGCCATCATTTTGTTTTGTAATTTATTTTTGCGGATTTGAATCTACTGGACCTAGGCCATGCACTGAAATCATTCATGGTTGATTAAAAAAATAGATATGCACATTGCATAGCAGTCCTATGTTTACCCATTTTTACTCACACATTACTCCATGGGAATTCCACATAATGTTGTTCATGTTATACTTAAAATGGTTATTCTAGTTGAAATCCATACACCCCCGTATGAATTAATCTCCCACACAGGGAGTGTGTATCACAAATGGGGTTACCTGAATGGGTGACTACGTTTGTGGGAGATAATGGTCTTGTCTTCCATATGGGTGTATGGATTTCATTTGGAATAGCCCAGTCAGTATTGACATATTAAACCACTATAATAGTAAATGGCTAGCCTGTAGACCTTTGCTTCATCATCATCATCATCAGTCGACTACAAGCTTTCTCCAACTATTGCGATCTTGGGCAAGCGAAACAATTTTGTTTGGCTGCAGCATCCCTTCAGTATCTCCCAGGAGGTGCTGGACATACTGTACTTTGCTACATATGTCGCATATTCACTGTGTTAAACACACTCTCTCTGATTGGCTACTGATGCAACCTGCTATTGTCAAGTCACTGCCTGAGTGACTGAACTACACATCGTACGCATCAAAAGTTTACAGCAATTTACTGTAATTTTTTCAGCTTCAGATTACCTGATTGCTAATGTTACATACATTTGTTTTCAGATTCTTCCATGTTTATAAGAAAGTTGATGGCGAATGGAAGATATACATTGAATCAGCTAACGCAAGTAAGTAAATAATACAACTGAATAAGCTTATATTTTTGGTCACAGTTGTGAGGTTCACTAACATTTTCATTCAATAGAGGCCCTGCATTTTTTTATCGATTGGCTCCAAACAAAGGATTTGAACCGGTGTCCTTCACCGTAGTTATGGCGGAGTGCAGGCCATTCAATCAAATGTTGTCGTCAACCTATTTGATCGTAGTGCAGGCTTATGTGTGTGGGACAAACTGTCACGGTAGATTGCAATCATGCTTATGTTGAATGCATTTGAGTAGTCTGCCATATTTACGGGATGATACGTTTTATGCAGGGCCTCTATGATTTTGAGGTTGAAGATTTCTTAGTAAATAAAAGTTTCGTTATTGAACATATTCGAAGGATGGTGAATTTACAAAAATTAAACCACTGCGAAATTATGGACTTATCCAGTTGTCATTCAAAGGAGGCCATTTTGAAACTTGAAAGATTATCATCACCAACTAGTCCAGCAACCATACATGCTATTGCTGACATTCTCACCATCCCAGTAGTGGCATAGCTTTAATTAAGGACAAGGCACATTCAACCCCCTCCTCCCCATTTGAAGCGAAAATTGTGAAAAACCCCATTGACATAACCTTAAAACCTTAATCTTCCATACAGGAAGTGTAAATTTCAAATGGTGTTACCTGAATGGGCAGCTCCATTTAAAATTCTGCACCCCTTGTGTGGAAGATTAAGGCCATGTGTAACCCATACCTCAGGGAGGTAGGCCTACAAGGATATACTGCCCTCTATAGGGATACCCCAAAATACCATCCTCCTCTCTACCACACCCTTCAGTCTGGATATAAATACAGCCAAATTAAAAAGTCACCACTAGTTCCATCCCCATTTAATCAGAGTCTGATGAGTTTATGGCAAAATAATTTATATAATAATTTTCTATACACTGACCTGGTGTCCATTTCACTAAACTTTACAAAGCTTTGTAAGTCTCAAAATTGTCCGTAACTTACGTCGAGTTGTAAGTTCCATTTCACTAAACTTACAAACGGTACCTTTCAATAGGGATTCACTACAGGGACCCTTTATAAAGTGACATCTAGTATTGGGTATTCGTAACTTTATGAACGGTTACTTGAGTTACGGAGGGTTAGCAAAAGTCTAGTGAAGTGGACCCTTGGAGGGTTTTCAGTTTCATCCCAGAATGTTGACATCTGAGGGGGTCAATCTAATCAGCCATTTACTGTAATGACTTTTTTATTTCTCTCTTTTCAATTCTGCCTCTTATAGGTCCATATAAAGTACCAGAATTGCCAGAAATTGCACCAACAGAAGGTAAGCCAGAAGCATCCACTATGCTTCTCTTCACCTTGAGTTTGGAAGCGTCCACTATGCTTCTCTTCACCTTGAGTTTGGAAGCATCCACTATGCTTCTCTTCACCTTGAGTTTGGAAGCATCCACTATGCTTCTCTTCACCTTGCGTTTGGAAGCATCCACTATGCTTCTCTTCACCTTGAGTTTGGAAGCATCCACTATGCTTCTCTTCACCTTGAGTTTGGAAGCATCCACTATGCTTCTCTTCACCTTGCGTTAGGTAGTAATGTCAATGCTTTTACATGGTTTCGCTACAAGCATGCCAACAAACTGCCCTTGTACATGTGTACTTGTAACATGAACTGTGTGATTAGGTTAGCACACACAATTTGATACTGTGACCGGTAAAAATAAGCACCAATGTCTTTACCAATCTCAAGGTGAAACCGATTGTAATCAAATTGTTTAGAGAATAAACAATAGCAATTTTTGATTTTTCTACTATCCTCTACCGTGTGATCACACAGTAGAGGATAGTAAAATTAAAAATTCCTATTGTGTATTCTCATTCGTAGTCAGTTAAATATTATTTTGATAACTAAACACTGTTTTACTTAGCAAAAAATAAGTTAACTAAGTTATGAAAACTCCCCTCTTTCTGAATTTACAGAACTTGTTTACATTTTTAGTTGCACATACTGCGATCTCGTTCTGATATTATGGAATGCGCTACATACTCGTGCTTCGACAAGCGCTTTCCACAACAACGCACTGGCTGCTGTCTACCGTGTGATGCAGAAACCAATGAAATTCAGCGCTAACAAGCTAAGCCACTGACTAAGAATATGCAATATTGCCTGCTATTGTGCAAGCTTCCATTGAACTGAGAAGTGGTCAGCATTGCCTTACATATTGGGATTTTTTTTATCACATAATGCCAGAAAGTAGCTAATTTTATAGCCTTGTGGAGCAACTTCATCATATTTCATCATAACAGTTTGTTTGACGTACAACACTGGAACAATTACACTGGAACAATTACACATTTTTTGGTCGATTGTATTATTGACCTCGATTTGCATTCACGTTTTTACATAAATTAAATATGTGTTTTTCTATTTTCAGCTGAGTCAGGTGTAGTTGAGTCAGCTCAAGGTCCATGCAACCCTAATCCATGCGTAAACGGCGGTGAATGTTACGTTAGATTCAGATTCTTCTATAAGTGTGAGTGCCCACAAGGATTTGATGGCAAGCAGTGTGAATTTGAGGGTAAGCTTTGTGGTTTAGGAAGCATTGATTGGTTCCCTTATAGTGGTAAAGTGGGTGTGGGATGTTCAGCTGCATGTCAGGGCCGGGCGGGGGGCACATGCCAAATCGATTACAAAAATGTTTTAATTAAAATTAACTTCTTTTCACAAAGAAGCTTAATTTTGGAACAAAATCATTTTAAAATGAACTATTAGTATATTGTGGTCTTTTATTGAATTTGCCATTTTCTTTCCTGTTTGCTTTACACTTTTGATGTATTTTTACTTTCTTTGTCTTTTATTAATTCTTTCATTCTGACTAGTCAATCAAGTTTGTCAATCAACCTTAGTTTTCAGTCAATCAACCGTAATTTATCAATCAACCATAATTTATCAATCGACCAACCACACTTTGTCAGTCAATCAAGCATAATTTAACTTTCCTGTTCTTTTCCTTTTTAGAACCTGAACCAACAAGAGGTAAGCATCAACCATCCATTATATGAAAATTCAGTGAAAACATTGGGTCATTAGGTTGTCCAAAGGAGAGAGAGTGTATTGCAGCATGATTCATGTGTGGGTGTGTTTGTTTTCACTGACAAACAAGATGCACCTATGACATGTCGCTCATAAAGTGCAGACTCACAGGAACCGTGGACATCCACCGTCAGTTTAAAGAGCAAAATTAATGCAACAAATGCAATAAAGAGGGCAAAAAGTTGTTCATAATTTTGCAGGGGGGGGGGGAGATACCAGGCCTCTTGCACCAGAGCCACGCCCTTAGTAGTCAACTTTCAAGATGATTTTTATTTGTCCCTCACAAAAACATGTAACAGTATTATTTTATGAGCATAAGAACTGTGATATGCAGTGTAACATGGGGGAGCAGTTTTCAGATCGGCAGTGTTCAATAAAGTGAGTAACCATTATCAAAGATCAGAAGCTGTTTGGCCAGAGATGGCATGCCAGAGAGAGATGGATGATAAATATACGTGTATGAAGGGTTGTGCGTAGTACACGTAAAGCCTTAATGTACGATTTCCGTCAAATTTAAATTTTGTTAAAATTTAATCAAAATGTTGAAATAATATTTCAGAGTTCCGACTGATTTTGTTTGATCGCATCACATATATGCAAAAATGTCAGGTTTGAAAAAAATTAACCAATTTCATTTTATAAGATCATAGATTATGGCTTTAAGTCTTAACTAATCATTATGGGCCACACCTCTTTGGAATATCAATTCAATAACTAATGATTGAATTAATAATGTTTCTTTACTCTTTCTCTTTGTGATAAATAGACTGTCCCACAGCATGTATTTTCTTATACTTGCCGGTGTGTGGCAGTGATGGTACTACCTACTCTAACGAATGTGAAATGAACAAAGCATCATGTGAACAGGAGGATGAAATTACTATAGCATACACAGGGGAATGCACTGAGCCTGGTCCTGATGTCTTTGGTAAGTGTCTATTTCGATCAAAACTAGTAATATGTCCCACAATCAATTGATGTTTTTTGTCCCTCAATACATTGTCAGTTTTGTTTCCTATATGTGGCATGATTTAATCCACTCTGGTCAAAATCAGATGTTTTGAATGTTGAAATGACCGAGCATGCTAGAGATGTAGTTTTTCAGGATGGTGTGCAGTTTACTCTATTGGCAATACTAGGGTTGCAATGATTATCAATGTTTGTAATTATCAGTGCGAAATTTGGGTTAGGGGGAAAGTTAATAAGATCCAGGTGGCTTTGCTGACTGTGGAAGAGACAGATTTGAATCAAGTACACCAACTTTATGAGGAGAACAAGCAAGAGATAATGACCGCAAAAGAAGCAGTATGCACACCCACAGAGTAGCTGATACCTGTATCCCATCATACTCTGGGAAGTACCATAATATAATTGCACATGCCATAGGAAGTGTACACAAAATCTTGCTTACATTTTCAATTACACACTAAAATCAGGGGTGCTCAGACTTTTGTTTGAAAAAAATATGACATTTTGTGTAAATGTCCATAGCTCTCAATCCTCTCAATATATGATCAGCTCTTTTTTTTTTTGTATGTGTTTGCTATGAAGCAAGCAGATACACTGCAATGCATGATGGGATACTTCCTTAAGCTGCTGTGATTCATACCTTAAAAATGTACTGAAATTGCAACAGAACAAATGCAATACCAAAGAGTCAAACAGATGAAAGTAAGCAAAAAGGAAAAGGAAAAAAAAATTTTGTGTGGTGAAATTATTCTATCAATGTTGCTGATTGGTCCAATTGATAATGAAAACTGCTTCTTTTTGGCCAATCGGCAGGTAGTTCTCATGGGGTTAAAAAATTTACCAGGGAGAACTGCTCCTTGTACCCTTGCACCAAATGATTGCCAATAACTTGTATTTCAGGTTAAATCCTTTTTTTTACAGCTAATAGAATTCAATTTTTTTCTTTTACACTTAGAATGCCCTGAATTCTGCACATCGCTTTATGACCCAGTGTGCGGTAGTAATGGTGTTACTTACGGCAATGAATGTGAGCTGACTAAAGCTGCATGTCTGGACGGAATAGACGTGATGGAGGAGTTTAAGGGACGATGTGAGGATGGAACAGAGCCAGCTTCTGGTAAGTTCAGCTTGAAAGAAATTGTCATCTGCAACTGTTGTATCTCAAAAGGCCTTGTGTGATTTTTTTTAGTATATTTTATTTTATTTTGTTATATTGTTATATTATTATTATATTATTATATTATTATTATATTTTTAATGTTATCTAATTGTGATACACTGTAAAATTAACTTTAGATTACCGGTAAAATTTTGAGGTATTATCTCAATAATACAATTTCATGTCCATTCATAAAAGGAAAAAATAACAATATGAAATACAACAATGATAATAAAAGAATCACACAAGGCAGCCTTTTGTGATAAGACAGTATATAATGCATAATACAAAATTTATTCTTCATATTTCCAAAGCATTTGATTTTATATAATTTTCAAAGCCACATATACTTTGCTAAAATACAAATGAAGCAGGAGTTTAATTAGGGGCAGTGCAGACCATGCAGTGCTTCACCACTGCAACATACATTCTTGCAAACATGACAGAGTTTGTTCTATTTGGTTCTAATCTCTTTGTCAGTTCATAGTTGAACCCTCTCTTTCTAATCTAATTGGTCTGGAAGGTGATTTTGGCAGTTTCTCTCTTGGTCGCGTCGGTATCCTCAGAGGGGAGCGTGGCCGAGCGGTTAAGGCGTTGGACTGTGAATCCAAGGGTCGAGGGTTCGAAATCTGAGATCTGAGGTACCGCTTGAGCTCGGCTGGCTCTTTGTAGCCTTGAGCAAGACACTTAACCCTACTTGCTTAGTGCTTCGGAGGGCACTCTAAGCCTGTGTATATGTATTTTTCTGACATTAATGCAGTGTGCATGTTAAAGAACGTCATAGGCTATTCGAAAAGTGCAGGGGATCATCCTGGTACTGTTGACTGTACACTCATCTACTCTAGGTTCCAAAGTAAAAAATAAGTACAGCTTCTCTGTATTCAGTGCGATAATACTCATAAATATGAGGGAGGCACTAATAAGGAAGAAGAAGTACTGTATAATACCGTCAGCATCATTTTTGGTCTTGCTTATTTGCTTAATAGTGTATAATGAGAGGTGATTGAGTGGTGAAGTTTTTGCTTGAGTGCTTCATTCATTGGTTGCTGCTAATGCAGTCTCGTTGTATGACTGAAGTTTCTGCATGAAGGCATCCTTGGTTGCTGCTCTATTTGTCACTATGCAAAGTTCACAAGAAGATATGATCATCTTTTTGGGTCACAATCCCACCCTGAGAATGAGGCTATACTGTCATTTTCTAGAGTGATTCAGGATGGCTGAAATTGAAGTTGTGAAAGTTTTGAGTTGTGTGCATATCTAAACTATTTTATTGTCTGTTCACAAGATTAAAATTTTGTGGTTGATACGAGATGTACATGTACAATAAAAATAATTTGTAAAGTTAAAGCCATATTATAACATTTGCTGAGGAGAACGCCCTCAACTTTTTTTTAAATTCTGGTTTTTACACGATTGTAATGTACTTTATTCAATAAAGATACTCTGCAAAAATCAAAACTTTAGGTGCTGTAGTTTTGTCAAAATCCGAGATTTTGAATAAAACACAGGATCCGGCGTATTATTATTACGATGGAAATATTAGTCGAACGCGTACACGATATTGACAACACAGTACGTGCATTGCGTATGGGACGGATATACACATCAAAGGATAGTACCGTAACACAACCGACGGAGTGATACACATTGGCGACATCGGCGCTGGTAGTAAATTCCAATTTTCTTTGCTTTACCTCGGTTCTTTGGCTCAAAATTAAAAGGGGACATATCTGATAATAAAAGCTAACATTTTATGGCAAAGAAATACTTATCTATTTTGAATGAAAATGTTATAATATGGCTTTAATGAACATGACTGATAATCAAATTGTTTTGTGAATTTTATATTATTTTTAGAATGCCCTGAATTCTGCATGTCATTTTATGACCCTGTATGTGGTAGTGATGATGTCACATATAACAACGACTGTGAGATGAAAAAAGCCGCTTGTTTGGCAGAGACTAATATCACTGAAGCATGGAGAGGGTCTTGTGAAGCTAAACCAAGTAAGCTTAGTGTCAACATTCTGTTGGTTGTATACATCAGTTGTTGGTTTGTGTGTCATTTCTGGCTGCTGCTGCTACCATCATTTCATTCATTTCATTAAGCTGTGAAGCAGGCGACTACAAAGTTTCTCCATGTACTACGATTTGAAGCCAAAGTGGTAATGGCATCTGGCAGTAAAATGTTGTCAAAGTCCCCAAGACTTCTTGCACATTTGACAAGTAGGATGTTCTTTGCCTTCCAGGTCTTCTTTTACCACGTAATGGGCTGTAGAGATCATATCTTTTGCATGGTTCATCTCCCTATATCCTCAGGATATGTCCCAGGAATCGTAGTTGTCGTAATCTGACAGAGTTGATAAGAGGCACAGTGTTGGTGATGGTACAGAGCCTTTCATTACTAGCATGGTCAGTGCGCTTGATGTTCAGCATTATCCTGTAACATTATGATCTTCGCTGCTGCTACCATTCATGCCCATACTGTACATTCTCTCCTGCCCAATGCGGTTGTTTCAATACAATACTTTCTTGATACGGTTGACTGCTTCTTGATATTCATAATACGTGCTTGATGGCGGACTGTATTTTATTTCTCGGGTGACTATAAATTTATGTTTTCTGCTTCTGTTATTGTACCTCCCACAGTCCAAACAGTGTGAGAAGTAGCCAGGCCAGTACTGCGACTGTGCTGATGGACTCCCCTCTGTCTGAATCTGCTAGCCATATAGACCACTTGACATCATTGTTTATTAACAAAGGCGAGGGATTGGTCTGTCGATATGCTCGAACGAATCGCTTCACTGTTCAATGGCTTTCTTGTACTATATGAAATGTGGTGGGAGATTTAAAATACACATGCCCTGAGCAAACAACGATGCGCACGCACACTGCAGGGCAAAGAACAATGGAAAGTGCCATAATGCGTGCGCATACTGCCGGGCAATGACGTCACATGTCAAATGGTCTATATTAGTTTGTCTCATACTGATGTACCGTATTCACCACCATCATGTTGCCATAAATCCAGATCACTACCTAGCTCCTATGGTTCAGAGCAACACCAGGTCTTATCACCCTCTCCAGACCATTCAATCTTGCATGCAACTGTACAGATATTCATTCTTCCCAAGCACTCTCAACTGGTGGAACAACCTCCCTGGAGATGTCCTTGCCCTGCCATCAGCTGAGGCCTCCAAGGGAGCAATAGCAACACACATCTAAATTACAGATTTTTTTACTTGCACCTTGTACATATGCATTGCAACTTTGACTCCGCACAGGAGCATTGTAAATTATTTCCTTGGCTCTACATCCTATGGAGGATTATGCTGAGTATCAACGTAGAATTAGTTATTGGGAGTCAAGTTAGCCTAATGATAAAACATTTGACTAAGGTGCGAGAGGTTGTTCTCTCATGGAAAAATTTGAGTTTTCCTCTGGACAAGGAACTTACTGATAATTATTTCATTGTAACTTGTACGATACTCTGGGAGCTCATCCTGGCTGTGAAGGTCAATTGTGGAATGCCTAGGGTTTGCACTTCTAAGCAGCCATTCATACCTATCACCTGTTCAATTGTATTATCACAGAAAATTCCCAATGGTAGCCTCTTGGAGGACAGAATTGTATTGAAATGAGGATGACTCTGTCATGAGTGATGTCATATTACATACCCTGTGTACTTTATTTTCAGGTAAATTAACCAAATGTCAGACTGAACGTCGGGAAGCAGGAGGTCTTCTTGGTGCATACATACCATCATGTACTGAAGCTGGTGAATATGAGATCAAGCAGTGTCATGGAAGCACAGGTTATTGCTGGTGTGTTAATGCGATTGGTGAAGAACGGGAAGGAACAAGGAGAGGGCCTGTAGAGGAGGAAATAATCTGTAAGTCATATCGTCGTCTGCTTCATATAATGTCGTATCTCAAATGGCTCCCTTGTGTGATTTTTTTATTATTGTCATCTAATTGTGATGAGAAACACTGTAAAATTAACTCTACATGTACATGTATATATTGATTTTGAGGTATTATCACAATATTACAATCTTATTACAGTCTATTCATAAAAGAAAGAAGCATGTTGAAATATAAAATAATATAAAATACAAAAATCCTACAAGGCAGCCTTTTGAGATATGACAATATGTGATGCAGACAACAATATTATGATTTGTTGTTTTAGTTCACAGACATGCAATCATGGAGATACAGACTACCCACAAACAGTCTCAGTATCACCCGATAATGAGGGTCAATCATTCCATAAAATGTGACAGGGGAAACTGCTATCTACATACCGCATATTATTTTGGTTGTTTGCGTAAACAAAAAGACATGCAACAATCTATCAAATATACGCGAAGGCATGCAACACTGGTGTGATTGTTAGACATGCACCATCGAACGATCACCCCTCATGAATTTATGAAACATGAATTAAAAGCATAAAAATGGGGTTCATTACACAATTGAAATACAAATACCAATTGTTTTTATACCGAAACAATGTAAGTATCAAATCAAAATGTTCTTCTCAATATTTTTCAGGATTTCATGATTTTACCTCTAAAAAATAAAAATAAAATAAAAATGACTTTACCATTTTAGCTGAAATGGATGCGCTAAGAAAAACTAATATGCACAAGGTGCTTTTAGACAAAGCTTTTTTTAGCCTTATGTTATCTAAAAGAGAACAAACATGTGCTGACTGCCAATGAATGTGAAATATTTAATGATTTGTGAGACATTTTGATTGTAAAAGTACATTCTAGTATTAATGTGTGTTTATTTCCTTGTTTGTTTTCAGGTGAATTAGCTGTT
This sequence comes from Amphiura filiformis, assembly GCF_039555335.1. Lineage (NCBI taxonomy): Eukaryota > Metazoa > Echinodermata > Ophiuroidea > Amphilepidida > Amphiuridae > Amphiura > Amphiura filiformis. The sequence goes on along the minus strand of NC_092642.1, from coordinate 346,039 downwards.
CCATGTAAGTACACTGTAGTTAAAGATTAATTTCGGGATTCAATCATGTTTCACCGTTGTTCATCACCATTTAACAATGAAGCATTCACATCGTCTATCTGCATGGTTTACTTAACCACGCAGCTCCGAGTAAACCATACAGACGACGTGAATGCATCGTTGTTGAATTGGTTTTAATTTGCTTGATTTCAAATGGCATATGAGGGAATTCCAGTCCTTTATGCCAGTAAAGTAAAAATACTAAAATGTATTGCATACCTGGCTTTTTGCCAGAGATAAAATAAAATAAAGTAAAATAAAATAATGACCATGGATGTCGAAAAATAAATACAAAATTTCTCTTAGATATGAAATAGATGTACCATGATAGATCTTATTTCAAGATGTATAAAACCAGCCCAACAGAGGACATGTCAGTACTAAGATATCTAAACAACATGTGGATGAGTTTGGGGTAACAACTAGGTACTCTTTAAACTCTAAACTTAACAAAGAGAAATAATCTAACCTCTGAGTATCCTATAATCAGAGACAGAATTAAAAAGATTAGTCAGACCTCACCTGTCAATCAATTTGTTTACAGGTTGTTGTGATTGACTTTCTCAATGTGGCGGTAAAACAGTGTGCATTATTTATGGTTTATCTTCAAACATACAAAATGTCTCAAAAGTTACGTCTTAGTAAACTTTCTTTCCTGAAGGCACCATGTCAACAAGCGGAGAAAATTTGGATTTTTGCCTTGTGAAAGTACCATGATTCCTTTTCTCCGATGAATTTGCTGTCCTATTATGCACTGCCAACCAATCAAAGGTCATGGGCAGTTTGATTGACAAAATTGATGTCAAATTCTGTCTAAGATTATATAACTGCCAGATCTTTGACAAAATATATCCAAAAAGAAATTGTTTATTTCTTCATGTTTATTTGTGGATGCAAGCATACACACACAGTGTAATTTGTAGAAATTTGTAACTTGTTCTCACAACTTAAACCAGTTGAAGGCATTTAGCATTACTGTTTCAAGAATGCGAGCTTGTTGCTGGTAGACTAAACAACCTAGGAAATGGAAATGCAAATGCAAGGGGTGATTGCTGAATAGAGTGCAACTCTACTAGTTTTATTACAAGACTGTCCTACCCCAATCCTAAACCCTAACCTTAAACTCTGTAAACAAGGACTGGAATCAAGTCTAGCAAATTGCGCCCTATTCAGTAATTGTATGAAATGCAGTGAAGCACAGTACACAATTCAAAAATGTCTTAACTTGTAATTGAATCTATGATTTGAAACCAAAATTTAGATAAAAAATTCTTTTTCTTTGCAGTATGTGTTGACAATGGTTTAAAGTACAAAGATGGTGATGTGTTTCAACCAAAGGATTCTTGTGTTTCATGTACATGCATTGAGGGCAATATCGTTTGTCCAACTGTTGACTGCTACTTCCCAGCGAACCCATTATGTGTAGATAAAGGAACTCCAGAAGGTGAATGCTGTCCTGTATTTGAATGCCCAGAAGGTGAGTCATGTGTGAGGATATTAGTTATTAGGTGAAGCGGAGGTATGGTGCTGGATATTATTGTGCGTGAAGTGTCATACTGGGTGATGCCGAAGGCTGAACCCAGTATTATGATTTACCGTACCATACCAATGCTGAACCTATAATGAATTTATCATACCACTAAGTCATTCTAAATATTGAAATACAGTCGAACATCTCTTATCTGGACTTCCTTTATATGGATCTCTATTCTCTATGTTATCTGGCTATGGCATCTTCACAGGAAAACATGTTTTTGATGATTTAATACCTTATGCTCTGAATGCTTAGAATGACATATCTATGTTGCATAAAGCACTCTAAAGCCATCTTTAAGTGTTATTAGCCCATCAATCTTTTGTTGTCACAATTTCCGTCCTTGGAACTTCTAATGCAGAATTACATGTAATTCACTTATCCGGATTTTTCACTTATCCAGATAATGCTTGGTCCCATAATGGCCAGATAAAAGAGATTGGACAGTAATTAAGTTTTTATACATTTTAATTGATGCAAAATAGGAAAAAACATTACAAAAATTAGATGACTGTTCCGCGTAATACGTATCGTGTGTATTTTACATGCCCGGTTTATGCGAATTGCCTTTATACACATACCTTGCTGTATACGCGTATCATGCTTGCCAATTACACTCTCACTGACTAGATGTAAAGCATAAGTACATACTCACTGACTAGATACAAAAATGTATCCGCTTAGCGGTGTTGTTTGATGTTTCCCTTAGTGGTATGACAATACAGGCATATATCTGTACATAGTTTTATATATTAGCAGAGTAATTTAATTTGTGTACTGTATGCTTTGCTTCAGAAAACACAAGTGTGCACACATGCAAAATAAACACAGATGAATGCTTTTAAGTGTATGAATGTCCACCCTGTCCCCCCGCTTGCTACGCGCCTGATACTGATGTCAGTATACCATTCTCTACATGACTGCTCATTGGTGACAAGTGACAAACAGGCACTCTAACAACAAGAGCAACATTTTCAATGAGTTTAAGTACAGTTTTAAAATTTGCATTGTTTTTATTCAAAGATTCACCATGGGAACACATTTTCTGCTAAGACAAAATAAGGCATCAAACTAATTCAATTATAAAATTGTGAAGCATCTATTTCATGTTATTATCTAGTAATGAAGGGGGTTAATATGTAATGTGTTTATATGCGTAATTTTCTTTGTCAATCCTTTTTAAAGGATGCGCCGATTCTGAGGGTCAAACTTATGAAGTTGGCGCTGAATGGAAACATGAGCCTTGCATCGATTGTCAGTGTGTGGATACACCAGAGGGCCCCACGGCAGAATGTTTTCAAATCTATTGTGATGCGCCACCTCCGTATTGTACCATTGATCCAGTACAGGAGCCTGATGCCTGCTGCCCAAGTTTCACTTGTCCTGAAGGTACGTATAGAGAGTATAGACTCCATAAAGCCCTGTGCAAAGCACTCTGGGAAATCTGATATATTGGATTGTCAGACATGGGAACTAAAATGGTGTACCTCCTGCATTTAATGGTGTAACCTGAAGTTGAACAAATATCAGTGTCTTATTGCATTCAGTGTTTCCAAGGTTTCTGGGTAAAACACTGAGTTTGCATAGTATGCGCAAAGCTGTAGAGGCAGATCGCAATCAAGGTGCATATGGTGAAATGATCTAAGGGTACACTATTTCCCCCTCATGAGTTTCACTCAAACATGGCAGAGTCATCAAGCTTCTCCTAGTCTAACTTCTTTGATATAAAGACCTTCTTAAGAATATATTACAGTGGAAACTTGTTAATACAAGCGGGCGAGATGGCCGAGTGGTTAAGGCGTTGCGCTGCCGGCCGGGAGATACGATCGACGAGGGTTTGAGCCTTGGGCTTGCCTTAGGTGAAAATTCTCTTCCCTCCCAAAAAGTTCCTATATGGTCAGGAATCCTTCAATTCAGTTCAGAAATTTAATTTCAGAATTTAATTGAAGAATTTCTTCTCGCCCCATACACTGCTTATCACATGCAGATATAGGTAGTGTATGTGCTTAAATCCGTGATTCGGAAGTCACGTAAAGCCGTTGGTCCCGTGTACAGGAAGAGTCAAACCCTGTGCACGTTAAGTGTCAGAGCTATTCGAAAAGAGAAGGGGTACCATCCCCGGTTCTGATATCTGCAATCAATCCTAGGTTCCAGGATCGTGCATAGGTAAAAAACTGTGCACGTTAAGCCCATGCGACAATACTCAATTTGAGGTATGCACGTATATAGGAAGAAGAAGAAGAAGAAGAAGCTCTGATAATACAAAAAACCTGATAAGACAAGCTTGATTTTCAGGTCCCGGGCACTGAATCCCTATGTAATATGTGATGGATAAGATAAAATCCTGATAAGACAAACTAAATTTTGTGGCCCCACAAATTTTGTATTAAAGAGTTTCCACTGTGAATATATTAATTGTAAAATTTGTGTACAAATACTCAGAAAATCTTTAAAATGTATGACACATTGTGGTTAACTCATTTTCTTCATTAGCATAAACATTGTTGTCATGGTTACCCTTTAATTTAAAAAGAGACAAAGTGGGTAATGGTGTATCCAACGGACGAGGACACAAAACACATCAATGATCAAAATGATACAAGAGGATACCTTGAATATGAACAACTGGAAAGAAAAAGAACAAGGTACACCAACTTGATGTGGGAAAACAAGTAAAATACTGACTAGACTTTACGCTGGGGGGGCAAAAACAGCAAATGTAGGCATTAGAAGTAGGTAAAGTTCGATAGCCAAAAATTACCAGTTCCACGGCCCAAAGAAGTGCTAAACCTATAGAAACAACATGAATCAATGGGAATACAAAAGTGCACTAGAACAAGTTATGAAAATCACTGTGCACATACATATATACGATAAATCAAACAACCAATGTAGGCTCCAAAATCAATACACTACATGGTAAGTGGAACAGTGTGCAGCTCCAAAAATGGGAGGTTTTATTCAAATGAGTATAACTCGGGTTTGCAGAAAGCAAATGCAACAATTCTTTTTTTAAATTTTAGAATCTGCTCTTTTCAATGATCTTTTCACTTACAGCGGATTTTTTCTAGATTTTGTACAAAAGCGCCACAAACATGAGTTATCTTCATTTTGACTCGCCCTGTAAAGATGTGCATATCAATGATAGGGAATGGGGGTAAATTTCATCAAGGCTTTCGGGTTATTCTGAAGTGTCTATTAGATACTGACATCTCACTTCCATATTTATATAAGGGAATCAAAAACACATGAGTGTAGAGGAAAGGAAAATGTCACAATTATAAGATTTAAGACTAGCCCTTCAAGAATTCTGCATCTCATTTTAATGCAAATGCCATGAAAATTGAACTTCTGATTACCAAGTTATAGGCACTTTATCAGTTGCTGAAAATAATAAAAAACTTATGCCCTTTGGGTAAAGAATCTGGCCACCTTCATTATTTGATGTATTTCCACAATGTTTCCATATCCCATAAATTCCTTTTATACCTGTGTTATATATTACAGAGTCTATACTAGAGCCAGTACTTATAGAAGGTGAGTCATAACAAGAGGAATAAAGAAGGGGTTCATAACTTAAGTCATATGTATGATCTTTTTAACCCTATTCTATTACCCTCACAAAAGTGGTATATTTGAGGGTTGTGGAGGTATCATATTAACTACTCTGTTGCAGTGTTATCGGTTGGGTAAAAACCAATAAGTGGCATATCATTGGCAAGCTTGGACTTTAAGCTTTTAGAAAAACAAGTTTCAAAATTAATTATGTAAATTTTATGCAAATTAGCTCATGAATAATTAATGAGCTCAGCGAAATATGATGAAAAAATATTTTGATTTACATTTTTGAAGTGTATGAGTACATCAATGTGGCATTTTCATGCAGTTTTAAATACTTTGTAATGCCGTGTTTCTACATATGATAAAATGAAATCGGATTTAATTTAAATTATATTTATAAAGTTTATGGACATTTTGGGGCTATTTTTAGGACACAAAATTTGGCCTAAAAATGGTTAAAATATGCAGGTTTCCAACACTTTAAACCATTTTTTGATGCGTAAATGGTAGTTATATTAGGAAAAAAGGTTTTTGGTTGATAAAGAAGTGATAAATTATCAAAACTGTTCAAAAGATAAGACCTTATTTGTGTAAATATGTTTTACATGCATTTTAAGCCATTTCGTGCCATATGGCACGAAATTGATGGGGCTAATAGAATAGGGTTAAATTTATTTCAGACCTGATTTCTTGGTATATTTGTAATATTTACACATGTCCTAACTTTTACACCTAACAGGGGTGTGAGAGTTCAGATTCAAATCTGAATTTAGACTTTTTGATCTTGATTTTATCTTTTTTCAGACTTTTTTTTATCAGTGCTCACTCACACCCCTGACCTATTTAGAATTGGCCAAATTTGTTGTGTTTGTTTTGAAATAATGTTGTAATTGTGTCCTTAAGTCTCCCATAGAGCTTTACATTACACGGCCAAGATAGCAAGTGGGCTTTCTTTCATTTTACCTCATAATTACTAATACCATTTTATCAATCTTGATAAACAATAACAAAATTAATATGTGACGGAAATCATACATACATTCAATCATGTTTCACCATTGTTCATCACTGTTTTTAAAACAAAGATACATTTGCATGGTTTACTTCGCGAGAGCAGCTTTAGCTGCCCGAGCGAAATAAACCAAGCGCACACAAGTTGTTAAATGGTGTTGAACAACTGTGAAACATGATTCAATCCTTTTCAACAACGAAACCAAGCTAAAGATCGTATAATTCACATGATTATTTCATGAGGAATATCACTTAATCATTGCCACTTAGCCTTACAAAAAGATTGGTGATTTTTCTGTTGATATGAGCAATGTTTAGCTGCTACCTCCAAAATACTGAATTCAACTTGTAAGCGTGTATACGCACACAGGTTCCAGGCATGACAAATTTTATGCGCTCACGCATAACACACATGCGCGCTTGAGTTCGCGTATATGCTACTGTAAAAGTGTGGATTCATCCCCGATTAACAACGGATGGCTCCTGTACAAATGTATAAAAAGAGTTGTTGAATATGGCTTGAAGATGTTAAGTATGATTTAAACTAGGTGTCACAGGATACATAAGGAAGAGCTGTGTGGCACTTTAGTTTTAATATTTGTTTTGTGCTTTGGTTTCAGAGTGCCCTTTCTGCACCTCGCTTTATGACCCTGTGTGCGGTAGCAATGGTGTTACTTATGGAAATGAATGTGAGCTGAATAAAGCTGCATGTGAAGAAGTAATTGACATTACTGTAGCAACTCAAGGAAGATGTGAAGATGCACCAGAAAAAATTCTACCAAATGGTAAGCTGCCAAGATAGCTCAATCGATAAGGCGTTTGACTATGGTGCGAGAGGATGCGGGTTCGAATCCTAACGGTGCCAAGTACGTTCTTGTGGAAAAATTGAGTTAGCTTGAAATTCCCCTTTACAAGGAACTTACTGCTAATTGTCTCATTGTAACCCGTACGAAACTCGGGGAGCTGATCCTGGTTGCGAAGGTTATTTGTGGAATTCTAGGGTGTGCGCTCTTGAAGCAGCAAAGTCCCTGAATTGTTGTTAAATGGTTTATGGAATGATGTGGGGCCGTAGTAGCGACAACCTGTAAAGTGTGCTGAGGCTTGTGGATCAACATAGGCGTTGTGCCTGTGCGCAGGGTTGCCCGTCATTTGAATAAAATTTCCTGTCCTAATTTGACCTTTAAACATTTACCAGACGTCTATAGCCCATTGGGGGCTCGCTCAAAGAGTTCAAATATGTGCTGATATGGCCTTGTTCTACAAATCTGGTCTACTAAAAATGTAAATTAGCTTCCCAACACATACAATTTAATATAGCATCTGTCAAAGACATTAATTTTGCCCGTCCCAGGAGCAAACTCCGCATCTAAAATGACGACCAGACGGATGGCCAGCTAGAACACTGCCTGTGTGCGTAGCACACTATAAATCACTGCGGTTTTTTTTAAGCTATACCTAAACCCTTATCTCATAAAAATGTCATTGTTAATATTCATACATGATGGATAAACAAGCCAACTAGGTATAAACAGTCATACATCACAAGTGTATTTGAGATATGTACCATAACATTTTGATATATACCCACTCATCTTTATCAGTAGGACTCTAGGGATGGATGTGTTTGCCCTTTTGTCAAACTTTGATTTCCTTTCCATTGATCTGATCATTACACAGCCGTGACCTTAGTCACGGCTGTGTCTTTTTTCTTACAGGATCTTCTTCTTCTTTCTTTCTTCTTCTGTCGACCTTTACATTTGCTCTAGCACTGACATGCGTACACCGATTTTGACCTAACTTGGTCACAATCATCAATGTCCATGCCCCTACATGTCACATGAAATTTGTGGGGTCAAAGGTCAAGTAGGGGTCACAGGGGTCAAAAACGTGATTTCAACTCAAAATGCTACTTCTCCCAAAAATTTCGTAGGACAGTAACACCACTTGCACACATGCATTGTTATTACCCAATGTCTGTAAATCATACAGATTTGAGGTCAAAGGTCATTAAGGGGTCAATTCCGGTATAAAACCAAATTCCTTCAAAAAATTTTATTAGCTAAGAAAAACATAGGAGAGTGACGGTATGTGCACACATGAATTATGTTAACCAAATGTATATGTGGTATTTTTTTGTTTGATGTCAAAGGTCATTAAGGGGTCACTTCCGGTATAAAACGAAATAGCTTCAAAATGCTACTTCTCCCACAAATTACGTAGGACGGTGATGCAACTTGTGCACATGCATTGCTATTACACAGTGTATATGAATCATACACAGATTTGAGGTCAAAGGTCATTAAGGGGTCACTTCCAGTATAAAACCAAATTCCTTCAAAAAACTTTATTAGCTAAGAAAAACATAGGAGAGTGACGGTATGTGCACACATGAATTATGTTAACCTAATGTATATGTGGTATTTTTTTATTTGGGGTCAAAGGTCATAAAGGGATCACTTCCGGTCCAAGACAAAAACATTCAAAATGTCCCTTCTGTCACAAATACAATGGCAGAGTGATACTATGTGACACATGCATTGACATAAGGCAATGCCTGTGGGGTTTTCATGAGATTTTGGGGTCAAAGGTCATTAAGGGGTCAGCAACACGGCTGTGTCCATGGGTTAGACCACAGCTAAGTCTAGTATATTTTTGTTTCCATGTTTTGAAAAACTAGTGAATATGACTCAGGCAATTATTTGAATAAGGTGACAATATAATGGAGGACATTCAAGCCCTTGATCAATAGTAAGGACACCAGAAAGAATATAGTGTTGATTAAGTTTATATTTTGAGATATACATTATATGTGAGTGTTGCCACCATCTTTTTCTTTCAGAATGCCCTGAATTCTGCACCTGGCTGCTTGACCCAGTGTGCGGCAGCAATGGTGTAATCTATGACAATGAATGTGAGATGAATAAAGCTGCTTGTGAAGGAGAAATTGAAATCCTTCTTGCACCTCCTGAAGTTTGTGAGGAAGCAGAAGCAACTGTTCCAGGTAAGTTAAGAGAGCAGGGAAGGTGGATGGATGGGTGGAGGAAGATTGACTGCTTTCTTGGAAAAAAAGTTGTCAAGATATTGTAATATAATCAAGATTATAGAAAGAAAATAAGTGATAAATCAGCTCATTTTAAATTCTGGTTAGTCACGTAGGTGATGTCAGAAATTTACCTTAATCATTGTCTTACCAGGGGTGGGTGGTTGCCACCCCTTGCAGATTTTCTTCTGTTGCGCAGACTTGATTCAGAAGACTTTTGGTGTTTCTAAAAGATGTGGTGTTTCTAGAATTGTTATGTATCATAATGGAAAAGTTTATGTGAAGAAATGTATTGATTTATAGCAACATGATTTCAGAATACTTGTAGGAGCACAGATAACTATAAAACATCTCTGTAAATTATAATTATATCAGGACCATAGCACTCTGTACAAACTGCCCAGATACAACCATGGAGGCAAATCATGTCTACTATTTGCCCTGTGGTGAGAAGAGACTATAAAGCTCTTTCTGTTGAAGAGACTAGCACATCAGTTTTGAATTTTGAAGCTTCTAAAAGTCACATTTTTGTATAGTCGGCATAGAATTAGCCCCGCTCTGGAGCTGTCAATTACCATGTGTAACCAAGAATCCAGTATTGAAACTTAAGGGCTATAATCAGTGATAAAAATGTAAAAACATAAAGGTAACCCTACCACACATTTTGTTTCTAAAAGATAATTTAATGTTACAGTATATGACGATAGAATAAAAGTATATGCATACTTTTTCTACTTCTGTTTTATATTTGTGAATATAGGTAGATAGAAATTCTAAGGCAACTCAAAACAGTATGATCAGATGATCAGTTTGATATTAATTTTAATCTACTTCCGTTTGCACGATTGTCTCAAATGAGGCTGTCGAGTTCAAAAACCATGACTAGAATATAGCATATGCATGCTAACAGCCAACAATGTGCATAGCAATTCACACTTACAGTAGAAATTATGTGCTAGAGCTTCCAGAAAAGATGAAAAAAGAAGTTTTTATTTATGTTGTCTGCTTTATCTTTACCTTATTGCATCTAAGCTCATTAATTATATGAGAATCACCTTCTTTCAAGAGTTACCTGCTCATCAGGCTCTACACCGTCCAGCTCTTATACAAGGTCCCACTCTTACATTGTTGTTATTTTTGCGATAGTTTTGCATTTTCTCTCATAATTTAGACGTTTTACTATTCACAGAATCCACTTACATTGAATATACTGGGGTATATAGGGATGATTTATTACGGTAATGTAGTATATTGTCAGTATATGCAGAAGTTACAACACGATAATCATTCTTTTTGCCTCAGATTTATGTGACATAAAATGCAACCGCATGTACAGACCTGTGTGCGGCAGTGATGGTACTACTTATTCTAATGAGTGTATGATGGGATTTGAAGCTTGTCAACAAAACATTGAAGTTACAAAAGCTTATGACGGACCTTGTGCACCTGAACCAGGTTAGCAGATGAAATTAACCCCCTGAGCACTAACTGCCAATCTAACATTGCCTCTGATTGGTCAATTACGTGATATCTTCATTTCAATCAGAATGTAGTTTTGCAAATACTTCACCCCAATTTATTTTGCGTAGTGAAATTATTCAACAAGGATGGTTAGTTCTCATGGAATTAACTGAGAAAAAATGATAACACTATCAGGGTCTTAGCTAGGATTTGACAAGTGTCCATCATTTTCACCAAAACTTCCTGTCCAAAATTTGACACTAAAAACATAAAGCAGACCTCTGCACTGGGGGGGGGGGTCAGTCAGTTAAAATAGCTATTGGTATAGCCTTCATTTATTAACCTGGTCTTGTTTTGAGTTCAAAGAACCTATTCAAGCCATATTTTTTAGAATTTAGCATAAATATGTCACTGTCATTAATTTTGCCTGTTCCAGGAGCAGACTGCCTGTCCAAAATAATGGCTAGCTATTTCCCTGAGCAATACTCTCTGTAGTTAAAATTATACAAAGTGATCTGGACTTGGGATGGTTTATAATCGTATGTTATTTGTCAGTAGCGATCACAACAATATAGTATGCCAAAGAGGGTGATTACACGTATGTGTGACTATGTGGTTGTGTATGTGGTGGGCAGAAGTATATAGTATATAGTATGCCAAAGAGGGTGATTACACGTATGTGTGACTATGTGGTTGTGTATGTGGTGGGCAGAAGTATATAGTATATAGTATGCCAAAGAGGGTGATTACACTTATGTGTGACTATGTGGTTGTGTATGTGGTGGGCAGAAGTATATAGTATATAGTATGCCAAAGAGGGTGATTACACGTATGTGTGACTATGTGGTTGTGTATGTGGTGGGCAGAAGTATATAGTATATAGTATGCCAAAGAGGGTGATTACACTTATGTGTGACTATGTGGTTGTGTATGTGGTGTGGGCAGAAGTATATAGTATATAGTATGCCAAAGAGGGTGATTACACGTATGTGTGACTATGTGGTTGTGTATGTGGTGGGCAGAAGTATATAGTATATAGTATGCCAAAGAGGGTGATTACACGTATGTGTGACTATGTGGTTGTGTATGTGGTGGGCAGAAGTATATAGTATATAGTATGCCAAAGAGGGTGATTACACGTATGTGTGACTATGTGGTTGTGTATGTGGTGGGCAGAAGTATATAGTATGCCAAAGAGGGTGATTACACGTATGTGTGACTATGTGGTTGTGTATGTGGTGGGCAGAAGTATATAGTATATAGTATGCCAAAGAGGGTGATTACACGTATGTGTGACTATGTGGTTGTGTATGTGGTGGGCAGAAGTATATAGTATATAGTATGCCAAAGAGGGTGATTACACTTATGTGTGACTATGTGGTTGTGTATGTGGTGGGCAGAAGTATATAGTATATAGTATGCCAAAGAGGGTGATTACACTTATGTGTGACTATGTGGTTGTGTATGTGGTGGGCAGAAGTATATAGTATGCCAAAGAGGGTGATTACACTTATGTGTGACTATGTGGTTGTGTATGTGGTGGGCAGAAGTATATAGTATATAGTATGCCAAAGAGGGTGATTACACGTATGTGTGACTATGTGGTTGTGTATGTGGTGGGCAGAAGTATATAGTATATAGTATGCCAAAGAGGGTGATTACACGTATGTGTGACTATGTGGTTGTGTATGTGGTGGGCAGAAGTATATAGTATATAGTATGCCAAAGAGGGTGATTACACTTATGTGTGACTATGTGGTTGTGTATGTGGTGGGCAGAAGTATATAGTATATAGTATGCCAAAGAGGGTGATTACACTTATGTGTGACTATGTGGTTGTGTATGTGGTGGGCAGAAGTATATAGTATATAGTATGCCAAAGAGGGTGATTACACTTATGTGTGACTATGTGGTTGTGTATGTGGTGGGCAGAAGTATATAGTATATAGTATGCCAAAGAGGGTGATTACACGTATGTGTGACTATGTGGTTGTGTATGTGGTGGGCAGAAGTATATAGTATATAGTATGCCAAAGAGGGTGATTACACGTATGTGTGACTATGTGGTTGTGTATGTGGTGGGCAGAAGTATATAGTATATAGTATGCCAAAGAGGGTGATTACACGTATGTGTGACTATGTGGTTGTGTATGTGGTGGGCAGAAGTATATAGTATATAGTATGCCAAAGAGGGTGATTACACGTATGTGTGACTATGTGGTTGTGTATGTGGTGGGCAGAAGTATATAGTATGCCAAAGAGGGTGATTACACGTATGTGTGACTATGTGGTTGTGTATGTGGTGGGCAGAAGTATATAGTATGCCAAAGAGGGTGATTACACGTATGTGTGACTATGTGGTTGTGTATGTGGTGGGCAGAAGTATATAGTATATAGTATGCCAAAGAGGGTGATTAAACTTATGTGTGACTATGTGGTTGTGTATGTGGTGGGCAGAAGTATATAGTATGCCAAAGAGGGTGATTACACGTATGTGTGACTATGTGGTTGTGTATGTGGTGGGCAGAAGAATAGGTAAATGCATACATGCTAATTGCTCCATATTCTTATGTAAATGGAATACTGAAACCAAAATTGGCAAATTACTTTGCTACGTAGCATCAAGCATCTGTTTGGTTGGTGTGATGTCTAAATTTCTTTGCACTAAGAAAGAAATGTGTAATACTATTCGCTGTAGAATTATATAAAAAGATGTGGACTTTATCGTATGTTATTCATCAGGATATATTGATGCCACACCATCATCAATTAGATGCCTGATGATGCAAAGTGAGTTGCAAATGTTAGTTCCTGTATTAGATTAATTTACAAAAGTATGTTTTAAACTTCTGGATGAACACCAAGATAATTACTTGATGTAATATACATAATATTAATTCTAATTTATTTCAGAACCTAGAGTTGGTCATGTGGGTGAGTGTCCACCACCAGGAGAAGACAGTGGTTTTGGAATCTGTGCCAATGTTTGTGAAGATGACAGTGTATGTGGTGAGACGGAGAGATGTTGCCCAACAGCATGTGGGGGAACAAGTTGTATGGAAACTATACAAGTACAGCCAGTACCACCAACACTACCATCAGGTAAATGTGGGTGTGTGTGTGTGGGGGTGCGTTTACGTAGCCAGTCAAACGAGGACACACACAAGGATACACACATGACAAATGAGGACACCCGGTGACCGTGGACGTCCTCGGCCTTTTAAATATATCCAGGACATCGCAAATAACGTAAAAATGCATTTAAAACGGGGCCACCTATGAGTGGTATAGGACGGGCCATGGTTGGACAGTAAGTGGTCTGGTGTGTGTGACGTGAGTGAGGTCCACGGTATGGCGATTAAGAACGGATGTGTGAGTCCTCGGTTTGTATGTTTTAAAATGAGGTCCTTGTTTTCCTGCCTACGCGAGTGGGGGTGTGTGTATATGTGCTTTAATTGGGAGTAGATCTGGTTTGTGTAAGGGTATGTTGATGACAGTGTATGTAGTGAGATGGAGAAATGTTGCCTTTAGGCATGTAGAAGAACAAGTTGTATTGAAACTATACAAGTTCTACCCCCGGTACCATCAGGTAAATGATGGGTGTCAGAATGGGTACGTTTATGTGTTGGCTGTGGACGTGCATATGAAGAAAATACCCTTGGATAAGTCCGCTAGTGGTTGGTACTATAGATGCGTAGTAATTTGTGTGTATGAAAACGAATCACAAAAAATGCTAAAAACTGTCCTTGATGCGGCAATTGAAAACCCCAGCCACTGGGATAATTATGTGCATGATCCTTATTTGACTGCTGACGTGTGGGTGGGGCCGTATGCAGGGGTCAATTTAGAAAATAAAATTACATGTACAACTTTTTTTCCTAAAAATGGGCTGAATAACACAACATTTTGCATGCATAGGTAAAATTCTACATGCATTTGTACATGTAAAACCCCTCTAAATCAAGCCCTGCCCGTATGTGTGCAAGTGTTATGTAATTACCCTCTCCTGTGTTTTAGCATGTGCAAAAAATATCTTTAAAATAACAGGTCTCCAAATTTTTGCACTGGTGCTACTGTTGGTTGAGCTTATTCTAAACCTTTGACACCAGATGGTGTAGGTCGCTTTTGAAAAAACTACCTCCTACTACCTCTATGTAACATGCCTTAGCATCAATGTTATTTTTTTTTCAGAATGCCCTGAATTCTGCATTGAAATTTATGCCCCTGTGTGTGGCAGCAATGGTGTTACTTACGACAATGCATGTCTGATGTCTAAAGCTGCCTGTGAAGAAGGAATTGAAATCACTCTGGCACCTCCTGAAGTTTGTGCTCCTGGTAAGTCAGGAGATGAAGGCAGAGAAAGAGGTTGAGTGGGGGAAGATTGAAGCACTAGTAATATCTGCTGGTACCTGAATGTGAAATGCTACAGTTGCTGTAGGTCAAATGATCGTAATAATATTGATAAGGACCTTAACACACCCCAGGGGATGATATTGAATTCACACACACCTGAAATGCACCTTTTAATTGCTTGAGGGATGTGATTGTAGCACACACAGAATACTAAAGCCATATTGTAACATTTGCTGAGGAGGATGCCCTCAATATTTTTCAAAGTTCGGTTTTTACACAATTGTAATGTACTTTAATAAACTAACATACTCTGCGAAATCAAAACTTTAGGTGCTGTAGTTTTGTCAAAATTTTTGAATAAACTGTCAGAACAAGACACAGTACGTACATGGCATGCGGGACCTTCAAAGGGCCGTACCGTTGCACGACCGATGGAGTGACATGAATAATTATTGGCATTATGGGCGCTGGTAGTAAATAACAATTTACTTTGCCTCAGTTGTAATATTCTTTTGTAAATTAATCAAATACTGAAATTCAAATTGGCAAATTACTATGCTTTGTCGCATCTGCTTGATAATGGTGTGACATATAAATTTATTTGCACTGAGAAAGAAATTGGTAACAATATTCTCTGTAGAATTATACAAAGTGATGTGTAGTGAATCGTATGTTATTCATCAGTGGCGATCACAACGATATATTGATGTCACTCCATCATCAATAGTGATCACAAGGATATATTGATGCCACACCATCAATTAGATGCCTGATGATGCAAAGTGAGTTGCAAATGTTAGTTCCAGCATTAGATTAATTTACAAACTTATATTTTAAACTTCTGGATGAACACCAAGATAATTGCTTGATGTAATATACATAATATTAATTCTACCAATTTATTCCTATTCCAGTACCTAGAGTTGGTCATGTGGGTGAGTGTCCACCACCAGGAGAAGACAGTGGTTTTGGAATCTGTGCCAATGTTTGTGAAGATGACAACGTGTGTGGTGAGACTGAGAGATGTTGTCCAACAGCATGTGGAGGAACAAGTTGTATGGAAACTATACAAGTACAGCCACCAGTACTACCAGGTAAATGATGTGTGTGTGCTTGGGGTGGAGATGGGTGGGGTTTGTGAGGGAACGGGTGTGTAGTTGACAATGTATGCGGTGAGGCAGAGAGATGTTGTCTAAAAGCATGTGGAAGAATGAGTTGTATGGAAACTATACAAGTGCAGCCAGTACCACCAACACTACCATCAGGTAAATGGTGTGTGTGTGTGCTGGAGGTTTGTGTGAGGAGGAGGGGGTGTTGATGACAGTGTATACGGTGAGATGGAGAGATGTTGCCCAATGGCATGTAGAGGAACAAGTTGTATTGAAACTATACAAGTTTTACCCAGCACCATCAGGTATACGATGTGTGTCATGATGGGAATGTGTATGTGTTGGCCTTTAATCGCAGAAGTGCATGTGAAAGAAAAATACAATGTAAAAGTCCGCAGTTGGTTGGTACTAGATGCGTAGTAATTTGTGTAGGAAAACGAATCACAAAAAATGGTAGAAACTGTCCTTGATGCGGCAATTAAAAGCCCAGCCACTAGTATAATTGTGTGCATGGTCCTCATTTGACTGCAGACATGTGGGTGGGCATGTACGAGCGTATGTGTGCAAGTGTTCATGCAGACATTTTTATGAAACTTGACATTCCTGCAACTGGTAGCATCCCCTGTGTTAGCATAAGCAATAGCATGTGCTGCACAGTGTCAACACCCTGTATTATAAATATTTTTTCCATACAGCTCTATTATTCTCTATTATTGACACAGATAAAGAAAGTTTACATATGCATTGTGTTATAGGACTTGCACCCTTGCACCTGGAACTTAACTGAATGGGCTAAACACGTTCCTTTATACCTATAAAGTATAATTGTCATTCTCAAAATTAAATATATCTCAATTTTTACTTTGGATTTCAAATTTTTTACTTTAAAAATGCAGTAAAAGATATCCACAGCAAGCTGCAAGGCCCCGCTGATTAGTGTATTGCTTTTCGAGTGAGTGTACTGGAAACAAAACCCTGGTTTTACCTGAAAACAAATTTTTTTCTTGTAATAGAAACATCATATGGGGTACTAGAGCATGCACAAATCGTAATAATGTGTAGAATATAGAAACGCTGTGGTATCTCATATGATAGTCATGGTATGCTTAGCCTGAGTCGCTCGGTCTATCTCGAACAAAATCGCGATGCGTGGCTGTTAAAAAACGAGAGGATTCGCTGTACTATCACGGCAATTTTTAACACAAAGATATAGGGATGATGACGATGTGTGCTGTAGACAGCAAATTACTTGGAAAAAAACTACCTCCTACTACCTCTATGTAACATGCCTTCTAGCACTCACACTTCATTTAGCATCAATGTTATTTATTTTTACAGACTGCCCTGAAATCTGCCCATTCCTTTATGCCCCTGTGTGTGGCAGCAATGGTGTTACTTACGACAATGCATGTCTGATGTCAGTAGCTGCTTGTGAAGAAGGAATTGAAATCACTCTGGCACCTCCTGAAGCTTGTGCTCCTGGTAAGTCAGGAGATGAAGGCAGAGAAAGTGGTTGGGTGGTGGAAGATTAAAGCACTAGTAATATCTGCTGGTACCTGAATGTGAAATGCTACAGTTGCTGTAGGTCAAATAATCGTAATATTGTTGATAAGGACCATAAAACACCCCAGGGGGAGTGCTATTGAATTCACACACACCTGAAAGGCACCTTTTAATTGCTAGAGGGATGTGATTGTAGCACACACAGAATACTAAAGCCATATTGTAACATTTGCTGAGGAGGATGCCCTCAATATTTTTTACACAATTGTAATGTTCTTTAATAAACTAACATACTCTGCAAAAATCAAAACTTTAGGTGCTGTAGTTTTGTTAAAATTTTTGAATAAACTGTCAGAACAAGACGGTTTATTATTTGCGATGGACATATTAGTCTAATGCGTATGCAATGTTCATAACACAGTACGTACATGGCATGCGGGACCTTCAAAGGGCCGTACCGTTGCACGACCGATGGAGTGACATGAATTGGCATTATTAGCGCTGGTAGTAAATCCAATTTACTTTGCTTTACCTCAGTTGTAATTTTCTTTTGTAAATTAATCAAATACTGAAACTAAAATTGGCAAATTACTTTGTTTCTTCGCATCTGTTTGATAATGTTGTGACATCTAATTTTTTTTTGCAATGAGAAAGAAATTGGCAACAATATTCTCTGTAGAATTATACAAAGTGATGTGGACTTAATCATATGTTATTCATCTTCAATAGTGATCACACTGATATATTGATGTCACACCATCATCAATCAGATGCCTGATGAAATTCAATGGTATTGGATGGACTCAATATAGCATAGGGAGTTTTAATTCCAGTATTAATTCACAAAAGAATGTTTTAAACTACTGGATGAATAATTTGCACCAAGACAATTTCTTGATATAATATTATCTTATTTATTTCAGAACCCAGAGTTGGTCATGTGGGTGAGTGTCCACCACCAGGAGAAGACATTGGTTTTGGAATCTGTGCCAATGTTTGTGAAGATGACAGTGTATGCGGTGGGAGTGAGAAATGTTGCCCAACAGCATGTGGAGGAACAAGTTGTATGGAAGCTGTACAAATACAACCACCAAGACTACCAGGTAAATGATGTGTATGGGTGGAGTTTGTGTGGGGGGGGAGGGTGTGTAGTTGACAATGTATGCGGTAAGGCGGAGAGATGTTGCCCAACAGTATGTTGAGGAACTTGTCGTATGGAAACTATACAAGTCCAGCCAGTACCACCAACACTACCATCAGGTAAATGTGCGTTGGTTTTTGCCAGCAAACGAGGACACACACTCGCACTTCACATTCAATCCGCAAACCACTCTGCAATGGGGGACCGTCCACGGTTTCTGGAGGTCTGCAAACGACCGCAAATGCATGTATAATGTATTTGCGAAATACGACCTCTATCGGTATATAAAAAAATAACGTCCGCAGTTGCAAGGTTGTATTCCATCCCCTCTAAAATACACAAACAAACGTCCTCGGTATGCCGATTGAGTACGGATTCAGACGACCACGTTTGCATGGTCCACAACAGCGTCCACGTTTGGAGGCGATTACATGTGGGGGTGTGTGCTTTGGGGGTAGATCTGGAGGTTTGTGTAAGGGGGAGGCTATGTTGAAGACAGTGTATGTAGTGAGACGGAGAAATGTTGCCATTGGGAATGTGGAGGAACAAGTTGTATATTGAAACTATTCAAGTTGTAAATGATGGGTGTCAGAATGGGTATGTGTATGTGTTGGCCTTTAATCGTGGACGTGGATTTGTCGTAGAATCACAGGAATATAAATAAGAGCTCCCTGGTGTAAAACAAGGATTCTGGACATCACCATATATCATATCTGAAGACCAGAATCTTGATTTATACCAGGGAGCTCTTATTTATGCTAATGTTCCACACCTGCCAGCACTCTCACAACAGTAGTATCTATTATATTGAAATTTATAGAAGTCTTTATTTGTTTTTTGTGCATTTGCTTTCAGAATGCCCTGAATTCTGCGGTGAAATTTATGACCTTGCATGCGGCAGCAATGGTGTAATCTATGACAATGAATGCGAGATGAATAAAGCAGCTTGCAAAGAAGGAATTGAAATCCTTCTTGCACCTCCTGAAGTTTGTGCTCCTCCTGGTAAGTCAGAGGATGAAGCTATAGAAATAGGTTGGGGGGGGGGGAGATTGTGGCACTCCTTAATGATAAATTCTGGTACCTATAGATCAAATGATAAAGTCACTTTGAAGCCATAATCTTTTCAAATGAAATTGGTGGTGGTGAATTGTTTTCAATCCTGGTTTTGTTTATAGGACAACAGGAATTTATGACATTGAATCCCCTTAGAGTTCCATGTTAAACGGCTATAGCTAGCTAGTAGGGCTTAATTTACCTCATTATTTCAGCCTAAAATGTACAGAAAATCTTCCTGACAGTTATTACTGATGTTATTTTATCATTGGTTAAAGAATAGCAAAGTTAAAGTTAAAATTTGATAGAAATCATACATTATGGCTTTAAGTCAGATCTATTTGGTTTAAAGGAGTATTTCATGCTCCTAGCAGCCTCTTTTTTTACATAAACATTATGTAGCCAGAGGTTTCCAGTGGTATAAAAATATCAACTTTTTTTGTGATATGTGGGGGGGGGGGTGAGGCTGTGGATCTAGAAATGCCCCTGTATTTGTAGGATTTTCTCACCCTGAACATTCTCCCCAAATTGAATTTTTCAGTTGAATTAACCAAATGTCAAAGAGAACGTAAGGAGGAAGCAGGTCTGGTAGGAGCATTTATAGGAGGTCTTCTAGGGGCATATGTGCCATCATGTACTGATGCTGGTGAATACGAACCCAAACAGTGTCATGGAAGCACAGGTTATTGCTGGTGTGTTGATGTAGAGGGCAAAGAACTGGAAGGAACAAGGAGAGGTCCTGTAGAGGATAGAGTACTGTGTGTTGTTGGTAAGTATGAATACAAGATAAAGGGATTTACCTATATGTCTGTCTTTCTGTATGTCAATAAGTAATTTCAATATGTTAATAAGAAAATATGAGCTTTCACCTGATACCAAAATCATATGTAGGCCTATAATTATAATACAAGCTTGCATCAAGTGTACTGTACGAGTAGGAAGATTTGTTTGATATTATTCTTGATTTTGATTAATGTTATAGGCTACCTGTTTGTTTCATTGACATTGGGTTATAATACAATTATAATTTTCCACATAGGCCTTCTAGTTTGAAGAGACATATAATGAATAAGTGTTATTACTTTTGGAATTATACACTTGAATGGTGTTGTATTCATACCGGCATCTACCGCCATTGCCCGATGTTAGCCTTTCGAAAATGCTTCTTGCTTGGAGTGTTTAAATATAACGAGTTAGGTGTGAAGCATGCACAAAAGGTTAACATCAATACACTTCTACAGATGCCCATATGTGCTATAGTGTGAACTTTCATTTGATATTCTAAATACCATTATGAACCCAACATGTGCACCTCAAATCCAACCTTCTACCTCTTGCCAGACAAACATAGTCCAAAGGTCCCTTAAACGTACTATAGTTATTCTTTTGTACAGTGAAAAACATTTTTGGAAATTCTCAAAATTTGGGTCGGTCGTGGAAGGCATCATTTCTAGATCATTTTCGGACTGCACTGATGAATGGGGGATAGAAGCCTGAGAGATGAGTCCTAATTTAGGTTGGCGACCTCCTACCAAAAATAGAGCCATTTGTAAAGTTATAGATATTCTTATAGATTGAAATCACCTTGTGTATTTATACAGAGCCAAGAAACATTGGTGAATGTCCAGCACCGGTAGAGGAGACAGAGTTTGGAATCTGTTCCAACCTTTGTGCAGATGACAGTGTTTGCGGTGAAACAGAGAAATGTTGCCCAACGGCATGTGGAGGAACAAGTTGTATGGAAGCTGTGCAAATACAACCACCAGTACTACCAGGTAAATGATGTGTGCGTGATTTGAGGAGGGGGAGATGTAGAGCAAGGGTAGCGCGAGCACAAAAAAATCAATGGGTCCAATTTAATTTTTCTGGACCCTTTGGTACCTGCAAAACCAACATTTAAGGGGTCCAATGAGAATTTAAGGAGTCGACCTGTCCGAAATTCTAAATTTTGGAACTTGTCAAATATCTCAGTGAAATTATTAGTGTCATTGGCCTATGGTGATTTGGAAGATTTACTGATCTTTTTATTTTTTTACTTTTGATCGACGATTCTTATACTGATTTACGCCTCCGTGCATCGTAAAACTAAGGAGTCCATGCAGTTTATATCGTACCTTTTGGTCACTTTCAACTTGTGATTTAAGGCGTCGAAAATGACCAAAATAAAAAAATAGGAGTCTCTGGACGCGCAAACTCCATAAATGCGACCCCTGATGTAGAGGTAGGTGTGGAGTAAGTATTATAGTTACAACCATTTTGATACCTGCTGTATGCATGTTTACCTGCAAATGAGGACATTCATACATGAGACTTTTCGCTATTAAACCGTGGACTTACCTGCAAACGAGCACCCTCCTCAGTTTGTGGAGGTCTGCAGTAGGTTGCAATTGCATGCGAAATGTATTTTGGAGATGTGTCCGATTTTTTTCCAGTACACAGCTAAACACAAAAAATCTGCTATTTTAGTCTCCAGTTTACCAATTATGCTTCAATTCAAGGTTCCCTTGGTTTAATAACAATACACAATGCCTGCAGGCATAGGAAGAGGTATTGTGGGATAGGATTTTACGACGGGAATTCATAACAATTAGTGGGTTTTAGCGTGTTCGCCGTCGGACAAGTTTAGAACTGTCAAGCTTTCGTCAGGAGTAGCTCTGACTTCTTCAGGACAAAGTGCCTAAGACACTGCTGTAGTATGCTCATGATAAAATTGAGTAAAAAATTCTTCTGGACAAAGAACATACTACTTGTCCTGATGTAACTGATACAAAACTCCGGATATCTGATCTTGGCTGTGATGGTTCATTGGGGTATGTCTAGAGTGTCCGCTTCTTAGCTGCAAGTCCCTGAGGTGTCACATTGGTCAGCGACAATCTGTAAAAGTGTGCAGAGGCCTGCGGGTTTGGCATGGCACACAATAAATCACAAGTGATGTTGCAAACCATTTGGCACTTGGATAGTGAGAGGTGTATGATGGGATAGTACAAGACATTTATACTCATTTGGTATATATTGTTTTTATTTTTCATTCATTATTTCCTCAGTGTGTACCAGCGACGGTGTTGAGTACAAAGAGGGTGATTCATTCAGACCAAAAGGAAACTGTGTAGACTGTTATTGTTCTTATGGAGAAATTGTATGTCCAGTGGTTGACTGCTTTCCACCGGAGAATCCCCTGTGTATTGATAAAGGCACACCTGAAGGAGAATGCTGCCCTGTCTATGAATGTCCAGAAGGTAACTAAGATTGGCACTGCCACATGACACAAACACACCCCTGCCAAACTTGCACACCCCCTACATACACCCCAATGCTGGATTGGTGGCGTTTAAATGTGAGAGTTCAGAATATGAGAAAAATCTGCCCGTAATTAGCCATTTTCCCATTAAAAACTTTGTATCGTATATTGTGTGAGGAAGCCTAAAACTGCTGGCAGTAATAACTGCTATAAAATTGTGTGGACAAACCCCATTATAACTTTAACTTCTATCCAGTTCATTGTCAAGTGATGGTAGGATTACACCAAGTAAACCACATTCTTACTTATAGTATTTACTGTGATAATATGCTGTTAAATGGGTTCTGCCATATTGGATTTCAACCCAGAAAAATA